>NC_141609.1:38620873-38926726 GCF_047967505.1 Dipteris shenzhenensis | reverse complement strand
TTTGTGCCACTTGTAAAGGGAATAGAAACTGCCTACAAAGGTACGACCTTCCCTATGATTGCTGGAGGTAATCCATTATTGGTTTCATTACTCACAAATCAACGAAAAGATCTAAAGACCAAGATGATTGTTGAAGATGCAGTAAAGGACAAGGATTAGAAGGGCTACACGAAGAACCTCTCCAATGACAATGTACCTCACACTATGGTCGCTTGGAAGAGAAGGAGGAAAAGGACAAGACATGCCATCAAAGGGGGGTATTTCCCCACATCTTCAATTTAGAATTTTTGTGTGTGTGGTCAAATAAGGGTTCTCTGCCTTGGATGTCCCCCTCAAATGATTGTTAGTCTTATTTTTTACCTTGCTAGATCTAAGGCTATTCCCATGCATAGTCATTGTCTGTCTCCCAATTGTAAACCAAAAGTCCAAAAGTCAGAGTGAGATCATGTTGGGATGAGGATGCCCAAATCAGTCTACCAACTAGAGTGAGTACTAGGTTGTGGATCATGTGTGTTGCCACTAGAGGTGGGCAAGCCATGAAGTTTCCCATGGACTACTGCTAGGGTTGAGTTCATCAATTTGTGGGGGGGAATGAAGGACAAATTGATGTAATGGGATCTAGAGTCCTAAGGTCTAAGGTTGTGAGTGTGTGGACACATGGTGTGCCTGGATAGGTGTCAATAGGTGTGATTGAGTGAATCTAAATGTGTGGTGTGTGATTGAGAGAATCATGGAATTGATTGAGAGATTTGTGGATCTAGATGCTCTACTGAGCTCACATATGATGTCACTACTGGTTGTAACTAGAGCCTATATAATGGGCCTATCTCTCTTGAATAAACACTCTCTTTTGCTTCACTTGCTGAATCCTTCTTGCTACCCGAACAATTTATCATACTACTAGAATAATGACAACACCGGAATGCACCTATAGCACCATTAAGCACAAATCCCTGAGAATGGTTTAGAAATAAAAAATTTTGGCATATTCTTTTGGGAAATCAAGTTACATTTTATGTTGATCATCAAGACTTGCTATGCTTAATAAATAAAACCCTCATACAAGGATGACTAATGCATTAAATGGTGCTATATATATATATATATGGGCATGGACCACCAATTTTGGCTTCCAATGCCTTCAAGAATACAAGGGAGCCTCAATTGAGATTCCAGATGCATATTTATTTGTAGTCCATTGACATCCTAGATCTAGAGTATTATGAATTGCTCCAATACTTGTCCATATAAACTTTTCTTAAGGAAATGCCTCAAGAATGCTGCAGATAGTTGGTTCTCAAAGCTTGGTACTGTAGCCTTATTGGTGGGCCAATTGTATCATCGCATGTTGATATGATGGGTATTGCTACATGATAGACCCTCGGTGCACATTGAGGCCTAGCAAGTAGCCACTTTGGCACTGAGTTGAGAGCGCAAAAATTCTTGCAAACCAGATTATGATAGAACAATCTCTTGCAAAATCCCCACCAATATAGTACTATTGTGATATCTACCAAAGAATTAGATGTCCACTTCCGCATGATCACATGCCATTACAACTTAGACTACCTTAGTAGTGAGGCTCATGTTTTAGGGGATCTTTCAAAGGAATGGCCCAATACAACACAAAATACAAACATCATTCTTGCCACTAATTATGCCACAAAATGGGCAAAATGTAAGGCACCTTGAGATGACTTGGCTCACAACACTACAAAGTTCATCTTTGAGTGTATCGTCTACAGATTTGGATGCCCAATCAAGTTTATAGTTCAAGGTACATGCTTCATGAATTGAGTCTTCAACATTCTAGCTTGAGACTTCATGGGTATGCACCATGTTGTCACCACCTATGATCCTCATTGTAATGGGCAAGCTAAGGCAACTAGTGAGGCCCTAAAGTCGATGTTAACAAAAATGATGAATGCAAACTATACAAATTTGTACTTCAAATGAAATTCATCACTTTGGGCCTATCGCACTACCCATAGGTCACCACTACTCTGGTCTCATTTTTAATGGCCTATGGGCTAGAAATAGTCCCATTAGGATTCCTAGTTCCGATTCTTCCAATAATAGGTAAGCATAAACGTGATGAACTTGAAGCCATTCAAAGATGACTCGACAACGTGGATGAGCTTGATGAACCCAAGCAACAGTAATGTGGCTGCAACAAGTAGTTCAACGGCAATGCAAAACCTGGCTGACCACCACATCATCCCCAAACACCTTAGTAAAGGAATGCTATTTTATTCTCTACAATGCCCAACAACCCAATCCCAAAAAGACAAATCTGAAGAGGAAGAAAATGCGGTAGCCCTTCAAGCCTCCTTCTCGCATCTAGCCTCCTCACCCTATTGAGTGGACCTCTGAGAGTCAATATCTATTGCATTGGAAGAGCCTCGAAGCTTTGATAGAATAAGGCTGGGACCTAGTCTTCAACCCCTTGGAAGCTAAGAAATCATCGCGAGCTACAACTTCATGCACAACTCGTTGATGATCGTGGATAGGCGGGTACCATTCATTAAGAAGTCCATCACAGAAGTCTTCCACCTACTGACGTCTACTATCAAAGATCTAATCTTGTGCTAGGCATTGCCGCAACACTGATTGCCCTATGCCAGCCATAGATCGTTCATAAAAAAAACGCTGTCCATTTAAAAACTCTGTCCAAATGCCCGTAAGTGCCGCGGCCCGTTCGATTCCCCGCTCCTCCCCTCCACCGTCGATCAAGAGAACCCCCTTTGTCACCACTTGGTCATGAGGCCCCCCCTTCCACCCGGGCCTCCCCCTTCCCGTTCCTCCCCCCCTCCGCCCCGCCGCGGTGGTCCCTCCGTCCTCTCCGAGAGTGAAGACAAGAAGAAAGGCGCCATGAAGCAAAAAGCTACACCATTGAATCATCATAGAGAGGGACCCACTAAAAGGCGAAGGCGGTTGGTTGTGGGATGAGGTGGCAAATTGCAATAAGTGGAATGACGTGGAAGTTGGGAATATACCCGCAACTTTACAATGTCATGCTTGAAAGTTGAACTGGAAATAGTTTGTTGTTCCTCCTCACATTTCCAAGATCTTCGAGTTCTGTCCTGAGATCTCCATGGTTTTCTGAGGTTTCCTCTGCAATCTTCGAGGCGTTTCATCATCTTGGATCTGAGATCTCCATGGTTTTCTGAGATTGCCTCTGCAATTTCGAGGAATTTGATCATCTTGGCCCTGAGATCTCCATGGATCACTGAGATTTCCTCAAATTTCGAGAAGTTGATTGAGGATCATTGGAGATCATCTCTGCGATCAAGAAGCGGGCTTTGTGATGATCTTCTTTGATCTCCACCGCGCTTATTGTGAATGCTGCTAAAAGTTTCTGGTTTGCCCGGAGCGTGATCTGTGGGATTTTCTACCTTTGGGCTGCAACCGAATTGGGATCCTTTGATTTGGCTTCCTGGAGCACAGTCAGCGATTTGTTGTGCAACCGAAGCTACGGATTTGGGTTGCGCTTCTGGTTCGATGCTCAGTGTTTCTTAGTATCGTTCGTCGACAGATTTAGTCTGGAGCTGGAGGCTGGGATCTCGTTTGTTCGATCGACAGTTAGCGCCAGAGTTTCTGGACGTTGCCAATTTGAGGATCCGCGGTTATTTTCTGCAGATTCGACGAGCCATTCGTGACAGATCCAGAGCCGTATTCTGCTTTGGGCATCTCAGAATCGTGTGCACTGTGGTGCACTGTGACTATACTCAAAATGGGTCCTCAAGATGTGTACTCACCTTCTTTGGGTGCTCGTGTTGGGATTACACTCCCCCAGCAGAGGAGATCCGGGAGCCAAACACAGACATTTCAATCGCGCATCCCTTCATTCCCTTCAGTCTCGTCGGCTTTGCCTTCTGCTCAACCTCTTCCTTTCGTCTCTTTCGATCTTGGCTCTGCCCCTTCATCTTTTCCTGCTGGTGGAAACAGAGGCTTTTCAACCATCCAAAGCTTTGACAATGAGCCTCCGCTTCTTGAGGAGTTGGGAATTAACATAACCGTCATCAAGCGCAAGACTCTCACGGTCTTGAACCCTCTGAAAGTGAATCCGAATGTGCACGAAGACGCGGACTTATCAGGTCCCTTTCTGTTATGCCTTCTTTTTGGGCTATTTCAGCTTCTAGGAGGTAAAGTTCACATCGGTGTCACTTTAGGTTGGATCTCCGTCGCGTCTCTGTTTTTGTACGTCGTGTCCAACTTACTGGCAGGTCCACACGGCACCCTTGATTTGTATCGATGCACGAGTGTAGTGGGATATTGTCTCCTGCCCATGGTGATGTTCTCGGCAACCTCTCTTTTTATACCTCACGGAGGAATTTTAAGTTTCACGGCTGCTAGCCTTGCTGTTATTTGGTGTACGAGGTCCTGCACTAGTCTTCTAGTCGTTCACGCACCGCTCGCAGAAGAGCATCGGAGCCTTGTTGCATATGCCTGTGCATTGATATATACTGCCTTCGCGCTATTGGTGGTCTTTTAAAGTGATGCCCTTGGAACATTTGCAAGCCATCAGATGTTTGTACCGTCAGCTCAACCACCTCAGAAATATATAAAGGGCAATGGCTATACTTATATCTAGATTTGACATTGGCAGGTCGAATTGGACAGTTCAAATGACTGGTATGGATTGGGCAAAGTTTTTGAGAGTTAAATGCTTATTGGCAGAAGACAGATTTAGAGCATCGTTTTAGCCTGTCGGTAGGGTTTTTGTTTGTGAGTCGTGACCATTGTACATTTCAAGCCACATTATTCATAGACGAAATTATGTAGCTTCTTGTCTTCTTAGTTACCATGGCCTCCCATTCCTAATGTTTTTTCATCATACGGGAAATAATATGCTGACTTGTCGCAATTTGGTGGTGTTTCTCAATCAAGAAAATTTGAAGTATAAGCCTCCTTGGATTGATGAGTTGGGACTCATGTTACTGGAAAAACTGTCTGGCTTTGAGAGTTCCAGTACGTTCATGCCTAAGTGGAGCAGCATTTGTTTATGTTCAAGGACTTGACAACAAGCTCTTCTGTATGCCATGGACTCCCTTTTATCAGTGTTAAACACTGGTGCCATGCCATTGAGACAGTCTGGAAACGTGACCTGGAGATATTGATCATGGAACTTGGATTGGCGTGGTTTATGTCATGGAACTTGGATTGGTGTGGTTTATGTGCAGTGGAAACACAGGTTTAGGACAGCATTTGACATTTGTTTCAACATGCCTTGGGGGATGATCTAGTCTTTGCAGTTGTGTATCTGGGCTTGTAAGGATGACCCCAGGGTGATCTGTATTCCTGCATTCATTTGCCGTACATTCTTACATTCAGACATGTTGTTTGAATTGTTGAACTCTGTACACTCTTTAACAAGTCTCTTGGCACCAGAAGCTCTGTAAACAGATCCCTGTAATATGGTGTTGTTACAGAACCCTGAAATATGATTTTGTTGGTTTTGTTTAGTCTTGAAGTTGGATGGTTTGTAGTCAGTTCCCCTTCCCAGGAAGTTGGAATTCTTGAATGAGAACAGTCGTCTCAAAAAGCAAGTGGGAAGTGGATGGAAGCAAGTGCTAACTTTTGAGTGGATTTTCCTTGATATTAGGTGGTTTCATAGTGTTCAAAGCTGCTTAGGTTTTTATTCGTATTTCTTTGAATATGGGATAGGTGAGGTACAGTGTATTTATATGCTTCTTGTGGCAGAGTACAAGCATCTGGCCTTGCTATTTTCAGTCCAGAATTTGTTGACTGTGGGTCTGTGCACCAGATCAGGACTCTCAACTGGGCAGATAAAATACTGGCCACCACTTGAGCAGTGAGCCCCACAAATTGGCAAACTTCCAAGTGGCCAATCATTGCCAAGAGAACTGGCTTTGGCCAGGTCGATCAGCCGGCCAGCCAGTGGCTTGGCCGAGACAATCGAGCCAATCAGCAGCCTCTCAATCAGCCAGCCTCTTTTCTGTATAAGGCGGCCAGCTGACCAGCATGCAAGGCAGAATGGTGGCCAAGGTTGAGTTTCTGCATGTTCGTGAAGGAGGGGGGTGTGTGTGCTCTGAACATGGGGAGTCTTTTGGTTAAACACTGACGACCTCTTGAATCCCCCTCTTACAAGTATCTGCAGCACCAGGCCTAGAAGATCAGCTAATTCTGAACAAAGCTAGTTACCTGAATTTCCAACTTCTAGAGTGCTGTGTCAAGCTTTAACAGAATCTTGTATGAAGCATGCTGCTGTTAGTGCCTATTAGAAGGTGGCCAGCTGATCAGCATGCAAGGCAGCATGGGTGCCAGGGGTGAGTTCCTGCACGAGACGAATGTGTGCTCTGAACATGGGTAGACTCCTGGTTAAACAGGGACGACCTCTTGACCAGTACCCCCCTTTGACAAGGATGTTGCAGCACCTGCCTAGAAGATCAGCTAATTTTGAACAAAGCTAGTTGTTTTTCAGTACCCTGAATTTCCAACTCCTAGAGTGCTGATGAAGATGAAGCTGTAGGCTTTAACATATTCTTGTATGGAGCATGCTGCTATGCCTATTAGAAGTGCATGTTATGAGGATGATGACATGCACTAACAAAGTTGACAATACTACATAAAGGAGTTAGATGGTGTGTCGTTGATTCCATCTGATCAGATCAGCATCAGCTCACTAAAAGCAGCAGTACAGCTCTGTTGGAGGAAGACGGGATGCATTTGAGGTCCATCGTTCAGGAAATTTGCTTCGTCAATCGAAAGAGAAGACTTTGTGTTGAACCTTTACGAACGATTTGAGCCGAGCACCTGATCGATAATTTATATATTTTCTACCCAAACCAATACTTAATCATATAATCAAATGGTAAGAGTAAGCATAGTGTCCTTCCATCCATATATAGTTGAAATTATCAAACCGCTTCAGAGAGGACACCTTTGTGTACCATTGTAAATTGCAATAATTTATAATAATGACATACGGGAATGGAAACAATCACATGCAAATTGTGTGCGTAGCTTCTCGGGAATTTTTGTGTGTGCATAGCTTGCCGAGCTGTGTGTGGTGTGGACACTAGGCGGGCACACAATTAAACTTATCACGGCACAATGCCACAAATGTGTGCCGTGTCGGTTCTTACCTTTGAATTATATATTTTAAATTACCAAGCGCTTGATAGAGGACCCCTTTGGTACGAAATTGTGTACCAATGTAGCTTGCAGTATTTTATAATAATGACTCAGGAGAATCTAAACAGTCACATGCAAATTGTGTGCATAATTGCTCGGAATTGTGTGTGCACGCATAACTTTTCAGCTAGGTTGTGGTGTCGATACTAGGATGGTACTAAATTTTCATGGCACAATGCCACAAATGCACACCACATGTTTTCAAAGGTAAAAATCGACACATGAAGATCTTCAATACGTGTAAAACAATATCAATCCTACAAAGAAGAACTATGAAGATCCAATACCAAAGATTTACATATAAATGTACATATAAATGCATGCCAAGAAGCTAATTAATCATAATTATATCATTGAGAGGATTTTTTTTAAAATAGAGACCTTTAATAAAGCCTTGGAATTCAAGTTTTGACAAATGTATAGGCAAAACTTTGAACATAATATATATGCATCTAGCTTAGGAAGGGGTGAGGATGAAAGACTTTACAAGGAGCACTGGGAGACCATGGGGGAAAAGAATAAGGGAAGAGTAGATTCAACATCGTGGGAGAAGAAGGCTTCTATTCTAGTAGCCTCATAAGTGGGGAGTCTCTAGTGAATGGGGATCCCTTGCATTAACAAGAGGGTCCATTGTATAGGCAATTCTACCTCGTGTAATTGGCCACTCACATGCCATCGGTGGGGAATAACATCTTTCAATATCTAAGCATGAGCCCAAACTCCTTCAATTGGGTGTGGCACCTCTTAGCTTCTTTGTAAAAAATCAACCCTAGGGTGACTCATACTTTTGGTGTCTTTCCCCATTTTATATTGCACAAAAGACTCCTAGAGGACATGCGGAGGGTTAGCACAATGATTCTTATCAACTCCTCCTATGTGTCCATTTTATACAGGAATTTGCATAAGATAAATTTTCTGCCTCAACCATGGATTTTTGGCCCTCTTCTTACACATTATAAAAAAACAACACACTAGGCCCAAAATTTCTTTAGGCTAAACAATAAGCATTTTTCGCCTGTTACATATCGTCCCCTACATTGAGTATATTGAAGAATTCGTATTTTGATAATCCTTACACATGGAAAGGTTTGAGATGCATCGTGTTGAGGACATACACTTAAGCATGTGTACCTAGATCATCCCTATACATGGAAAGCTTGAGAATCTTCTTGTGAAAGACATTCCTTCCATGTGGCTCACATACTCTTCCTCCAATACTATTCCATTCTCGTATTCCTCAACCACTATGTAGGGCCTAAGACCTATGCAAAAACCTTCTTATCAAGATGATGGTCAAACTACCCAACAAAGCATAAACCCTCATAATATTGAAGCCGCTCAAAGAATTATTAGAAGGATGGAACCAACTTGCTGATATAATCAAGATTGCAGACCAGTTTGATATTATAATGAATTGTATAAGTAGCCTTTTCCTTGGGGAAATTGACTCTTTAGCTTGAATTCAAAACATTCCTAGATGGTTTAGATGACCTTTGTGACATGCTTTATATCTCCAATCTTGATAAAGCCAACAACATCCTAGTTTTCAGCTTGCAAAAGGGTGGTTTCACTCCTAGCTTTTGAAAGGGCTAGCAAGCATTATTTTACTAATCTAGGTGTTTTTCTTTAGACATTGTTGACTCTTTAAAATTTAATCTTTATTCGCCTTTGCCTACAAAGTGATTCTAATAGATTAGCCTCCCTATTTCCCCTACATAAAGCTCATAAAGCCTTATTGTATTGTGTTACAAGTGCAACTACCTATATATTGTTTGAAATTATTGACATGACTAATGGGATTTTAGGACAAATACTAGGAACCATTGAGGGGATAGCTCATGAATAAGAAACAAACTACTTTTCCTTCATCTTATTATCCATCTAAACTTTGGGTTTGCATTCCTCCTTCGATTTTGCTATAGTGCATCTCTCGTCAAATTATGAATATTTTCATAGTAGACATTGCTCTTAACTATGAAAACATCCCTATTAAAGGAATTAACATCCTCTTTGCAATTTGTTTTGAAAATATTAAAAACCTTAAGTTGAGGAAAGGATCCCTTTAAAAGGGTTCAGCTTCTTGGGACAAAAAGGCCATCCAAGTCCTACTCTTGCTGAGAATTCCATGTTTTAATTAATAGGATAGTAGATAATTATTTCTTTCAAGTGGAAAACTCATCCTTTCACTAGGATAAAATAATCCCTTTCCCACTCCTCCGTCTATATAACCTTTTTTTTTCCTAGGAGTACAAGTTCATTGCTAGGGTATCCAGGTTTGGCATAACATATCTATTACCCTAATCTTTTAGATGTATTGATGGTATCATTTTTTCATCAATAAGCCTTTAAGAAGTAAGTTTTTGACCCTGATCTTTTAGATTGATGATATCATTTTTTCACTAATAAGCCTTTAAGAAGTAAGTTTTTGAAACCCTTTAAACCTATCTTGAGAATCCTTGTTGCATATATCCATTAAATGTAGTAAAAATCAAGAAGGAGTCTACCTTTGAGTTCTCTTTATAGAGTTCTTTTTTCCCCTTTACTTTAAAACAAAATTCTTACAATTTTTATTTTCACATTTTCATGTTTTCTTTGGTGAGGATATTTTGAGTCTCTCTTGGGAAAAGAAAATCTCCTAGTCCCTAATGTTTCCTTCATTAAAGCTAGAAGTAATAGACCTAGGTCTTAGAGCGTTAACATCATTCTCTGTCATATTGTCCGAGTTAGTTACTCCTTATCTAATCCTTTCATTGTTCTTGTTGTTGAGGAATTGAGGAATCATCAAGTTGGTTCAATGCTTTTAAAACCATTATCATTGTGAATAATAAGATCCTTCTTGACCTTAGTTGGCACGAACACACACACACACACACAAACACACACACACACACACACACACACACACACACACACACACACACACACACACACACACACACACACACACACACACACACACACACATGTGCACGCATGCACGCATGCACGCACACCCCTTCATTTTCAGTTTTTCCCTATGCACTCACACACACTCGCTTGCACAAACATACTCGACCTTTCCCAACCTAACATACACATTCATAACCCTTCTCTAGTTTTTCCCTACACACTCACACACACTCACTTGCACAAACATACTCAACCTTTCCTAGCCTAACCCAATAGAACCCTTCTCGTCCATCAAATATATCTAATCTAGTATTCTTTGAATTACTCTCTTCTTTATGATTTTCAACACTTCCATCTTCAAAGAACGCAGTGCAGCTATAATGTGTGTCAAAGTGGTCCATTTGATTCTTATCATCAATATTATTCAAATTACTACCATTCCATAGCAATTTTTCAATAGCAAAGTCCATTCAGTATGGTGCTCCCATCCCGCAATAAGACTTCTAGCATATCTTCTATTAGGGAGGGACTCAATTTATAAATTTTCCCCTCTTCAAATGAGAGCTCCAATAACCTCCTAGGGAATTAGATTAGAGAACCACCATTCCTTGATAATAAACAAACCAAGAAAGGCTGCAAGATCTAAATTCCCACACCTTCTAAAAGTATGATGTTATGGCATAGAACTAGACCGTGATATAATTTTGAAAGTGAACACCCAACTATAGGTGTGAGGCCGGCATACAAGGGATTCCTTTGTGATTTTGTGATGGAAAGGACCAATGTTGATCATTTTTTGTCTTCCAAAGGACTTTCTATGATAAATCATACTAGATTAACTATCCTCGACACTCTAAAGTCATGCAACTCATCCTTGAAATACACATGGATTCTACCAATCATTAGTGATCATTGTCATGAAGTGCTCTGTATCAATGTCATTGAAGTATGCCAAATTTTTATCACCCTTTGACAATAAGATATCATGGGAGAAGCTAAAAGTAAAAGCAGATGTTGTATTGTGTATGGTGCACTGCAAGGTCTTCTTCTTTATCTCTTCATAGTTGGTCTCTATAACCTTTGGAATTTTTGCTCTTAGATCCTTCGTTGTTATGGAAACACCATCCCATGAGTTTACCCACTTTCCAGCCCATCTTATTAATCATTTGACCAATGCCACATTCTTTTTGCTTATCCACATTTACTATTTTATCGACTAACTTCTCATCCGAACTTAGTAAGAACGAGAGTGCTGAGAGAATAGCGTCATTTTTGACCATTTGGGTGACCGTCTTGTCCAAGTGTCTATGATTGCTCTTCTTTCCAAAGAATTAGTCACTACTAAGGATCTTCTAACATATGTCCTTTGTTATTTATCCATAATAAACTTAAATGGTCTCCACCAAATGACAAACACCTCTTTTGTTATTAATTTCTTTTGAGCTACGACATGCTTTGGTGCCTCGAAGAATATATTTTTTGTTTCATATGATATACAAACATCCATGATGATCGAAAGGTTTATTCCTCACGAAACACGTTGCAAGCATAATGTCTATATCTTGCAATGATATTCTTCATATCTTAGGGGCTTGGCTGCATATTGTTTACTGCACCTTTCAAGCATTGGTAGAAATGACCCTAGTTTGCCATAGATTCAATTGTAGGTCTCTTGCCTTTTTAGTGCTTGTGGCCTACCACACCAATCCATTACTCCCTTGCCTTTATGAGGATTTTAAGAAGGAGTTGAGATTTTCTTCATCATAAATGGAAACAAATTCAACCTTCTTTTATTTAATCCTCTACTAGAGTCATCTTAAATAGGCATATGTAATTGATGACTTGTGCACAACTTCCCATGTAATCATCATGTGTTAAGTTTCCTTTTCACGCCTTGTCCAAGGAAATCCTACAAGATTCACAAGAACCTACATTTGTCCAAAAACCTGTCCTTGGACTGTATATATTTGTTTCCCATGTCACTTTCATATCTATTACTGCGGTACAAATCAGCTGCACAAAGTACATCACTTTTTTCGAAGTCTTGGAGAAAGTATTTGCACTTTTGAAATGTGACATAACATAATAGAGGATAATCTTCTTGAGCTCTCTTGAAATCATGGAAAATAGAGTGATATTTCTTGCAAATGGTGTTTTAGTTATCCTTATATCATCATAAAGTTTGTTTGGTGAACAAGGAAGCTCAATCAATCTGCACTGTGGGCACACTGAATGGATACGTTTCCCAAATGTACCCCTTAGAATGAGGGCTATGCAAGTTGAGCACACTTACAGAAATAGGGGTATGTAGGTTGAGCACACTTACAGAAATCTCATATAGTAGGGAATCTGCAAGTGCATCTTCTTCATTTGCATCATCTTCACTATCCACTCCTCACCTATCTCTAAATAAGTTGCACTCAAATGGCCTACTTAGAGAGATAGAGTTTTTTCCCTCCTTGAAATAGCTATGATAGTTGAACCTATTTCAAGATGAATCCTTCGTATTCTTGTTATTACAACCTAATATGTTGTAGGGGGTACAACCTCAAAGATAAATTCTATGGGTGGAATACTTGTTGGAATTTGAATATATACAAATTGAGACACTGTAGGTACGACACTGGGGGTCATTGTTTGCTTGGATGTAGCCATTTTTGGTGAGGTTCAGGGACTTTTCTATATATAGGTATCTTGCATGACCCATAGCTTATGCATTGCTCAATAGAATTCGGAAAACTTTGTCTTCAAGTTGTAGTACACATTCTAAACTTGAACATGAGAGCAAAAAATTATAGAATAAGGATTTGGAACGAGACCGTTAAAGCATTACGAGTGCTATGTTGCATGTGAAGCATGCATTCTGAAGACTAGAGATACTCTCTTGTGCAAGGAATTATTGGAAGTAGCTGGGATAATCATCTATACTATAGACATAGGTTATGCCATTGCCCATAGTCGAGATCTACTTTCACTATAAGAAAACCTAGTAGAAACGGCAGTGGGAAATGACATCCAATTTTCATTTTTGCCATTTCTTAGGTATGAAATAGCAAGCATTTCTCAAAGTGCCATATATTTGATAGAGATGGAAGTTGGAAATGACAACCACATCTTGACCTGCCATTTCTTACAAAGAAATGGCAATAGGAAAGAGCAACATTTTCTTATCTGCCATCTCCAAGGAATGAATGGCAGCACAAAATGGAAAATATTTATTCACTACCATTTCTTAGCAATAAATGGCAGCACGAATTGTCATCCATTTCTTGACTGCTATTTTTTCGAGGAAATGGCAACACAAAATGACTGCATTTTTTGAGGAAATGGCAACACAAAATGGCAACAATTTCTTCATTGCCATTTCTTATGAAGAATTGGCACCACAAAATGGTAGCCATTTCTCGAATGCCATTTCCTATGAAGAAATAAACATTTGTTACCACCATTCACACTAATATCAATGCTTATCATCAACTTGTAAAGAATGCCTTCTTGCATGGTGATTTGCAAGAAGAGGTCTTTATGGAGCAGCCAGCAGGTTATGTTCATGCTACTCATCCTGCGTTTGTTTGCAGGTTGAAGAAAGCCTTGTATGGCTTGAAGCAAGCACCTAGAGCATGGTCTGACAAGATAGGACAGTATCTTGTCACTATTGGCTTTCAGATTTCCAAGGCAGATTTCTCACTCTATGTGAGAAAAACAGAGAAAGGGATTATGCTGCTGGTCATTTATGTTGATGATTTGATCATCACAGGTGATAGTGATGAAGATATCCTTCATGTGAAAATGCTATTGAGGCAGAAGTTTGAGATGAAGGATTTGGGAGAGCTGCGTTATTTCTTGGGCATTGAGGTGATTAGATCACCAAGTGGGATACAGCTCTTGCAGAGGCAGTATGGATTGGACATGCTGTCCAAATATGGGATGACAGGCTGTAAGCCTATTTCAGTTCCTTTGGAGCAGTGTATCTTTGCATTCAGTTGGTGCTGTATTGCTACAAAAAGGAGAGGCAGGTAGAATGCAACCCATCTACTATGCCAACTGAATGTGAAGCTGAGCACAGATGCAGGCGAGCTTCTGGAAGACCCTACTATGTACAGACGCATAGTAGGAAGTTTGATTTACATGACTATTACCAGGCCAGATTTGAGCTATGCTGTTGGGTTGGTAAGTCAGTTTATGCAGGCTCCAAGGAAACCGCATTTGGATGTGGCTAGACGCATACTCAGGTATGTGAAGTCCACATTGCAGTATGGACTATTTTATGAGGCTGGGGTTCAGATACAGTTGCATGGATACACTGATGCTGATTGGGCTAGTAGCATTTCTGATAGACGATCTACCAGTGGATATGTGTTCTCTTTTGGGAGTGCTACAGTCACTTGGAGCAGCAAGAAACAGCCTACAGTTGCCTTGTCGAGCACAGAGGCTGAGTATAGGGGTGCAGCAATGGCTGCATGTGAGGTAGCTTGGTTGCATAAGCTACTCTATGATATGCATCAGTCTACAGATGGGCCAGTTGTCATTTATTGTGACAACATGAGCAGTATACACTTGGCAAAGAACCCAGTCTTTCATGCCAGAACAAAGCACATTGAGGTGCATTATCACTATGTGCGGGAGAAGGTTTTACTAGGTCTTATTGATCTAGTTTATGTCAGCACAGAGGATCAGGTAGCTGACATATTCACGAAAGCATTGGGCGCAGAGAAGCTGCGCAAGTTCAGAGACCTGCTTGGTGTGCAGGATTTGGGATTGAGCTCGAGGGGGAGTGTTGAGATATCGAGCTCCACTCGAGATATGCAAGGGTGACCGTTGTGTACTTATGTCACCGACTTGTTAGCTGGAGATGCGGTTGGTACACCACCCACGAATAATAGCTGGATGACAGCTATCCTTATCTACTATAGTTTGTGGCTCAGTTAGTATGCCACCTTAGTTAGTTGAGTTTGGTTTGAGACCCACATATAGGGCTCTTCTATTTCTTTGTACTAGAGTTCTTTTGGCTTTCACAACTAAGAAGAGGAAAACTGTTTTCAGCCTCCACCTTCGTGTGTATTCCCCCATTGTGCATGTGAGAAAGCCTCAAGTGAGACTCCTTCCCTCTCTCCCACAATCTTCACAAGCATTTCATCATTGATGAATCCCAGCCTCCCACGAAATTTCCTCCGAAGAGAAATTCTTGCCAAAATTGTTGGCAAGACCTTTGGATGCCTTTTGGCTGGTGTGCATCTTCAATGCCTTTGGATCTTTATGGCAAGTCATTCTAGATTATTCATACTTTACCTCTTAGCTCACTTTCCCCTTGATTCAATTCACCTAGTCTTCACTTCATTGTTGGACACCTCTGGTTTCGTGGTCCAACATTGTCCCCAATTGTTGATGTAGCCATGTCCTCATGGCTTCAATATCCCTTTGTCACATCATGATGTGCCTTTAGGTATTTTCATTCTACCTTGGAATTGGAGGTGCCACATAATCATTTATATCCCAGATGTGAGTGGCTTCAACCTTTACATTTTGTAATAGTTGTCTCTAGCCAACTTATAGAATATCAACCACTCCCTTTCCATTTATGGCTTCTCCATGTCTGTATTGGTAATGGAGAGTGTGATATAGAGCTTGATGACCTAGTGCCATGCTTGGTCATGTCCATTGGTAACCTAGTGTTGAGGCAAAAGCTCCCTAGTCTAGACCTTTGATTGCCACAAAATCTGAGTTCGTCCTTTGTGAGGTTGATCACTCTCGTCACCTCTTGTGCTCACATCTTTACAACGTGTTACTACTCCATCAAAATTATTCATCTAATTTGCAACTCCATTTACATGATCCATTGGATAAGAATTATTTTTCACCTCCTACCCTTTTGTCTATTGAGTGCTACTTGGATCGAAATGGTCTTTGTTCCTAAGGTCTCTAGTGCACAATCATACTTGTCTCTCCCTAGGTGTTGAGTCAAAAACCCTAGTCATCCTTTTGTAGAGAATTGAAAAAGTATTTGGAAGTATATGCCATTGTATTAGTTCAAATAATCAGAAGCCTTGATGAGGTCAATTCAAGGAATTAGTGGTAAGCCTTCCCCATCATATGGGATCGGCATCTCTTTTTGCAAATATTCATTAAGTGGAGTCTCTCTTGGCTCTCCTTGAATGATCTCTTCTTGAATTAGTTTCTTTCCTTTTGCCTTCATTTCTTGCTAGGCATGTAGTAGATGTTCTTGTTGTGGCTCTTCAACCAATCCTTCAACTAATGCTAGCTAAAATACCCCTATATTCAATATTTTACATTTCTTTGTACATTTGTTTCCCCTCTTCCATATATGTACATGTTGCAATTTCGATTTTAAAAGTCCCCTCCTTACATGTATATACCATCCCCTCCTTACATGTATATATCATATTTATATAAAATAAGTATTTTAAAGACCTCCTCCTAAAGAGATACCTGTAGAAGAGACCTTGCGAGTGAGTTGTACCTCCACCGCCTCTTTCTACCTTAGCCTCCACCTTTGCCTCGCCTCCCCCTTCCACTTTCCTCCTGCATCCTCTCCTCCTTTCCTCCTTCCACCTCTCCCTTGCCTCCTTCCGTCCGTACGTCTCCGTTCCTCGTCTTCCCCTTTCGCCCTCCCTCCCTCCTCCCTTCGACAGCCTCCATCTCCATCTCGCTCCTTCATGCCTCCCTTCTGCCACCTAGCCTACTCTCGCCACCTCCCAGCCTCCCTTGATCCTCCGTGCCTCCTTTTCCTCCTTGCCTCCTTTTCCTCCTCCTTCCCTCTCTCCGCCCTCTCCTTCTGCCCTTGCTGCCTCCCCGCTCTCTCCTTTCACCGCTCCCTGCCTCCTTTCGCCTACCTCCGCCTCCCGCATCTTCTCACCTCCCCACTTCCATTCCTCCTACACCCCGCTCTTGCCCCTCTGCCCTCTCCTCTCCTCCACCTCACCTCCTTCGCTTCGCCTCAGATCCTTTATCTCCACCTTGCCTCCTCCTCAACTCCCTCCTCGCCTCTCGTCCATCCCCTCTTCGCCCCCCCTTCACCTTCTCCTCTTTGAGAGCTCTCCCTCTCCATTGGTGGCCAACTGCAGGGGTGTGTTCCCCCGCAACTGGCCCTTTTTCTTCCCCACCCTTTGGGTAGCGATGAGCAGTTTGTTTGTCTTCGAGGAAGATCTTCTTGGTGGTGACCCTTGGTCTAGCCACAAGGGCTCTATGGTAGCGCCCTCGAATCCCACAACCGTTAAGATTCTTCTTTCCCCAACTAACAAGCAATAGATGAAGCATGCAGTTTGGTCATTTCAGGACAAGGCGATCGTGGGCAGAATTGTGGGCATCATGCCTACAAGGAGATAGGTGTGAGAGTGGATCTAGGCGAGTTGGCACTAGAGGGAGCCCACATTCAAGAGGTCACCATATATGGAAGAGGCAGATTCCTCATCCAACTAAGCTCCCTCGACACTGCCTCGACACTTGTGGAGCAGAGCCCCATTCTCCTTGGCTCGCATCTAGTGTACCTCTTTCCTTGTTACCATAGCTTTACAATAGAGGACATGGACACGACACACCATGTTCCCTATTTTTCCGCCCCTCTCCACTTCCAAGGGCTCCCAAAGGAGTATCGAGCCATCCTCCCCTCCATTGGTCAGGCATTTGGCACTATGCTCGAGTCTCTGCCAGATTCGGTTGCTTCAGTGGTCACCTAGCCAGATATTGCTCCTGTGGCCAAGGCCGTGCCCCTCCCCCCCAACCCCCATAGAGCAGATCGAGTCAGCAGGCGAGATCCTAGAACCCCCCCAGATAGGAGCAATAAGAGTCTCAGACCCCCTGGGTGACCCCCTCAAAAGGGGACCGGACTCAACTCACTAGGATTCATAAGGTGATAACACAAGAACCTCAACTCAAAGGGATTCATAAGGTAATCCATCAATCCTGATACAATCCTACAAAACCATATCCTCGAGCCAAGCATGATGAATAATTCTGCGAGCCCAAAGAGTGTCATGATGATGCCATGTATTGTGCAACTCAATGAGAAAGTCGCCAAGGTCATCGAGGAAGCAACACAAGAATCGACTCCTAAAAGTAGGGTAGTTACACAAGAACCTTCCTCCAAGCCCATGCGAACACCATCGGAAGTCACCGTACTCAGTTCAGCACTCGTGGTGTTTCCCGAACCTATCCTCCTATCAAATCAAAGGTCGGGGTACCACAAGAACCTTCCCCCACTATGGGTACAGCCACACAAGAACCTACGTTTCTTATTCCGAGAGAGGTCCATCAAAGTGAACACCGCAACATAGATACACACTTGACAAACAAGATGATGCACAAACTCAGCACATGCTCTACCTGGCTGATGATGAGGTATGCTGCTATTCGGCATTCAACTCCATTGTATTCCATATAATCGAAACCCCCCCCCCCCCCCAAGGTGCACAGTCATCAAGTCCAGGTCTAGGTGAGTCTGTATAGGTAGGCATATCACCCACATGCACTAGCAGCCCACAAGTCCTTGGTATTCTAATGCACCCACTCACATTCACGGTGGTCAACATTAGGTGAATACAACCAATACATTTTTGTGCATTTTCTTCATATTTTGCATCTTCGCACGTTGACCTCGCGAGTCTTTTCATCCCCAAATCTGTTCATCACGTTTCCCCTCCTGACAACACCCTCTACATCAGCAAACCCCCTCAACATCTCTGACTACAGGCATCCTGCCGGATCATTGCCATACAAGCATCCTAGCAGATCGTCACCTTAAGGCATCCCATTGGAGTATCAACACATAGGCATCCCGCTAGATCCATCACCTTACAGGAATCCTGTTGGATCATCACCTTACATCCATCTCGTTGGATCGTTGCCATATAGGCATCCTGTCGGATCATCACCTTATAGCCATCTCATTGAATCGTTGCCTTACATCCATCTCATCGGATTGTCACCATACAGGCATCATGCTAGATTGTCACCTTACAACCATCCCGCCAAATCGTCACCATATAGGCATCCCGTAGAATCGTTGCCTTATAGCAGTCCCGCGGGATCGTCGCCATATAGACATCCCACTAGATCATCGCCTTACATCCATCCCCCCGAATCGCCACCATTCTGCCAGATTGCCGCCTTACAGCCATCCCGCTAGATCATCGTCTTAATGCTATCCCCCTTGCCGTTGGGATACTGAAAACTATAAAAGGACCCCTTATCCCCTCGGATCGTTACCTTAGCAAAAACTCTCAGACCCTGTCAACTTTTTTGCCAGAATTCCCATAGCTCCCTACCTCTTTCCCTACTGCCCCCCCCAGCCACAATTTGAATGCCCTCAGCCTCGTCCTCCTCCATTAGATTCACTCATTACTCGCATGTCCACTTTCTTTCCAATGGAGCCTGATAACAAATTCTTTTAATTCGAAAGGGAACTCGGTCTCCACATCCCAAATCCAGCACCTGGCGATCCCTTGCCCACCGGCCCATCTGAATCCCAAAGCACGCCGTTAGGGTCAATTGGGATGCCATCCGACATCCCTGCAGCTGAAATACAAACCAAGGAGGAGATCACAACACAACAAACCTCTCAAGAGCCATCAACAGTGGCCGCCACTCTCCTTCTTGATCATGAAGGAGGCATGTGCCAACACCAACACAGGTGGAATACAAAGTTATAAGGTCACTGGCACACTCTCCACACATGGAATCCTGGTTTCAGCAACTCAACGGTTGCATGATCCACTCTAAACACAACTATGAGGGTCAGGTTTACACCCTCTATTACCATACTGTAGCCGCATACCAAGCAGTCGAGTATCCAGAGGTGCAAGCCTCCTTGGTGATGACAGGTCAATTGCAGACTAATTGCCATGTCACCTCAACATGAAGTTGCTCAGAGAGTTCATCGGTGCTTACAACTCAAATTCACAGGCCAGCGTCCTCCGCAATGATGCAACAGGGACCCCCCACTTACACCACCTCAATTTGGATGTAGTGTGCTTGGCCTTTGGCCTTCGGCCTCTACTGGTAGTTGTAGAAAAGTATTCACACAAGAAGAATCTGCTTGAGCCCCTCGGCAAGATCTGCAACTACAATAAGAAGAGAAGCAAGGATCGCATCCACTTTTTAGAACTCATTGTTCTTGCACTACATAAAAAGGTACGAGTACTCCAACTGTTAATCCAGGTCAAGCACATGGACGACCACCAATCTATAGTGCCAAACATCCTTGCGAGGCTAGCAAAGCCATAGGTCACCAATTGGGCAGATTTTTTCTATACTTAGATGAGGGAGGACCTAAAGACACATGGCAATGTCTTAGGCAACCCAATGATTTATATCCCCGTACTCTATGACATGTTGGAACAACATCCGCCAATCGGATATGGCCTCGCCAACAAAGAAGCTATAGGAAATGGAGAGGAAATGTTCCATCAGACGAGAGACAACGGTGGCTGACCCCAAACAGCTGAGAATTGATCCAAGTGTGACCCTACCAAGTTGCCCAACTCGATAGCCAACGAGGGAGCAATATGAGAACATCAATTGTAGAGAATGCCTGGAGAGACAAAGACACCTCGAGGCCACAAACTGTCAATCTAAAGGCAAGGCGACAATCCAGGCCCCCATTGACGTGGAGATGTTTCCAGGAGACGATAGAGTAAATCTTGGCCTCTACCTTGGCGTAGCAAGTATCCCCCTCTACTCCCCAAACAATAGCCACCACCACAGTACAACCCCAAGAGCCAGCTTATTTTGTCACATGCTCTTCCTCTTCTCCATGGGCCGAGCTCACAGAATTCCTACAATTTTGCAATGCACCTGAGTACTGGACACCTGAGTACTGGACACCTGGGGGATACAACGACATGTCGATTGAACAATTATCAAAGGCAAACAACATGGAGCTCCAACTACTAGATGCAATGGCCCAACTCCCTTAGGTTCTATGCACAATTTTGTAGCAGAGGCAAGAACACGTCTCCCAACTAACTTCCAAGATAGGGAGCAGAATGTACAGGGAGGTTTCTACACAACTTGCCACCTACACATTATCCCCATGCACAAACCCCCAAACACTTCGGATGCACTTCGACTCACTCCGTGCACAAAACCTCATCTTCCATATCGATCTCACCACCCCCCTCCCACCCAACACCCTCCCAACCATCCTTCGCTATGATCCCGACCACTGCCATCCCGTTCTCGCCATGTCCTACTTCTCCCTTGTGTTTCAACCTAACAGCCTACTGGACCCTCTAATCTTCAAACCTTAACCGCCCACCCCATTCTCTTAAACTTCCAGGCGTGGTGTCACCGAGTCCACCAATTATCCACAAGCCAAGCCCGACAAATTGAGCACATGGGTCTATACTCCCGAAAGCATCCAAGATGACATGAACTGGATGTAGACCTATGGCCAAGCTTTGACAGTTCAAAAATTTAGTTGCCTACCACACCCTCAGCTTCAACATTTGTTCAACAAGGTGCTACAAGCTCTCCAAGACTCACTTGAGTCCTTTGGTCATCAATTTTGAAACAATTCATGTAGCGTACCCTGAGGATTTCACTGAGGAGGAAGGGTAGGAAGCCATCTCTATCTTTAACTCTACCGCCCCTGTCGTAGATATACCTCACCCAGATCCCACACACCCTCCTACAAATCTCGCCCACCCCCCTCAACAACCTACCAATCCTATCTCGCCTCCTCTTCCCTGCACAAACCTACCTGAATACTCCTCTAACGCCTCCAACACTAGCACAAGAACTTCCAGTCCATCTCCTCCAATGCTCCTGTCGACCTCCCAGATGCTGCGCTCAGTACCTTGCTACGGCTAGCAAAGGTCGATTGACCTTTCGCCCCATAGGGAATGTAGAGGAGGAGGACCCATGCCAATGTGGATGATGATGTTCCTCCAACGCCCCCTTCCTCGCTGCCAGAAGATTTCCAATGGTGACCCGACCTGCAATCCTTCCAAGAATTACCCGACAATGCCCTCATGCATCATTGGAAGGAACAACTCAAAGGCTCTCGCCTTCACCTGTACGAAATAATGGAAGTTCGCCCCCTCACTACATTTATCACTCGGTCTTTCAATGGATGGAGGCGAGCCAACCCAAAGCGCACACGTGGTGGCTACCACTTAGCCCTAGACGCACCCATCCCCTCACTGACTCGAGCGTCGGCATTTAACCCCATTGGCGCCTCCCCTTTTTGAAAAAGGAGCAATTTACTATCACAACGCACCCCTCGAGCAGTGGATCTATCACAGAGCACCTCGGAACGACGATGGATCTCGGCTCAATTTCGGGAGTTCCAACAAAAAGTATCTCAATATCATATATAACTTCCCTAAGTACAACTTCCCCAAGGAAATGACTCAAGAAAAATTTTGCTTTCGCCTCAGTCATTCAACTATATCTAGGGCTCGGTACTCGACCCCATGATAGTAGCCACAATGCACTTCAACCACCTTATCCTCATGCTGCTCCAAGATCTTTGGGCCCACAGTTGTCCAATTTGATGACAAACTTCACAACCTCAACAACCAGATTGTCTTCAACCCTGACATCACCCCCTCCCAATTCCAAGAATTACGCCTGTACCTTCGGGTCTGCAACCTCCATGGCCATCATAGTCGAACATTCGAGGACATGCATGCCACCCACTTCTGGAAGTATCAAGCTTATTTCACGCGGATCACCCCACGGCAATTGGACCGCTATGCAATATTCTAGATGGTTCTCTCCACCCACCTCCTATAGCATAGCTACGAGGATGGCTCAGCAACAAGAAGGGAGGCATGTTAACAGCCATTGAGCATGTTGATGGATCTAGCCCATGGAAACCCTATAGGTTTTGAGCCACAAATGGCTCAGGATCGAGGTAATCTCACTGGGATTGTCCAAATTGGCAAGGATAACACAAGAGCCATTTGAAGACAGAGGGAAGGTTGTGAGGATTAGCATATGCCTTGGCGCCATATGGGCCCAAGTGGTTGTAACAAAAGAGAGAGAGAGAGAGAGAGAGAGAGAGAGAGAGAGAGAGAGAGAGAGAGAGAGTGTTACAAGGAGTAGGGTTGGCCCTCCCTTCAAAAGGTGACTTGTATAAAAGGTGAAGTGGTTGACTTTGGTGTTCATTGTTGTATGTAACCTTTGAGAAATACAAGCTTTCTTCTTGCTCATGTGTTGAGATTTATGTTTGGTTGCTCTCCTTGTTTGCCTTTAGTGTTTGCCACGATCCCCCTTCACCTTCTTCTCCTTCTCCCTCCCCTCCCCTTCTTCCCTCCCCCTCCTCTCTCTCTCTCTCTCTCTCTCTCTCTCTCTCTCTCTCTCCCCCTTCTTGGTGGAAACCCCATTGCAACGATCCGGTAGGCACTCGAGTGACACGAAGTGAAGGCTTTACTATGCAATGCTCCCACAAGGAGTAGCACAAGAATGAGGAGCTCCGTCGGCACACTTCCAGCATCCCCACGACACGTGTGTCTCCGCCAGACAACACAAATGGGCATTTATGCTCGTCTGGCGTCGAGCGAGAAGGTCATGTAAGCTCTCATGGGATTGCTATGTAATTTCATGCCTGTTATGGGCTGATCATTTTCTTTTCTGTTTTGCATTCCCAGGGAAAAAAAAGGATTTTGCCAATGAGCGTGGTGGTTAAGGCGGGTGGGTGTGTGACAAACCCCGGCTAGGCTGCGATGACAACGCAATTAAAAAAAAAAAAAAGATGTTGGCAAACACGTGGCTCCTTGTGACGATGGTCCCGTGTGCTCCCCTGTTGGTCTGCCCTCGAACAAAATGGACGACAGGAAACCGATTCTACTCTCCGTAATTCTGTCGTGGATAATCAGCAAAGTCAACTCCCATTTGTTGCATGGACACAATTGGGCGATCTCTCAGAATGTATTTTCCTCCTGAGAATTTAGAATAAAAATGAACCCTGGGATAGATGGCCACCTGCTCATCTTCTGGTTCCTTGGGCTTGATGCTTCCATCCTCGGATGGCCAGCAGCTGCGAGCGCGATACTGGGAGCGGAATCTCTTTTCAGGAATTGAAGCTCCGTTCACTACCCAGGTGCTTTCCTTCTCTCATTCACGTCCTCATTTTGAAATTGAAGCAGTGGTTAGCCTTGGGCGGACTGTGTGAGTCGGAAGTGCCGAACGAGGTTTCGCGTGACAGAATATATCACCTGCTACTGGAATGCACCAGAAAGAAAGATTTGGCAGGTGGTAGACTGGCGTATTCTCTGATGGCCAGCAGCGGACTCGACTCAGTGTCCAATTTAGGGGACCACCTTATCCGCCTTTTTGCTTCGTGCGGAAGCTTGAAGGAAGCAAACGAAGTGTTTTGGCATCTTGCGAAACCAAGTGTTCACACGTGGCAGGCCATTATCTCAGCTCATGCAACAAATGGAGAAAGTCACAGGGCTCTTGAACTCTATCAAAAATGAACTCTATCAAAAAATGGAGCAGGAGGGCATGAAGCCTAACAAATTCATATTCCCAGGCATATTGAAAGCATGTAGCAATATAAGAGACATAGGCCGGGGTAAGGTGATACACGATCAAGTCAAAAAATGTGGACTTGAATCAGATATTTTCATTGGGAACACACTTGTTGACATGTATGCCAAATGTGGGAATTTAGAAGAAGCACATAAAATATTCAATGGTCTTCCGAATAGAGATGTGGTGTCTTGGAATGCAATGATCTTAATATATGCTCAACATGGGCATGGTTTACGTGCACTTGAATTTTTCGCAAAAATGCAAGTGGAGGACATTATTAATCCAACTAGGGTCACATTTTTAAGTGTGTTGAAAGCATGTTGTACAGTAGGAACTATAGAGCAGGGCAAGGCGATACATAAACAGATAATCAGAAGTGGGCTAGATTCAGATGTTGCTCTTGGTAATACTCTTGTTGACATGTACGCAAAATGTGGGAGCCTGGAGTGTGAAGATAGTGGGAGAGAAGGAAGGAGTCTCACTTGCGGCTTTCTCACATACACAATGGGGGAATACACACAAAGGTGGAGGCTGAAAACAGTTTTCCTCTTCTTAGTTGTGAAAGCCAAAAGAACTCTAGTACAAAGAAATAGAAGAACCCTATATGTGGGTCTCAAACCAAACTCAGCTAACTAAGGTGGCATACTAACTGAGCCACGAACTAGAGTACATAGGATAGCTGTCATCCACATGGGCGCTGTACTAACCACATCTGCAGCTAACAAGTCGGTGACATAAATGCACAACGGTCACCTTGGCATATCACGAGTGGAGCTCGATATCTCAACACTCCCCCTCGAGCTCAATCCCAATTCCTGCATACCAAGCAGGTCTCTGAACTTGCGCAGCTTGTCTGCGCCCAATGCCTTTGTGAATATGTCAGCTACTTGATCCTCTGTGCTGACATAAACTAGATCAATAAGATCTTCCCGCACATAGTGATAATGCACCTCAATGTTCTTTGTTCTAGCATGATAGACTGGGTTATTTGCCAAGTGTATACTGCTCATGTTGTCACAATAAATGACAACTGGCCCATCTGTAGACTGATGCATATCATAAAGTAGCTTATGCAATCAAGTTACCTCACATGCAGCCATTGCTGCACCCCTGTACTCAGCCTCTGTGCTTGACAAGGCAACGGTAGGCTATTTCTTACTGCTCCAAGTGACTGTAGCACTCCCAAAAGAGAACACATATCCACTAGTAGATCGTCTATCAGAAATACTGCTAGCCCAATCACCATCAGTGTATCCATGCAACTGTATCTGAAACCCAGCCTCATAAAATAGTCCATATTGCAATGTGGACTTCACATACCTGAGTATGCATCTAGCCGCATCCAAATGTGGTTTCCTTGGAGCCTGCATAAACTGACTTACCAATCCAACAGCATAGCTCAAATCTGGCCTGGTAATAGTCATATAAATCAAACTTCCTACTATGCATCTGTACATAGTAGGGTCTTCCAGAAGCTCACCTGCATCTGCACTCAGCTTCACATTCTGCTCCAAAGGAACTAAAATAGGCTTACAGCCTATCATCCCATATTTGGACATGTCCAATCCATACTACCTCTGCAAGAGCCATATCCCACTTGGTGATCTAATCACCTCAATGCCCAAGAAATAACGCAGCTCTCCCAAATCCTTCATCTCAAACTTCTGCTTCAATAGCATTTTCACATGAAGGATATCTTCATCACTATCGCCTGTGATGATCAAATCATCAACATAAATGACAAGCAGCATAATACATTTTTTTTCTCACATAAAGTGAGAAATCTGCCTTGGAAATATGAAAGCCAATAGTGACAAGATACTATTCTATCTTGTCAAACCATGCTCTAGGTGCTTGCTTTAAGCCATACAAGGCTTTCTTCAACCTGCAAACAAACTCAGGATGAACAACATGAACATAACCTGGTGGCTGCTCCATAAAGACCTCTTCTTGCAAATCACTATGCAAGAAGGCATTCTTTACATCCATCTGATGTAAAGACCATCCCTTTGATGCAGCCATAGCAATGACTGCTCTTATGGTTGCCATCCTTGCAACCGGACTGAATGCTTCTTCATAATCAATGCCATATGTCTTTGCATACCCCTTGACAACTAATCTTGCCTTGTATCTGTTCACAGAACCATCTGCATTGTGCTTCACCTTATAAACCTACTTATAGCCAATTGCATTCTTGTCTTTAGGCAAAGGCACCAATTCCCATGTAGCATTTGCTTCCAAGGCATCCATTTCTTCATCCATGGCTTTCTCCCATTTTTCTTTTCCCATGGCTTGCTCAAAAAAGTGGGTTCTGGTTCCTGTATCACTTTGACCATATAGGCATGGTGAATGGCTATAAATCCATTATATTTCAGCCTATCCATAGGATACCTAGCTCTGGTAGACCTGCGCAAAATAGGCTCACTTCCAGGTGCTCTCAAAACATCCTTGGTCTTCCTTACTCCAGGTGTAACAACAGAAGGAATACCCAACTCATCATCAATACTCTGTTCTGAGCCACTAGATTCACCATCCACATAAGAGTGACCTGCATTCACATCAAACATGGGTTGATCTACCTTCTCTTTTCCTTTTCGTGATACATGTATACCACTATTTGCATTGCTTTGAGGAGATTCTCCTGATCTCAATCTGCCTGTCCATGGCGAAGTATGTGAACCACTGCTAGAGGACACTGCAGGTCCACTAATATTTTGTGATTGCTGCTGTGAATTCTGTGCAGCATTACCATTTTGTGCATCTACATCATCAATCACATTTACTGGTTTATACCAGCTGCTCATCTCATCAAAAACAACATCTCTACTTACTATAATCTTACGAGTAGAAGGGTTATAGCATCTATACCATTTCTGCTGCAGAGAATAACCAATAAAGATGCACTTCTTAGCTTTTGGATCCAACTTGGACCTCAACTCATCTGGCACATGAACATAGACAATGCAACCAAAAATTTTCAAATGAGAAATATCTGGTTTCCTACCAGTATACATCTCCTCTGGCGTCATGCCATGTATTGCTACAGTGGGAGTCCTGTTCATTATGTAAACTGTTGTAGCAACTGCTTCAGCCCAATAATAATCTAGTAGGACTTTTTCATTTAGTATGGCCCGAGATACCTCTCCAATATGCCTGTTTTTCCTTTCTGCAAGTCCATTTTGCTGTGGGGTATGACTGCATGAATATTGCTACTTGATGCCATGCTCGTGTAGGAACCTTGCAAACTCATTTGAGAGGTACTCTCCCCCTCCATCTGACCTTAGGCATTTTATTTGTAGGCCTGTTTCTTTTTCAACCATAGCTTTAAAAGCTTTGAAATGCCCAAATACTTCACTTTTCTTTTTCATAAAATACACCCAAACTTTTCTGTTGTAGTCATCAATAAAAGTGACAAAATAATGACAGCCTCCAATAGATGTAGCTTTAGTAGTCCACACATCAGAGTGGATTAATTCCAATGGCTTCTTACTCTCTTGAACATGTCTAGGAAATGGTTTACTTGCCTGTTTTCCAAATTGACAGGCTTCACATACCTTATGCATTTCTGCAACCTTGAATTTAGGCAATCGTGCAACAATATTTTGGACCTGCATTAATTTAAGTTGCTGTACATTAATATGACCAATGCGTTTATGCCAGATATCAATATCTGCAACTACACTGGTCCCATGTGCAAACATTTCTGCACTCAATTCAGGCATGTCCGCATCCAACATAAACATCTTGCCCTTCTTCTTTCCTTTTACTATCAAGCGACTGTTATTTTTCATATCCTCAACAAAGCATCCATGAGGATTAAATCTGACCTGCAAGCCCTGCTCAACCATTTGACCAATAGAAACCAGGTTCTTGGTGATATTCGGTACATGAAATACATCAGACAGGTATTTCTTTTTCCCATCCTGCATAGACAAAGGAATTTTACCAATCTGCACAATAGGATGTGCAGTATCATCACCAGTCTCCACAAATCTTGGTTTTTCCATTTTCCTTGCATCCTGCATCCATTCTGCATGACCTGTCATGTGGTTTGATGCACCTGAGTCAACATACCACACATCATTGCTTTCTTCTGCACTTGTTACAGAATTGGTCATGTGCTACACCATAAACAAGTGCTCATTTTTTCCATCACCCTATCTACTAGAGGATGCATAATTGCCTTGCTCTAATTTTCCATTCATAATGTCATTCTGCTTTTTGTAGCAGTCTTTAGCCATATGACCCATTTTACCACAATAGTAGCATTCAACATTGCTATTTGCATTTTGGCCTCTCTGCCATCCACCACGACCTCTTTGGCTCCCTCTACCTCTAGAGCTACCACGTCCTCCTCCATAGGACTGGTTTTCTTGAGTTTGCTACATATTCTGATTTCTACCACAGCCTCTAAATTGGCCTGCTCTACCTCTGCCTCTACCTCTTCTAGAATTTGAGTAGAAGACAGTTTCTTTTGAAGTTCCTCCTAAAGAAGATGCACCACCATTTCTCTGCTCTTCAGAAATTAGAAGAGCAAACAACTCCTCCAAATCAGGAAATTTTTCATGTATGACAATGGATGTCCGAAACTGTGCATAATCCTTTCCTAGACCATTCAAGGTCACAGAGACTAAATCATCATCTTCCACTGGCGACCCGATGGAAGCAAGTGCATCTACAATTTTCTTCACCTTCATGCGGTAGTCATTGATGCTCATATTTTCTCTTTGCACATTGTGCAACTCCTACTTGAGCTGCATTTTCCTGGCTTGCGTATTTGTGTTGTACATTTTTGCCAATGTATCCCATGCCTCCTTTGGCATACTTGCATCCTGAATATGCACAATCATAGAATCTGAAATACTGATAGATAGCCAATACATAACTTTTCTGGCTCTCTCATGCCATCCTTTAGATGCCTGCATTTCCTGTTGATTGGGAACATTAGGAAGAACTGGTTCTTCTTCATTTCCTGTAATGAACTCCCAATAGCCTTTTCCCATAAGGAAATTCGTCATTCTAAACTTCCATGCTTGGAAGTTATTCTTGTCAAGCTTTTCAGTGACAATCTATGAAAGAGAATCAGACGCCATTACAGAACACTACAAAATATCCTGTCACTGCAAAAAACACAGCTTCTGCCTCAAGGGCAAATCTGCAAAACTGACGAAAGTGGTATTTGACCACACAGTCACTTCCTAATGACGATTTTGCATGAACAGGCAATAAGGATGATTCTGTAACTCCCAATATCTATGCGCATAGGCATACGATGTAATTTCTACGGCAACCTTTCACCGATCTATAGAGCAATGGTCGCATAGCCAAAATAGGGACTTTTTCTTAGTGCTTCCGGAGAACTTCCGCCTCCAAAACGGGCCCTGAAATGGCCTCGAATCAAAAAAATAAAGTCACACCCCAAAATGGCCTCGAATCAAAACGCAGCATATATTGCCCTCTCGCCACACTGCGAAGGGCATCTCAATCTGAGAGAATGCACTCTTGCACTTTTTGGCTGTGCTACCTGCAAAGATTTGCTCCCAAACTCGAAAAAGGAAAGCAATACTGGTCCTCTTACTAGGACACCGTGAACTTGGTTTGCTTTTTTGAGCTCCTTACAGGCTCTGATACCATGTGAAGATAGTGGGAGAGAAGGAAGGAGTCTCACTTGCGGCTTTCTCACATACACAATGGGGGAATACACACAAAGGTGGAGGCTGAAAAGTTTTCCTCTTCTTAGTTGTGAAAGCCAAAAGAACTCTAGTACAAAGAAATAGAAGAACCCTATATGTGGGTCTCAAACCAAACTCAGCTAACTAAGGTGGCATACTAACTGAGCCACGAACTAGAGTACATAGGATAGCTATTATCCAGTTATTATTCATGGGCAGTGTACCAACTGCATCTGCAGCTAACAAGTCGGTGACATAAATGCACAATGGTCACCCTAGCATATCACGAGTGGAGCTCGATATTTCAACATGGAGGAGGCACGCAAAACCTTTGACGAGTTAGAAGTTCAAGATGTAGTCTCCTGGAATGCGATGATTGTAGTGCTTCTACAGCATGGGAATGGCCTAGGTGCTCTCAGTCTTTTTGAAACGATGAAAAAATAGGGAATAGAGCCAGACGAAGTGACATTTTCATGCATTTTGAAAGCATGTGGTAGCCTAGAGGCCATAGGCTAGGGAGAGATTGTCCATGAAAATATAATCAGAAGTAAAACTTGAATCAAATGTGGTGGTTGGTAACACTCTCGTTGATATGTATGCCAAGTGTGGTAATCTCAAAGAAGCTCACAAAGTGTTCGACGAGTTGCACGATAGAGACATTATATCCTGGGGTGCAATGATTGCAGCATATGTCCATGGGCATGGCATTGCTGCTCGAGCTTTTTGAGAAAATGAAACATGAAAACATATATCCAAACAAGGTAATAGTTTTATGTGTTGTGCAGGCATGTGGTATGGTAGGAGCTATAGAGCAGGGGAAGTTCATACATGACCAGGTGATTAGAAGTGGGCTAGATTCAGATGTGACAATTGGTAGCACCCTTGTTGAATTGTATGCTAAATGCCGGTAGCACCCTTGTTGAATTGGTGCCTGGAGGAGGCTTGCAAAGTGTTTGATGAACTGCCAGATCGAGATGTGGTGGCATGGGGCATGATGATTACAGCATATACCCAGCATGGTAATTATTGGTTGGCTGGGCAATGTCTTGAGGACATGCAAGAACAGGGCTTGATGCCAGATGCTATGATTTATATTAGTGTTACTCATTCTGATCATTATTTCCCCTCCCATGTCACCCTTCTTACCGGCCCCTCCCCCACCCCCCAATCGTTCTCGCAGGCCTTTACCTGCTTACACATATTCCCTCCCTCATGGGTATTGACTTATTTTGGGTATTGCCACTCTCATGTAGCTTCTATTGTTTGCACATGTTTCCCCCCATGTACTTCTTACAATTCGAATAATACCACACAAGCTTTGTTCTTGCTTGACTCGGATCATGGATAAAGTTTTCTTCTATTTACACATGCTAGATGTAGTTGACATGTTCCAGGTATTCCCCCCTCATGGGTCTTTACTTTTTTCGCCCCTCTCCTAAGTCTTCTTCTATTTACACATGCTAGAATACTGTTGCATGTTTGTGCATGGAATTGACTTGAGGGCTCCTGCTAGGCTATGAAACTTTACATTTCATCTGCCATTGTGCCCCTGGTATCCAGGAAAGCTTTGTCGATATTTAATAGCTTGTCTAATTTCCCATTGGACCGATTTGCCTCACACAATGACACACCAGGTCTATCAGGTCTTTTTTCTGATGATGCTAGCATAATAAATGAGCAACATGACCTTTAAACTTAAATAGCATTGCTAACCCTATTAATAAAATAGTACCCCAATATAGACATTGCCCTCTATCTTTGTTTTGTAGCATGTCTGTCCATTTTATTTCCTTGACTTTTTTGTCCAAAGGAGAGTGATTGTGTGGAGCTTTCACGCTGTGCATTTAATAGCATGTTAGTGGATTCCTGTTTTGTCCAAGTGAGATTGATTGCATGGAGCTTTCACGCCGTGCATTTAGCATGTTAGTGGATTGCATCAAAATTCCATTTGTTGGAGTCTCGAATCAGTTCTACCTTGTTTCCTATATCAACAAAAGAGTATGGCCTTTTCCTATGGTTATAAGGGACCTATAAGAGCATGTGGACTAGGAATAGCATCATCCCTCACACTAGAGACAGGTTCTTGATGTAGAAGCGAAGCAAATAGGGAAATTGTATTTGAAAGTATAGGGAGATGCTTGTCGAGTGAGTCCTTTTCATTGGTGACAGGAGGTATATCTTTAAATGTAGGAAAAAACACGACTCTAAAATGCTGCGGGCAAGGGCAAAGCCCTTGGTGACTTTATTTTTTTGATTTGAGGCCGTTTCGGGGCCCGTTTTGAAGGCGGAAGTTCTTCGCAGGTAATCAGAAAAAGGCCCTGTTTTTCGCTGTGCGACCACTGTGCGGCTAGTCGGTGAAAAGGTGCCACAGAAATTGCATCGTATGCCTGTGTGCAGAGATATTGGGAGTTGCAGATTCATGCCTGTTGCCTGTTGATGCAAAATCGTCACTAGGAAGTGACTGTGTGGTGAAATACCACTTTCGTCAGTGTTGCAGATCTGCCCCTGTGAGGCTTTTTGCAGAAGTTTTGCTATTTGCCCTTGTGAGGCATTTGCTGTGTTTACAGGTTGCTGTTGCAATTCGTGATTTGTAAAATGTCTGAGAATCTGTCTACCATTGTCAGTGAGAAGCTTGACAAGAACAACTTCCAAGCATGGAAGTTTAGGATGACAAACTTCCTTATGGGAAAGGGAGTTTGGGAGTACATCAGTGGTGAAACTACAAAACCAGTTTTGGGTGCTGCTCCCACTCCTGCTGAATTGAAGGCCTTTAAAGAATGGCATGAAAAAGCCAGAAAATGCCTGTATTGGCTGTCTGTTAGCATTTCAGATTCTATGATTGTGCATATACAAGATCTAGAGACGCCTAAGGAGGCATGGGATACATTGGTGAAGCTGTATAGCACAAATACCAAAGCACGAAAGATGCAGCTCAAGCAGGAGTTGCACAATGTGCAAAGGAAAAATCTGAATATAAATGAGTATTCCTTGAAGGTGAAAGGCCTTGCAGATTCTCTTGCCTCCATTGGAGCACCTGTTGATGATGAGGACTTAGTGTCCGTGACCTTGAATGGTCTTGGGAAAGATTATGCACAGTTTCGGAAATCCATTGGAGTCCGTGAAACATTTCCTGATTTTCAGGAACTTATTGCTCTCTTGCTGAGTGAAGAGCAAAGGAATGGTGGTTCATCCACCTCAACTTCTCAAGAGACTACTTTCTACTCGAATACAGGTAGAGGCAGAGGTAGAGGAAGAGGCCGTTTTGGTGGCCGTGCAGGAAATCAGAACCAACAGCAACAACAGGAAAACCAGTCCTATGGAGGAGGACGTGGTAGTTCTAGAGGCAGGGGGAGCCAAAGAGGCCGTGGTTCATGGCAAAGGAACCAGCAAGTAAATAGCAGCACAGAATGCTATTATTGTGGAAAGCCTGGACACAAGGAGAATACATGCTATAAAAAGCAGAATGACATCAAAAGTGGGAAGTTGCAGCAAAGCAACTATGCATCATCAAGTGGGCATGGTGACGACAGAAATGAGCACCTTTTTGTGATGCAGCATATGGTTAACTCCATGTCAGGAGATGCTGCAGCTTGCAATGATGTTTGGTATGTTGATTCAAGTGCCTCTAACCACATGACCAGTCATGGTGAGTGGTTTCATGATGTTAGAAATTTGGATAAGCCAGGTTATGTTGAAACAGGTGATGATACTGCGCACCCAATTACGCAGGTTGGTAAAGTGCCATTGGCTATGCAGGATGGCAAAACGAAGTACTTGGCAGATGTACTTCTGGTTTCAGTTGGCCAGATGGTTGAGCAAGGTCTGCAGGTTAGATTTAATCCTGATGGATGCTTTGTTGAGGACTTGAAAAATAAGTGCCGCTTGGTTGCGAAAGGCAACAAAAATGGCAGAATGTTCACCTTGGATGTTGATATGCCTGAGGTGAAAGCTGCTATGTTTGCACATGGGAGAGGTATCATTGCAGATATTGAGATATGGCACAAGCGCATTGGGCACGTGAATATACAAAGGCTGAAATCTATGCAAACGAAAAACATTGTTGCAGGTTTGCCTAAATTCAGAGTTGAGGGAATGCAAAAGGTATGTGAAGCATGCCAAATGGGTAAGCAGGCCAGACATGCATTTCCCAAAAATGCTAAGGTGAGCAGAAGACCTTTGGAAGTGATCCATTCACATGTTTGGACAACCAAAGCTACTTCTATTGGTGGATGCCATTATTATGTGACGTTTATTGATGACTACACTAGGAAGGTGTGGATTTATTTTATGAAGCACAAAAGTGAAGTGTTCAGCCATTTCAAGGCTTTTAAGGCCATGGTTGAAAAAGAGAAAGGTGTGCATATTAAAGTGCTAAGATCTGATGGAGGGGGAGAGTACTTTTCAGAAGAATTTTGTGAATATCTGAAAGAACAGGGAATTCAAAGGAAGTACTCATGCAGGTCTACCCCTCAGCAGAATGGGGTTGCAGAAAGGAAGAACAGGCATATTGCAGAAGTAGGACGGGCGATCCTAAATGAGAAAAACATGCCTGATTATTTTTGGGCTGAAGCAGTAGCAACTGCTGTTTATATTATGAGCAGAACCCCCACTGTAGCTGTCCATGGCATCCATGGCATGACGCCTGAAGAAATGTATACAAGCCAAAAACCAGATATTTCTCACTTGAAGGTATTTGGTTGCATAGCTTATGTTCATGTTCCTGATGAGAAGAGAACAAAGCTGGATCCAAAGGCAGAAAAATGCATCTTTATTGGATATGCTCTGCACCAGAAAGGGTATCGCTATTATAACCCTTCCACCCGCAAAATGCAAGTGAGCAGAGATGTTGTTTTTGATGAAATGAGCAGCTGGTATGCACCAACTGTTATGGTAGGAGATGCAGATGCAGGAAATGGGAATGCTGCAATAAATGCAGAGCAGCAATCTCAAGCCTTGAGTGGACCCAGAGAGTCCTCTACTAGTGGATCTAATGCATGGACAGGGAGATTGAGATCTAGTGAATCGTCACATGGCAGCCCTGATAGTGTTGTGCAGGTATCACATAAGGGAAAGAAAAAGTAGACCATGCTCCAATGTTTGATGTGTCTGCTGGTAGCTCTCATGTTGATGGAGAGTCAAGCGGCTCTGAAATGAGCCTTGATGAGGAACTTGGGATTTCTTCTGTTGTTACACCTGGTGCAAGGAAAAGCAGGCATGATTTAAAGACTCCTACAACTGATCCAGTTGTACGGAGGTCCACTCGTATTAAGTATCCAGTTGACAGGCTGAGATATGATGGGTATACAGCACATCACTATGCTTATATGGTCAAGGTTCTAGAGGAGCCAGAGCCCACATGTTTTGAGGATACAGCAGGGCATAAAAATTGGGAAGCAGCTATGGATGAAGAGATGGCTGCCTTGGATGCAAACCACACTTGGGATTTGATGCCTTTGCCTCATGATAAGAAGGCTATCGGCTGCAAGTGGGTTTACAAAGTAAAGCACAATGCTGATGGGTCTGTTAGCAGGTACAAGGCAAGATTGGTTGCCAAAGGTTTTGTGCAGACATATGGAATTGACTATGAGGAAACTTTCAGCCCAGTTGCAAGGATGGCAACTGTGAGAGCAGTAATTGCTATGGCTGCTGCAAAGGGATGGTCTTTGCATCAGATGGATGTGAAAAATGCCTTCTTGCATGGTGATTTGCAGGAAGAGGTTTATATGATGCAGCCAGAAGGTTATGAGGATAATTCACACCCCGATTTTGTATGCAGGTTGCGCAAAGCCTTGTATGGCTTAAAATAGGCGCCGAGGGCATGGTCAGACAAGATAGGGCAATATCTTGTCACTATTGGATTTCAGATTTCCAATTCAGATTTTTCACTTTATGTGAAAAGGACAAACAGAGGGATTGTGCTTGTAGTCATCTATGTTGATGACTTGATTATTACAGGTGATACTGATGCAGACATTAATGAAGTGAAGCTACTGTTGAAGCAGAAATTTGAGATGAAGGATTTGGGAGAGCTGCGTTACTTCTTGGGCATTGAGGTTATTAGATCCCTGAGTGGGATATGGCTGTTGCAAAGGCAATACGGTTTGGACATGCTGTCCAAATATGGGATGACAGGCTGTAAGCCTATCTCTGTTCCATTGGAGCAGAATGTGAAGCTCAATGCAGAGACAGGTGAGCTTCTTGAAGAAATTACTATGTACAGGCACATAGTAGGTAGCTTGATTTACATGACTATAACCAGACCAGATTTGAGCTATGCTGTGGGGCTGGTGAGTCAATTTATGCAGGCACCGAGGAAGCCACATTTGGATGCGGCTAGGCGCATACTGGACTGTTTTATGAAGCTGGGTGTGCATTACAGGTACATGGATACACAGATGCTGATTGGGCTGGTAGTGTCTCAGACAGGAGATCTACTAGTGGTTTTATGTTTTCCCTTGGGAGTGGTGCCATCAGTTGGAGCAGCAAGAAGCAGCCAACAGTTGTCTTGTCGAGCACAGAGGCTGAGTACAGGGGTGCAGCAATGGCTGCATGTGAGGTAGCTTGGTTACGGAAGCTACTTGCAGATATGGGACAGTCAATTCATGCAACAGTTGTCATTCATTGTGACAACATTAGCAGCATCATGCTTGCTAATAACCCAGTTTATCATGCTAGAACGAAGCACATTGAGGTGCATTATCACTTTGTGAGAGAGAAGGTTCTAGCTAGTGAGATTGATCTTGTCTATGTCAGCACTGAGGAGCAGGTGGCTGATATTTTTATGAAGGCATTGGGTACCGAGAAGCTTCGCAGGTTTAGGAGCTTGCTTGGTGTACGTGAGATGGATTTGAGCTTGAGGGGGAGTGTTGAGATATCAAGCTCTACCTCCGATATATCTCCTGGATGACTATCATTTATGTCATCGCCTATGTTAGTTGTACTCGTGGTGTAGTTAGACTACCACGTATGTTTTTGGTTTGGGTTCACATATGAACCACGTATTCTAGGGTTTGACATATAGGGTATTTCCCTCTTCTATTGTATTGTTGTTGTGTGCAAAAGTGAAGGCTTCACCCTCCAACCTTGTGTCCTCTCTCTTTTGTGTGTTGTGAAGAAAGCTGAACTTGAGTCTCCTATCTCTCTCCCTCATTCTTTACAGTCATTTAATCTATACAAAAATTGCTTCATGCAAGTGGCCATTTAAATTGTCGGTATCGTCAAGATTGGTAAATTTCTACATGGTCTTTGGATTGCATTTAGTAGTATGTTCATAGCTTCATGCGAGTGACATACGACAATGCCTATGAGATTTCTCACGGTTTTGATCTCACGAGCATGGGTCATGGAACCAAACTCTCTCTCGTACGAAGTATGAGGATACCACAAGGAAAGAAATTTCCAAGACCAGTAGCACTTTAAATGACAAGACGACGATAGATTGCACATATGAGATCATATCTTCCCTAGGTAAGAGGGCATGTCTATTTTTGGTGATTCCTTTCCTACAATCATCTATTCTTCTTCTTATTATTATTCTTTCTTCTCCAAAAATACCACCTTCTTTTTCCTTTTGGAGTCATTGATGGTCCCCTTCTCAATCATAATTGCCTTGTGCAGTAGTTTGCTGACCTCAATGTGTTTGGTCTTTACATGAAAGACCGGATTCCATGCTAGCTGAATAGCACTCATGGAATCACTATGCAATGTCGGTACACCTGTATGAATCCCCAAATCTCCCACTAGCCGATCAAGCCATATAGCCTCCTTGCAACCCTCTATGGCTGCAACATACTCAGCCTCTGTGGTAGATAAAGCAACGCACTTCTATGCGCGAGACATCCACGACACTGCACCACCTACAAAGGTGAACACATAACCAGAAGTGGATCTCTTACTATCCACATGCCCTGCATAGTCTGAATCTGTGTACCCAAGTACACACATGTCTCCTTTACCAAAGCAGATGCACATCTCCTTGGTACCCTTCATGTACCTCATGATGCACTTAACTGCCTCCCAATGCCTCTTTCCTGGATTAGCCATATACCGGCTAACAACTCCCACTACAAATGCAATGTCTGGTCTAGTAGCTATCATAGCATACATAACGCTCCCAACTGCTGATGCATAAGGAACCTTGGCCATCATGGCCCTCTCCTCATCTGATTTGGGACTATCTGTATGACTCAGTTTCACATATGGAGGCAATGGAGTACTCACTACCTTCCCCCCCTCCATATTGAAACGCTGCAATACTTTTGTAACATACTCTTTTTGTGAAAGTCAAAGGAGTTTCCTACTCCGATCACGCATGATGCGCATACCAAGAATATGACCTACAAATCCCAAATCCTTCATATCAAAGGCCTCATGCAACTTGGCCTTTAATGCATCTAGCTCATAAGTATTCTTGCTAGCCAATAGCATATCATCCACATATAGTGCCAAGATTATCAGGCTATTATCCTTAGCCCTTTTAGTGTAGAGGCAGTGATCAATTTCACTCCTTCTAAAACCCTGGGACCAAATGAAAGCATCAAACTTCTGATACCATTCTCTAGGTGCTTGCTTAAGACCATAGAGACTCTTTTTCAGCTTGTAAACTAAATGCTCTTTGCCCTTTTCTTCAAAGCCTTCCGGCTGCACCATGTAAATTTCCTCATGCAAATCCCCATGCAAGAAAGTTGTCTTGACATCCATCTGCATAAGCTCCATATCCTCTGCTACCACTAGTCCAAGCATGCATCTAAGTGTGGTCATCTTCACAACCAAAGAGAATATCTCATCAAAGTCCACACCCTTCTCTTGCTTGAATCCTTTAGTGACCAAATGGGCCTTGTACCTAGGCACATCATCACCTGTGACCTTCATTTTGTAGACCCATTTACATGGCAATGCTTTCTTTCCATGTGGCAAAGAAACCAAGTCCCAAGTCTTATTCTTCATAAGTGAACTCATCTCTGATTGCATAGCATACTCCCACTTGCATTGATCCTCACGCATCATAGCCTCTCTGTAGCAAGAAGGCTCCCCGCAATCAGTAAGCATCACACAATCTACCCCTGGAACAAACCTATCAGGTGGTCTAGACACTCTAGATGATCTTCTCAAAGGCATTTCAGCTTGCTGTCCCATTTGGATATCAGCCACATTTGGCTCATTATTTCCACCAATAGATGATTCATCATCTACCCTTGATTGTATACCTGTGGGAGTACTTGGTGGTACCATTTCTTGCACATTTGGTGCATGGACAGCTTGCTGTCTATCAACATATGTAGGTGGATTCACATCCTGGAAAGTGATTCTCCTCATTTCCACATCCCTCATGGGTGCCTTATGCATCTTCTTCTCATTAAAGACCACATCATGGCTATGTATGATCTTCTTTGCTTCTGGATCCCAGAGACGATAGCCCATCTCTCCACTTTCACCATAACCTAGAAAGATGCATTTCCTAGACTTAGGATCTAGCTTCTTTCAAAGCTCTTTTGGCACATGTGCATATGCCTCACACCCAAATATATGCAAATGAGAGTAAGAGGGCTTCTTGCCACTCCATGCCTCTTCAGGAATACCACCATCCAAACTCTTACTAGGTGATCTATTGATCACATGCACTGCAGTCTTCATTGCCTCAGCCCAAAAACCACCAGAAAGACTTGCATTGGAAAGCATGCATTGCAACCTTTCTTGAATGGTACGGTTCATCTTTTCAGCAACTGGATTTTGCTCTGGAGTACGAGGGGATGTGAAGTCCCTCTTAATCCCACGTGTATCACAGAAATGCTAAAAGTCATGAGAGAGATACTCTCCACCATTGTCAGTCCGTAGGCACTTAAGCGTTCTACCTGAATGATTCTCAACCAAGGCCATCCATTTTTGAAATACCTGGAACACATCACTCTTCCGAGCTATAGCATAAGCCCACACTTTCCTAGTTGCATCATCAATGAATGTCACATAGTATTCAGCCCCGCCTAATGACCATGTAGGCATGGGACCACATACGTCTGAATGCACCAAATCAAGCTTTTCAAACTCTTTCTTTCCCTTCTTCTATGGGCTGATTTAGTCTGCTTCCCATAGAGACAGTGCTCACAAAATTCAAAATCAGAGAAACTCAAATGCGGTACATAACCCAAACGGCATAAGAGTTTCATTCCATTCTGGCTCATGTGCCCCAACCTACAATGCCACAAAGAAGTGCTTGGCTGCTCAGTTATTGCAACAACATGATCAAATACCCCTGATACATGTAAGGGATAAAAGTCCCACACTTGGCACCCTGGCCAAAAGCATAGAGCCCTTCTGAATTTTCCAACTCTGAAAGCCAAAAGTGGTGTGAAAACCAGCATCATCTAGCTGACCCATTGAAATAAGACTCTTGGTCAGCTTAGGCACATGTCTCACATGTTTCAAAACAAATGCAGACCCATTTACAAAACAAAACTTTATGTCACCTGCTCCCACTATGTCACATGCATAGTTATTTCCAAGATGCACACAACCTGTCTTTCCACTGTCATAAGTGGAGAACCATTCCCTATGGGGAGTAACATGGAATGAAGCACCAGAATCCAAAATCCAATCCTGAGAATATGCATCATCTGAAGTGGTAAGCAACTCTGCAGATAACCTAGACATGAAGAGAATGTCATTGTCACTATCATGTGTGACTGCATTGATCTTCTCATCTTCACTTTTCCTTTGTCCTCCCTTGGACTCTCTTCCTTTTGATTTGCACCCCAATTTGCATTCTTTTTCTTATCCTTTTGCTCTCTTTTTAGCTTGTAGCAATCCTTTTTCATATGGCCCTTCTTACCACAGTGGTAACACTCAATGTTCCATGCCCTGGATTTGCTACGAGACTTCCCTCTTTCTTGGGACTTCCCCCTGAACTGTGATCTGCCCCTTTGCACATTTAAGGCTGCATCCTGCTTGTTGCCATCCATAGACTTCCGTCTAATCTCCTCGGCCAACAAGCTACCCATAACATCATCAAATTTTAGTACTCCACCGGGTGTAGAGTTACTGATAGCTGTACGGAAGGTATCCCATGAGGATGGCAATGAACATAAGAGAAATATTGCCTTAGTCTCCACATCAAAATTCATCTTCTGAGCCTGAAGTTGGCTGAAAATAATATTGAATTCATTCAAGTGAGAAGCAATGGAGACCCCTTTCTTCATCTGCAGCTCAAACAACCTCTTCATGAGGTAAACTTTATTAGAGGCAGTTTCCTTCTCATAAGTGGCACACAGTTTCTTCCACAAATCTTCCATAGTCGGCTCATTTACTACTGTGAAATAAGCTGACTCTGCAAGATGAAGTCTAATAGTAGACTTTGCTAATGCATCCAACTCATTCCAATCATCCTCAGACATATTTGCAGGCTTAGCTTCAAAAAACCAAGGGTTTAATCTGCTTCTTTTGAATAAGTACATCCCTTATTTGTTCTTTCCACAAAGAAAAGTTTGTCCCATCAAACTTTTTAATGCTAAAAAACTCCTTTTCAAACATGGAGGAGGATGCCATGATGTAAATGAAACGAAATTCCAAATGCTAGTGCCTCAAGAGAGAATCACACCAAATACCAGGTGCACCTAAATGTATATGCCACAATAGACTGAAATATCACCAAAACTCAAAGCTCAAAGCATCTGACTCATGTGCATATACTATGCATCCATATGAGCAAATCTGGCCCAAAAGAAAATGCCAACTACAATGGTAATCCAAAATGCCAATAAGTGCCAAATGACTCAAGCATAAACACCATCCACTGGCATATGCATTAATAATATCTCATCCAAGAGAGCATAGCACTATCAATGCATCACCTGCAATGTGTCAAAGCTGTCCTTCAACATAAAATAGCATCCATGTGCAAAGCGTTCATTAAAAAAAGCATCCCACAAGGCAATTTGGGCCTATTAGTGCACCAATAAGGATCGTAATGCATCCAAATGGCCTATAAATCATCCACTACAACCCAATGCATACCACAAATGAGCGCACACTGCTCAAACTGCAACCAGAGTGATCTGCATAAGGTATGCTCAAGAAATCATAGTCCTACGGTAATGACCGCTACTAAAAATAGAACCTGAGATGCCTCAAAACATGGGTGCCATTGCATAATCGGACTCGGCAAGAAAATTTGCAAATATCTCTCTTCTGCCAGAACTCCAAAATCCCAACCGATGAGTGAGAAATGGGAGTCAATACTTATCCACTGCCATGTGGCATAAATCTAAGGTTTCAAAACCTTAGAATGAAAAATGCATAACAGAGAGACGAAATCGAATACATAGAGATCTATAACTCTGAAAATCCTCCACCGAATCACGTAAGAACTGACAGGTAGTTGTTTTTGGGCATCCGGAACGCATGGGACAGACGGTTTTGGAAACCGTGGTCTCAATCACTGGGTCCAACACACGGACTGAAAAACGTTTTTGGAAACAGAGCTGTTTGTAAACTCCATCGGAGTGCGAATGATGAGCAACATAGAAGTTTTGGGACCTCCTGAGTCACTGGAACTGACAGATCTACAAATGGTTGCTCCAAACTTGAGTTCCAACTCTCGGGCAAAACACGCAGAAATTGACACAGTGAGTCAGAAATCCAATGAAATGATCCCAGATTCAAGAATGAAGGTGTTTCCAAGCTCCTGAAGTGAAGTGGACACTGAAAGCAAGCAATAGTTGCCTCTACCAGTCAATATGGAGTCTCTGTCATCGAACAGAACAGGGAAAAGCTCAAAAAACGACTTTTTCTTTGAAAACACTTAACAGGCTCTCAAAACCACTTCGCAAAACCAAAGTGACTTTTCCAAAGGTTCCTCCAAGGTCTCTACACACTCGAATACAAGTAAAGTCACCCACAAAGCTTCCCACAAAGCTTCTCCTTCCTCCCACAGAGCTGCTGAGCTTCAAGCATTCATGCACACTAAGCTAGATCACCCGGGCTCTGATACCAGTTGAGAGTGCTCTCAACGAAAGCAAGAACGGAAGAGGGAGAGAGAGAAACAGAGAGCCACACAAGTTTTGTTGGGTGCAGAACCACCCTAATCTTCTTTTTCATTCATTTATATATGTGTTTGAGTATTGTACATAACCGGGGTAAAGGCACAGTGACCTTTAACCCTACAAATGCCAACATGGTGGTTGGTTGTGACAAAATATAAAGAGGGGAGAGGAGAAAAGTGTGTGGGGGTTAAAGGTCACTATGCCTTAACCCCAGTTATGTACAATACTCAAACACATATATAAATGAATGAAAAAGAAGATTAGGGTAGTTCTGCACCCACCAAATCTTGTGTGGCTCTCTGTCTCTCTCTCTCGCTCTCTCTCCCTCTTTCGTTCTTGCTTCCGTTGAGAGCACTCTCAACTGGTATCAGAGCCTGGGTGATCTAGCTGAGCGTGTGTGAATGCTTGAAGCTCAGCAGCTCTGTGGGAGGAAGGAGAAGCTCTGTGGGAAGCTTTGTGGGTGACTTTACTTGCATCCGAGTGTGCAGAGACCTTGGAGGAACCTTTGGAAAAGTCACTTTGGCTTTGCGAAGTGGTTTTGAGAGCCTGTTAAGAGCTTTCAAAGAAAAAGTCGTTTTTTGAGCTTTTCCCTGTTCCGTTCGATGACAGAGACTCCGTATTGACTTATAGAGGCAACTATTGCTTGCTTTTGGTGTTCACATTACTTCAAGAGCTTGGAAACACCTTTATTCTTGAATCCGGGATCATTTCAGTGGATTTCTGACTCATTGTGTCAGTTCCTGCGTTTTTTGCCCGGGTGTTGGAACTCAAGTTTGGAGCAACCATTTGCAGATCTGTCAGTTCCGGTGGACTCAGGAGGTCCTAAAACTTCTATGTTGCTCATCATTCGCACTCCGGTGGAGTTTATAGATAGCTCTGTTTCCAAAAACGTTTTTCAGTCCGTGTGTTGGACCCAGTGATTGAGACCACGGTTTCCAAAACCGTCTGTCCCATTGCGTTCCGGACGCCCAAAAACCCCTACCTATCAGTTCTTGCGTGATTCGGTGGAGGATTTTCAGAGTTATAAATCTCTGTGTATTCGATTTCGTCTCTCTGTTATGCATTTTTCATGCTAAGGTTTTGAAACCTTAGATTTATGCCACATGGCAGTGGATAAGTGTTGACTCCCATTTCTCACTCATCGGTTGGGATTTTGGAGTTCTGGCAGAAGAGAGATATTTGCAGATTTTCTTGCTGGTTCCGATTATGCAATGGCGCCCATGTTTTGAGGCATCTCAAGTTCTATTTTCAGTAGCGCTCATTACCGTAGGACTATGATTCTTGAGCATACCTTATGCAGATCACTCTGGTTGCAGTTTGAGCAGTGTGCGCTCATTCGTGGTGTGCATTGGGTTGCAGTGGATGATTTATAGGCCATTTGGATGCATTGCGGTCCTTGTTGGATGCGCTGATAGGCCCAAATTGCTTGTGGGATGCTATTTTTATGGACGCTTTGCACATGGATGCTATTTTATGCTGAGGGACAGCTTTGACACATTGCAGGTGACGCACTGATAGTGCTATGCTCTCTTGGATGAGACATTATTGATGCATATGCCAGTGGACAGTGTTTATGCTTGAGTCATTTGGCACTTATTGGCATTTTCTTTTGGGCTAGATTTGCTCATACGGATGCATAGTATATGCACATGAGTCAGATGCTTTGAGTTTTGAGTTTTGGTGATATTTCACTCTATTGTGGCATACACATTTGGGTGCACCTGGTATTTGGTGTGATTCTCTCTTGCAGGCACTAGCATTTGGGATTTTGCTTTATTTGCATCATGGCATCCTCTTCCATGCCTGAAAAGGAGTTTTTCAGCATTAAAAAGTTTGATGGGACAAACTTTTCTTTGTGGAAAGAACAGATAAGGGATGTGCTTATTCAAAAGAAGCAGATTAAACCCTTGGCAGGGATTGAAGCTAAGCCTGCAAATATGTCTGAGGATGATTGGAATGAGTTGGATGCATTAGCAAAGTCTACTATTAGACTTCATCTTGCAGAGTCAATTTATTTCACAGTAGTAAATGAGCAGACTACGGAAGATTTGTGGAAGAAATTGTGTGCCACTTATGAAAAGGAAACTGCCTCTAATAAAGTTTACCTCATGAAGAGGTTGTTTGAGCTGCAGATGAAGGAAGGGGTCTCCATTGCTTCTCACTTGAATGAATTCAATATTATTTTCAGCCAGCTTCAGGCTCAGAAAATGAATTTTGATGCGGAGACTAAGGCAATATTTCTCTTATGTTCATTGCCATCCTCATGGGATACCTTCCGTACAGCTGTCAGTAACTCTGCACCTGGTGGAGTACTGAAATTTGATGATGTTATGGGTAGCTTGTTGGCCGAGGAGATTAGACGGAAGTCTATAGATGGCAACAAGCAGGATGCAGCCTTAAATGTGCAAAGGGGCAGATCACAGTTCAGGGGGAAGTCCCAAGAAAGAGGGAAGTCTCGTAGCAAATCCAGGGCACGAAACATTGAGTGTTACCATTGTGGCAAGAAGGGCCATATGAAAAAGGATTGCTACAAGCTGAAAAGAGAGCAAAAGGATAAGAAAAAGAATGCAAATTGGGGTGCAAATCAAAAGGAAGAGAGTCCAAGGGAGGACAAAGGAAAAGTGAAGATCGAGGAGATCAATGCAGTCACACGTGATAGTGACAATGATGTTCTCTTCATGTCTAGTTTATCTGCAGAGTTGCTTACCACTTCAGATGATGCATATTCCCAGGATTGGATTTTGGATTCTTGTGCTTCATTCCATGTTACTCCCCATAGGGAATGGTTCTCCACTTATGATAGTGGAAAGACAGGTTGTGTGCATCTTGGAAATGACTATGCATGTGACATAGTGGGAGCAGGTGACATAAAGTTTTCTTTTGCAAATGGGTCTGCATTTGCTTTGAAACATGTGAGACATGTACCTAAGCTGACCAAGAGTCTTATTTCAGTGGGTCAGCTAGATGATGCTGGTTTTCACACCACTTTTGGCTTTCAGAGTTGGAAAATTCAGAAGGGCTCTATGCTTTTGGCCAAGGGTGCCAAGTGTGGGACTTTGTATCCCTTACATGTATCAGGGGTATTTGATCATGTTGTTGCAATAACCGAGCAGCCAAGCACTTCTTTGTGGCATTGCAGGTTGGGGCACATGAGCCAGAATGGAATGAAACTCTTATGCCGTTTGGGTTATGTACCGCATTTGAGTTTCTCTGATTTTGAATTTTGTGAGCATTGTCTCTATGGGAAGCAGACTAAATCAGCCCATAAAAGAAGGGGAAAGAAAGAGTTTGAAATGCTTGATTTGGTGCATTCAGACGTATGTGGTCCCATGCCTACACGGTCATTAGGCGGGGCTGAATACTATGTGACATTCATTGATGATGCAACTAGGAAAGTGTGGGCTTATGCTATAGCTCGGAAGAGTGATGTAATCCAGGTATTTCAGAAATGGCTGGCCTTGGTTGAGAATCAGTCAGGTAGAATGCTTAAATGCCTACGGACTGACAATGGTGGAGAGTATCTCTCTCATGACTTTCAGCATTTCTGTGATACACGTGGGATTAAGAGGGAGCTCACATCCCCTCATACTCCAGAGCAAAATCCAGTTGTAGAAAAGATGAACCGTACCATTCAAGAAAGGTTGCAATGCATGCTTTCCAATGCAAGTCTTTCTAGTGGTTTTTGGGCTGAGGCAATGAAGACTGCAGTGCATGTGATCAATAGATCACCTAGTAAGAGTTCGGATGGTGGTATTCCTGAAGAGGCATGGAGTGGCAAGAAGCCCTCTTACTCTCATTTGCGTATATTTGGGTGTGAGGCATATGCACATGTGCCAAAAGAGCTTCGAAAGAAGCTAGATCCTAAGTCTAGGAAATGCATCTTTCTAGGTTATGGTGAAAGTGGAGAGATGGGCTATCGTCTCTGGGATCCAGAAGCAAAGAAGATCATACGCAGCCATGATGTGGTCTTCAATGAGAAGAAGATGCATAAGGCACCCATGAGGGATGTGGAAATGAGGAGAATCACTTTCCAGGATGTGAATCCACCTGCCTATGTTGATAGACAGCAAGCTGTCCATGCACCAAATGTGCAAGAAATGGTACAACCAAGTACTCCCACAGGTATACAATCAAGGGTAGATGATGGATCATCTATCGGTGGAAATGATGAGCCAAATGTGGCTGATATGCAAGTGGGACAGCAAGCTGAAATGCCCTTGAGAAGATCATCTAGAGTGTCTAGACCGCCTGATAGGTTTGTTCCAGGGGTAGACTATGTGATGCTTACTGATTGCGGGGAGCCTTCTTGCTACAAAGAGGCTATGATGTGTGAGGATCAACGCAAGTGGGAGTATGCTATGCAATCAGAGAATGCAATCAGAGATGAGTTCACTTATGAAGAATAAGACTTGGGACTTGGTTTCTTTGCCACATGGAAAGAAAGCATTGCCATGTAAATGGGTCTACAAAATGAAGGTCACAGGTGATGATGTGCCTAAGTACAAGGCCCGTTTGGTTGCTAAAGGGTTCAAGCAAGAGAAGGCTGTGGACTTTGATGAGATATTCTCTCCGGTTGTGAAGATGACCACACTTAGATGCATGCTTGGACTAGTGGCAGTAGAGGATATGGAGCTTATGCAAATGGATGTCAAGACAACTTTCTTGCATGGGGATTTGCATGAGGAAATTTACATGGTGTAGCCGGAAGGCTTTGAAGAAAAGGGCAAAGAGCATTTAGTTTGCAAGCTGAAGAAGAGTCTCTATGGTCTTAAGCAAGCGCCTAGAGAATGGTATCAGAAGTTTGATGCTTTCATTCGGTCCCAGGGTTTCAGAAGGAGTGAAATTGATCACTGCCTCTACACTAAAAGGGCTAAGGATAATAGCCTAATAATCCTGGCACTATATGTGGATGATATGCTATTGGCTAGCAAGAATACTTATGAGCTAGATGCATTAAAGGCCAAGTTGCATGAGGCCTTTGATATGAAGGATTTGGGACTTGTAGGTCATATTCTTGGTATGCGCATCACGCGTGATCGGAGTAGGAAACTCCTTTGGCTTTCACAAAAAGAGTATGTTACAAAAGTATTGCAGTGTTTCAATATGGAGGGGGGGAAGGCAGTGAGTACTCCATTGCCTCCATATGTGAAACTGAGTCATACAGATAGTCCCAAATCAGATGAGGAGAGGGCCATGATGGCCAAGGTTCCTTATGCATCAGCAGTTGGGAGTCTTATGTATGCTATGATAGCTACTAGACCAGACATTGCATTTGCAGTGGGAGTTGTTAGCCGGTATATGGCTAATCCAGGAAAGAGGCATTGGGAGGCAGTTAAGTGCATCATGAGGTACATGAAGGGTACCAAGGAGATGTGCATTTGCTTTGGTAAAGGAGACATGCGTGTACTTGGGTACACAGATTCAGACTATGCAGGGCATGTGGATAGTAGGAGATCCACTTCCGGTTATGTGTTCACCTTTGCAGGTGGTGCAGTGTCGTGGATGTCTCGTGCACAGAAGTGCATTGCTTTGTCTACCACAGAGGCTGAGTATGTTGCAGCCACAGAGGGTTGCAAGGAGGCTATATGGCTTGATCGACTAGTGGGAGATTTGGGGATTCATACAGGTGTACCGACATTGCATAGTGATTCCATGAGTGCTATTCAGCTAGCGCGGAATCCGGTCTTTCATGCAAAGACCAAACACATTGAGGTCAGGTACCATTTCATCAGGGAGGTACTTGAGGACAAGCGCATAGAGCTTGTCAAGGTTCATACAGATGATAACCCTGCAGATATGCTGACGAAGAGTCTACCTAGTCAGCGGTTTGAGTATTGTCGTGTATTGATGGGCATTGGATAGTATGCTCACTAGTTATTCTCCCTTAAAGGCACATTGTCCTTTAAGTGGGAGGTTGTGGGGGTTAAAGGTCACTGTGCCTTAACCCCAGTTATGTACAATACTCAAACACATATATAAATGAATGAAAAAGAAGATTAGGGTGGTTCTACACCCACCAAATCTTGTGTGGCTCTCTGTCTCTCTCTCTCACTCTCTCTCCCTCTTCCGTTCTTGCTTCCGTTGAGAGCACTCTCAAAGTGGAGATGAGAAGAGAGGGCACAACTAGAGATCACACCACAAATGACTAATTGTGCACTAGATTTAGTTGAAAATGTAGAATATATAACCCTTTCCTTTATAGCTCTCTATTGGGTTAGTGCTATGCACATATGATCACATGATGTTGAGTGTGAACTCTCAACACCTTCCCTCAAGATCAACATCATGAAGTAGGCCTTCCCTCAAGATGATGATTTTGGGGAATCGAAGAAGGACTGAGCATTACATTCCATCACACCCCTTTAATGGGAATGTCCTTCCTCTGCATCAAACCAAGAGCTAGTAGGTGTTTCTCAAAAAGCTCTTTACTAAGTGGTTTGGTAAAGATGTCTGCAACATTCTCTTTGCTATCACAATGCTACAATGTGATGTCACCAAGTAACACTCTTTCTCTAATGAAGTGCTTTCTGACATCAATGTGCTTTGTCCTGTAGTGATAGATTGGATTCTTGGCCAATGCTTAAGCCGATTGGTTATCACAGTATACTATTGTTGGCTTTGACTCATCAAAGTAATATGTTTTTGACAATAGCCTTCTGAGCCATATAGCCTCACTTGCACTTGTAGTGAGTGCTCTATATTCTGCCTTAGTCAAAGACAAAGAAGCAGTTGGTTGTTTGTTTGACAACCATGATATAGCACCTTGACCAAGGAAAAATGCATATCGCTGTGTCGATCTCTTGGTCTCATAATCTCCAACATAGTCACTATCACAGTATCCATGCAATCATGGATGACTTCCTCTGTATTCTATCCCCAATTGTCTTGTACCTCTGATCTATCTCAAGAATCTTTTGGCTACATTTCAGTGAGACTATTTTGGATTTGCCATACATTATGCTAGTGAGCTTACTGCATAACAAATATCTGGTCGTGTTATAGTCAGCTATATAAGAGCTTTAATGAGCTTCCTATAGTACCTGTCATTAAGTATAGGCTTTTTTGAATCTTTAGTAAGTTTCAAACTCTATTCCATGGGAGTGGCTGCAATCTTGCAATCTACCATATGAAACTTCTTCAGGAGACTGTCAACATACTTGAGCTGACTCATGAATGTGCTATTTGAATCTCTCCAGAACTCAATACCAAGACAATAGTGCATAAGTCTAAGATCTTTCATGTCGAACTCTACACATAAGTCTTGTTTTACTTTTTTGATGAAGTTATCCTTGCTTCTAGTCACAATCAAATCATCTACGTACAAAAGTGCAATAGTAATTTCTTCCCCTTGAACTTTGTAGTAGAGAGTATGATCTGCGTTAGATTTCATGTATCCTAGATTAGTAAAATACTTGTCGATTCTGTTGTACCAACTTCTGGGTGCTTGCTTTAAGCCATAGAGTCTTTTCTTGAGATGGCAATCCTTATTCTCCTTTCCTAGTTCAACATAACCTACTGGTTGTTGCAGGTAGACTTCCTCATCTAGATAACCATTGAGAAATGCATTCTTGATATCGAGCTAGTACACATTCCATCTGCTAAGTGTCACTAGTGATATCAAGAACCGTATGGAATCCATCTTTGCTACTGAAGCATAAGTCTCATCATAATCTTGACCATATTGCTGTGCAAATCCTTTTGCAACTAGTCTGGCTTGTATCTTTGAATACTTCCATCTGGATTGTACTTCACTTTGTGTTGAGAGTTGTGGTGCCATGAGCACATGTAGAGCAAAGGTGTGAGTAAAGGGCAAGCTGCCACATGGCATGGAGGAGATATCTGTGACCATGCATATGTATGTGAGATCCCACTCCTATAAAAGGGAGGATCATTTGAAGTAATATCAATCAAGCACTTTGCACTATCTCAAGATTCTCTTTATGAGTCCAAGCTAATCTATCTTGGAATCTAATTGACTTGAGTTATAGATCATGATCACTCTTAGGATTCATCCACCTTAGATTAGTGTTGTTAGAGTAGATTAGGGTCATAGGAGAGCTCGGTCCATGTGCTTTAACATGGTATCAGAGCTTAGGTCCTAGCTCTCCTAGATTAGATGTAGATTTTATTTTATTTTTTAGCATTTTTCATAAGAGTTCACTTCAATGAGAGATGTCAGTCCATGTTTCCATTCTTTTTCCTTGAGAGATCTCTAAAAAAAAGAAAAAGAAAAGTTGAGAGCTTCATGCATGCAAGCGAGCTCCACCGACAACTCCCTGAAGCATATCCATAGCCAGCTTGCCTTGAATGCATCTCGTCAAATGGGCTCTATTGCTTCACTTTGTATACCTAGCACATCTTTGGCTATCTAAGTTGAGCAACACCCATCTTCAGTAGCTGCAGGCATGCACAACTGACTTGAACTATCCGAAAGCTCCATCTCTTGAGTGTTGCCTACCTCCTATGACTACCTTCAACCAGCCACCAATAGCTATGCCTCTCTAATGCTCAGTCACAAATGACTCTAGCCTAGCTATCCAAAAGGCCTATCATCCCTACAAGCCAACATGGACTCCTAGAGCTAGCTGCATCAACCTTTGTGGTGGCCTACGACCTCCACCTATGAGTAGCATTGAAATCAGTTCCAAAGGCTACAGCAACTCTTCTACTAATGACTGCCTCCTTTGCGACTATAGCTCCTTCATCGAGTTAGTGCCTTCGACATACTCCAATAGCACAACCTTCTCCAAACGGATCCTCTTCTTGCAGCTAGCTAGCCTAGCTGGTGCACCATCTCCAGCGACTCTTGCAAGTTACCCGTGGCCTCAATCAACTCTAGCCTCCACATGTAGAAGCAGCTCCAATCCACTGCCTATAGCCTACAATGTTGACAATAGCCTCTTATGCATACAGCTCCAAGTGCCTTCGACCATTTGCTGCTTTTGCCTAGCCTCTTCTCTTCAAGCCGCCCATCTCACACACAACCCTGCAGCTGTGTCGCCTTCACCGCATCGTCCAAATCCTCAAAGCTCTCCTTTCATTTCCTCTAAGGTCTAACCTTAGGACACGTGGCAACCTTTGGTAACGACACGTGGCAAGATAGAATTAGTTAACCATGGGTTTGGGATTGTTGGTTGATCGTTTGCCACATGGCAGATCAATTGATCAAACTAACTGTGGTTAAGTCAAACCATAGTTAAGGCTTATGGTTCAATTAATACCACATCATCATGCCACCTAAGCACACAGTAACCCTTGCTAAGCACACTATGGAATTCTACATGTGAATCCATGTGCCACATTAGCAAAGGCCTTCTCTTCTTCACAAAATCTTCGACAAGGTGTAACTTGCAATCCAAGAGGAATTCGCACACTCTCCAAAAGGAAAAATAACCGTTTTTTTTAGCTCTACATGCCTGTGGACTCAGATTTTTTGTATGCAATTAAACACTACTAGATTTGAAATTATCTTTGATTGGTAAGACCTTTGCAATGGCAATACGCACCCCAATTGATGAGAAGTTCACTGGGGAAGGAATTCACATGTGGTCCACACAAATGAAGTATCTCTTGATGCATCAAAAGCTTTGGAAGATTGTAAAAGAAGACATACCCACTACACAAAATGATGCCTAGAAGGAAAAAGATGAAGCAGCACTATCACTCATAGGTCTACACTTGGGTCCAAAAATAATTCATCATATAGACTCCAAGGATCATGCCAAGGATGCATGGGATGAGTTGAACACAGTGTTTGGTGGGTGCAAAAGCCAAAAACCAAGAAATCCATCTTAAGATTGGATTCTATGGTTTGCACATGGGCTTCGATGAATCCATGGCACAATTTTTCAACAAAATCAAAATCATTATGACCCAACTAGAAGGCATAAATGCAAAAGTAGGGGAAAAAGATGCACTTGCAATTCTCCTTAAAAGCATGTCTGCAGAGTATAGCTCACTGACAACCACTTTGAAGAATTTGCCAAATCCAAAGTTTGAGGAATGTGTATCCTCTCTATCTGAAAAATAAGGAGAGCTGAAGGAATTGAAATCTACATCAACACGCATCAGCTATAATGAAGAACAAGCATTGTTCAGTAAAACATCAACGAAGTGCTACCATTGCGGAAGGATGGGTCACTATCAAAGTGACTGCAGACTGAAGAACAAACCAAAGTGTCACCATTGCAAGAAGCTAGGACACAAGGAAGAAGATTGCAGATTGAAGAACCAATAGGTCAACTACATGCAGTCATCATCAAGCCATGAGTAGAATGACAAGAACAACATGTATTGAGAAGCAACATCCTTTCCACCTTTACCCTGTATTCTTGTAATCAAACCTTACCACCTAAAAGTAGCCATGTAAGCACCCAGGGGAGGATTTGATCTTGTAACTCACATCTGATCACCTTGCAGTAGCCAAAGGATCATGGCACCAAGGGGAGGTGTTGAGAGTTGTGGTGCCATGAGCACATGTAGAGCAAAGGTATGAGTAAAGGGCAAGCTGCCACATGGCATGGAGGAGATATCCCACATGTGAGCATTCATATGTATGTGAGTACCCACTCCTATAAAAGGGAGGTTCATTTGAAGTAATATCAATCAAGCACTTTGCACTATCTCAAGATTCTCTTTATGAGTCCAAGCTAATCTATCTTGGAACCTAATTGACTTGAGTTATAGATCATGATCACTCTTTGGATTCATCCACCTTAGATTGGCATTGTCAGAGTAGATTAGGGTCATAGGAGAGCTCAGCCCATGCACTTTAACACTTTGTATACCCATTTCTTTGCTATGGCCTTCTTTCCTAGTGGAAGGTTACATAATTCCCAAGTATTATTCTTATACAAAGCATCCATTTCTTCATTCATAGAAGTTTGCCATTCTAGCTTGTCTACGACATCTTCAAAGTACACTGGATCTTCTATAGCCATGATGGTAGTCATAAGAGCATAGTTGGTGGTTTCAACCTAAATTGCTTTGCCTTACTGAGCATATGTCAATCTGGATGGAGGTCTTCTTTCCCTGGTAGGCAGTTTGAGCTGCCGTGGCTCTGCTTGGGGTGTTTCTGGCAATTCTTGCTCTTCTTCATCAACCTTTTCTATAGATGACTGTGAAGTCAATGCTTCCATCTCGTGTATATTGCAAGTTTTCCATTCTGATTCCTCATCAAATATTACATCTCTGGAGATAATGACCTTGCGGTTGATGGGATCATACAACCTGTATGCTTTGCTTTCTTCGTTGTAGCCAACCATGATGCATTTGTGTGACTTTGCATCCAATTTCCTACGATGATCATCATGTATGTGGGCATATGCTATGCAACCAAATATGTGGAGATGCCCAATGTGTGGCTTATGTCCAATGAATGCTTCATAAGGTGTCATACCCTATATTGGTTCTATAAGAAGCCGCTCAAGCAAGTAGTTTTGAGTGGCTATTGCTTCTACCCAATATTGATTCAGAAGATGCTTCTCATTAAGCATTGCTCTAGCACTGTCTACTAAAGTACCATTCTTCCTTTTAGCTCTTACATTCTGCTGAGGAGTATCTGTACATGTGAATTGTCTTCGAATGCCGTGACTTTTGCAAAAGTTCATGAATGCTGAAGACATATATTCACCTCCCCTATCTGATCCCATGACTTTGATCTTTATGCATGACTAGTTTTCTACCATGCTTTGAATTCTTGAAATCTGAAAAACACTTCAGATTTCTCTTTTAGAAAGTAGACAATATCTAATGTAGTCATCGATGAAAGTCAAGTAGTAAAGTGAACCATTGATGCTGTAGGTCTAGGCATAACCCCATGCATCTGTATGTATCAAATCAAGAATACCTCATGCATGAGAGGTACTTCTGGCAAAGTTGGTTCGCTTTTGTTTGCTGAAGCAGCATGCTTCACAAACTTTTCCAAGAAACTGTAGCTTAGGAATCCCAATTGCCATATGTTGATTCCTGAGATCTAGCAAGTACTTGAAATTAACATGACCATATCTCTTGTGCCATTTTATAGATAGTGGCATCTGTTGCGGTTGAGCTGACATGGCATGCTTTTTTGGTACTGTAGCTAGCATTATGTACAAGCATCCTTCCTAAACAGCTTTTGCTACTAGCTAACATCTTCTGTTCATCTTCGTTGAAGATGACTCGGTAGTTGTGTTCCGTCATTTGACCTTCTAACAAAAGGTTCTTGATGAGCTTCAGAACGTAGAGTACATCTTTCACCAATCCTTTCGTACCAATGAAATTGCTCATAGGGATAACACCTGTCCCTTGAACTGGATTTGGTGTATTATCTACTGTGTAGATGACATTCTTCTAACATTCTAATGGTTTCATCTCTGTGAACCATTCTTGATGATTTGTCATTTGAGATGATGCACCGCTATCGATACCAAGGATCCTATACTGCTTGGTTGACTTGATAGCTGAAATCCTCTTTTGGATTGTAATCAGTGTCTAGGTAGTGTATCAATTTTTTGCATTTCCTCGTTGGCAAGAAACATATTCCCATGTTCATTTGCAAAGTGATTATGACTAGAATGTCCATCATGATGATTTCCTCTTCCACGTAAATTCCCTCGATTGCTACTGGATTGACTGCCTTGGTCATACTGCTTCTTGCAGTAATCTCTTTCATAGTAGTGGCATTGAATGTTTGACACATTGGTGGATGCATGCCCTCATCCTTGGAATCTTCCTCGATTGGAATGATTTCCTCTTTGTTGATTTTGATGTTGCTGAGGATGATGCTGATGTTGATACTGATGTTGATTCTGACTTTGCTGATGATGACCACTTGTCTAGAATGATCTACCTCTGCCTCTACCTCTGCCTCTTCTTCTATCTAAAGCTGTGAATGTCTGATCATTAGAATGACCTTTGCATGCTTGAATGGCCTGAGTCCTGAGTTCTTCACAAAGTAGGACTGACTAGAGCTCTTCCAGTGTCAGAATTTGCTGTTGGATGGCAATAATGTGGACTAGATTCTCGTATCCCTCTCCTAGTCCATTCAGGATGACTTGAACCATTTTTTATGGATTCATGGTCTCTCTTGCTACTACAAGTTGATTGTTGTAGTCTTTAATACAGAGTACATAAGCATGACCGGTTTTGTTGCTATTGCAAAAAATTTGGTTGATTTGGTTTCCCAGTGTGAGAATCATTCTTGGACTCGTAGAGAGCTGCAAACATATCCCATGCTTATTTCTATGTCTTGACTGTGTTGAGTTGTCCTAGCATGACATCTTGCACATTTTGCTTGATCAGGTGATATGCATACTTTTCTTTCTTATCCCATTCTGCCTGAGATGGAAAAATGGCAAGATCTGCTAACAGGTGCAAAAACTATTTGTGTAGTTGTAGATCCTGCTACTAGTGTTGTGACAACAGGTGGACTAGAGCTACTGGTGGCTAGATCATCCAATGGTCTAGGTGTAGATCCATCGACATACTCCCATTTGTACTGAAGTATAAGAATGGTCTCCATTTGGTATATCCATGTGCCATAATTGGAGTTTTCTAGCTTAGCAGATGCCTCCAAATTGAGGTTGCTAGTTGTAGACATGGTGCAAGAAATGCACTAAAGTGGCATGAAAATCACTGTATGAATCAACCACAAAACACTGACTGTGCCAAGTGAAATCTGAACAGTCTCGGTGAAGATAGAACTACAATAGATAAAATCCGATCTGTATTACAAGGCTTGTGGAAAATGATGCCAAGAATAGCCAAGAGGCTTTACAAGGCTGAAATGATGTGCACAATGCCATGAAATAGCCAAATAAGCTCAACAATGGTGGCATGTGTGTGTAAAATCAAATCACGTGCTATCTGCCCACTAAACAATCGGCAATGCCTCTGAACAACTCTGAAGTCTACTCACTGAACTGATGAACGTTGGGTTTTAGGTAATGTGATGATGTGAAACAGTATGTGAGCATATGGACTGACTCCGATAGGTAGTAGTTAGGAATTTTGGGCATGGCTTAGATTGGCAACTTGGGGAGATTCAAAGCATCCCCTCTATGGAGATCTAGTCTAGATCTATACCAACCGTCAATCGACTCTCCTTTTTGAGCGACTTTCCTTTTGGAGCACCCTCAAATTCTTCCTGGATCAAGAGATATGACTTGATCTAGGTGGAGGGGCAAAAGGAGTGCAAATGTGCTCAATGATGATGTGGCAATCAGGGGGTCACATGCAGTGACTATGCCTAGCAGTGACTGTACTTGTGGAGTAGTGATGAAGTGTCACCTGTGTGCACATGCAAGGTGCACAATGTGCCTGTAAAGTGATAATTGTGCCTACAGAAGGTTAAAGTGCCACATGGCACTGACGATGTGGTAGTTGACTGGGATGCTGATGTGTTAGTCTAGTTAAGTCAAGGTAACTGGTTAACTGACCCATGGTAAAATTGACTAATCCTTCTACCTAGGGTCTATGGATGACATGGCAAATGATGTCAGCAATGATGATGTGTCAATTGATATGGTAGTTTTGAATGGTCAATGATGATGTGGCTACCACCATGGTAGATGACATGGACTGCTAACCTAGAGCAGTGCTGACGTTGCTGTCGATGATGATGTGGCAAATGCTGAGTTGGAAAAGATGATGTGGCATTAGTGACGTGGCACCTAGGGTGATGTGGTAGATAAGCTTACGTGGCAATCCATGTGGAGGATATGCCTACGTGGTAGGAGCAAAGTCTGTGCTGATGTGGCCTATGAGATAAGGTGCCACATGGCTCCTCATAGAAGCACCATGTGTCAAGATAGGGTCTGCCGGTCGGAATCTAATGAGGTGCTCCTGATTCTTTGAAGATTCTATCTTGGATTCAGGATTTCGTTGGTGGTGTCGGGTGTTGGATGCTATCTTTTGAGCGCTCAGTTGGACGTTGCCGGTAGTCGATGGAAGGAGGCTAGTCATTTGCTGCAGTCGGTTGGCTATGGAGCAAGAAGCGATGATGGGGGAGACACAACTCTGTTGATTCATGAGGGTTTAAGGCTAAGGAGGCTTATGCCAAAGAAATGTCACTTCCCGATCCCGCTTCCCGATGTAGAGATGTCGATGGAAATGGAGAGGAATGGTCGCCAGTGGATGTCTCTTGAGGTAGTTGCCCCATGTTGAGGCATTGCATAGGATCCTTGTTTGGAAGAGCAGTGGCTGGCCTTGGAGGTCCATCACTAGCAAAGGTGGCTGTGTGGTTGCGCACGTACTGGTTGAATCTTGAGGTCATCCATCGAAGGGCCTTTGTATAGGTTGTAGGCTAGATTCATTGTTGAAGGTGGCTATATGGAGCCTAGAGCTTTGTTGGAGTCGCTGGAGAGGATACTTGAGCTCTCAAGGAGAACTTGTTGACCAGACGCTTAGCTAGGCTATGGCATTGCTTGGAGTCCAATGAGCTCTCTCTATTCTCTCTTATAGAGAGAATGCTCTCAAAAGAAAAGAAGAGTGAGTATCAATCTCTTTCTCTCATATTTATCTAAAGAAGTATACACCTCTCTCGCTCTCAAATCACAACAGAAAGAATAGGTGGAATTTCAAACAAACGAAAATCTCTGATGAATGAACTCTCACAATGAACGGAATAATCTCTCAAGTGAATGGAAGTTTCTCTCAACGGAATTGGTGTTAATTTCTACTCAACCACACCACCGGGCTGGACAACAACTAATATCTATTTAACCATGCTAGTTTAGGACAATCACATAAGTGGTGATTGAGCTGAACCAGCCTACAGTTGCACGATGTTCCAACCACTAGGATGGTTTAGGACAATCACATTTAGTCCAAGCCTGGTTTAAGAAATGAAACAAGTAAACTATCCCAAAGCTCAATCACAAACAACCATAGGGCTGGTTTAGGCACCACTGACCTGCGTTGTATCTAGCATGTGTATGATGTGCTCCTTAAACACCTTGTGTACCGTCCGCTTTTTACAGATGTCCTTTATATTTGGATAAACTCTCATATTTTCATGCTAAAACGTCGTCACTATAGCAATGACTTCTACACTTAGGCTGTCTCTACTTTTCTTATGCTCTGTTGAAGCCCACATACTTCTCAGATCGAGATGATCATGCATTGCTTTTGCTCTACGTTCAACTACTCGAGCCATCTTGGTCCTTTTGATTGACAACATCTTCAACATTGTGCGCCCAAGCCATTTCTCCTTTGTTTTGGGGGACACCAACATGGCTAATATCGCCCTCTTTGTAGCTAGTTGATCTAAGCTGTGCACCCCTTTCACTTTCTATAAGCGATTTATCAGGTTAGAGAGCATCACCTTGAAGATTTTGCAAGAAGTTCATTATGTTCCTTGATGTGAGAAAGGTCGTATGCATTAACAAGATTCTCACAAGAGCAAGGGCTTGCACTCTTTCATAATGGATAGAACATGAGTGGCTCCTATACCATGTCAAAAGATCAAGGGGACATAGAGTGCATAAGATAGGTAGTTGTACACTAAGTTGTATTGAACATAAGCATGAATATATATATTAACACCTTAGGTTAGGGTTAGGATATGAAATGGTGCAATTTACTTTGTATTATAGAGGTAGGGTTACGGTTTTACCCTATGCCCTATATGGCATTGTGTAATTTACACTATCCTTAACACATGTGGAGTTCTTAGCAAATGAAGGGGCACTTTTTAATTTGGGGTAATCACATGTCATTTATATACATAAGAGGATTTTACAAAATACTTATCCAATGTAATTAATTTATGTAAAAATACATAGTGGAGCTTTGAGTTCAATATCCAAACGTGTGTGAACAATTATGTTAAAAGAAGTAAAATTTTAGCTTAAAAAGTATTTCAAATGCATGCTTTCTCTGGTGCACTTTTCATATGAAGGGAGTTATTTTATGTTGGTTTATCTAAGTTGGGTTGATAAGGGCCCTCAAGCTGAGCAATAATGACTATGCAAGGCCTTAGTGCTTGACAATATCAACCGTTGAATCAAACCCCACATCCCAAGTCTAAGATACTCCCTTGGTCTCGTCCCAATTTTATAATACGTTCAAATCTCTAGCAGTACAAGTGGAGGGTTGGCACAAAAAGTCTTGCCACCTCATCCTACTTTCCCCATAACTTGCATTCTTGGACTATCTACACCCCCCCCACATGGGCCTATCCTACATGGAGGGAATAATCCAATATAATATCCATATTCACCTATTTTATATTACTTCTCCCATGGTCCTTAGGCCATGTCTCACTAAATGCAGGCATGGGACTGCCTAGGTGGAGGGGTTGCACATGGAGGAACCATGCCACCTTACCATTCTATAATATAACTACCATGGATTGTGTACAACACACCTTATGGGTCCTCTTACATGGAAGGGTGGCACATGGTCATGCCTTGCCACCTCAACCCTGGGCCCTATGCACACCATATTTTATTATATTATTACCACACATACAAACACACACATATATTTATGCCTTTTACGTTGGTCAAATTTATCCATAACAGTTCCCCCCCCCAGGCAGGGAATGCACAGCATTTGGCATGCCTGGGACCATCATGAACAAAGAAGGGCTTGAGATAATGTTTGTTGATCACCTTCTTGCCATATGGCTCATGTAGCTCCTGTACTTGTACAGACCCATTGCTACGTTCCTTGATGACTTTGTATGGACCGGTCCACAATGGGAGGAACTTTTTATCCATTTGGACTCTGTTATCAAAGCATAGCACAACATCCCCCTCAACAAAGTGTCTTTCCCATCCCTTGCAAATCTTAGCATCCAAGTGGGCCTTTTGTCGGTTCTTTTGGATCTCTATTTGATGTAGGGCAAGGGATCGGGTTTCATCTAACTTCTCAAGTTGTACCAACCTAGCCTCTACATGTTCATCTTCTGTCATCCTCTGCTCTTGTCCCAATTTCAAGGCCAGAATCTCTATTTCTAGTGGTAAAACGACCTCCGTACCATACACCAACTCAAAAGGAGTGTGACTTGTAAACGTTTTATGAGTGATGTTGTAAGCCCACATGACTTCAATGACCTTCTGATCCCACTAGCTCCTATTCCTTGTGGCCATTTTCCCCATGGATTTAAAAAGAAGGCCGTTGGTCCGCTCCATTTGTCCCATGGATGCTGGATAATAGATGCTAGAAGTGTGATGATCAATACCCATGCGATCCATGAGCCACTCCACTACTTATGTTCAAATAAGAAATTTGAAACTGCCTTACCATTTGCAGCGGGGAGGGCCATAGCTTCAGCCCACTTAGTGACATACTGAGTGGCTACCAGAAGATACTTCTTTTTGCGGGCAGTCATGGGCAAGGGCCCAACAAAATCTATTCCCCACTTCTAAAATGGATGGATGGACATCACTAGGTGATGCTGCCCAGGATGCAAATCCTTCCTACCAAAGAATTGGCATGGTTCAGTTTTGCAATACATAGTTACATCCTTGAACAAGGTCGGCCAATAGTACCCAACATGTAAAATCTTCTTAGTTGTATGGTCACCAGCATAGTGGCCTCCACAAAATCCATCATGATAATGCTTCAAAACCTTAGGTACTTTATCTACATCAATGGCCCATCTCAGTACCCCATCCATGCCTTGACAGTACAACACCCCATCAAAGAGAGTGTAGCACCTACTATCTCTGCGGATCTTCTTTCTCTCATAGCTAGTACTTTCTGGAGGAAAGGAGAAAAAGGTCAGAAATCTATAGATACCACCATACCATGGATCCCCAACTTCTATGGCCGCTACAAGGGTTACATCAAGGTGCTCCTCTAAATTAATCAAAGCATTCTTCAAGTTGGAATTTACAATTTTGAAAGAAAAATCATATTCTTATAAAACTGCCAACCATTTGGCCAACCAGCCCATGGGATTTGGTGATTAAAGAACCTACTTTGCAAAACCATTGCTAGAGACTATAATGAAGGATTTTCCAGCCACATAATGCTTAAATTTCTCAATGTAGAACACAAAAGACAAGGCATGCTTGTCAGCTTTAGAGTAGCCTCGTTTAGTTTTGAGCAATTGTCGAGAAGCAAATCGAATGGGATACATGAACCGATCCTCCCCTTGCTAGAGAAGAATACCTACCAGAGTGTGCTCACCAAACCCAAGATTGATATAAAAAGTCTTTGACCAATCAGAAAGTCTTTAACGAATTAGGATTGCGTAGAATGGGTGCTGAAGCTAGAGCACTCTTGATTTGTACAAACCCATGATCACAATCCTCATCCCAAGAGAAATCAACTCCATCTTTTAATAGCATAGTCATGGGTCGCATCAAAGCAGCATATTGATCAATGAAGTGGCGATAGTATCCTTCTATATTGACAAATGAGCATACCTGACGTTTGGTTGTTGGTGGGGAGAGCTTGAGGATAGCTTCTACCTTCTCGAGGTTAGGCTTGATGCCCTCATATGAGACAATATGTCCCAGTAATCTCCCTTGAGTGGCTCCAATGGTGCATTTATCAGGGTTGAGGCTACCATTTGCATCATTGATCCTTTAGAAGGCCAACCTAACCTTCATGGCGTGCTCCTTCTGTGCCGAGAATATACAAAAATCATCTAAAAGCACCTCCAAGAAATCCCCCAAATAAGGAGCAAACACCATCTGCATAAATCTTTGAAAGGTAGTAGGAGCATTGGTGAGGCCAAATGGCATTACTTTGAATGCAAACGTCTCCCAGGGTGTGGCAAATGTGGTTTTAAGCGCATCCTCTTTGGCAATTCTGATTTTATAAAACCCAGAGTAACCATCACAGAAAGTATACATCTCATGACCACTTACCTTCTCAAGAATGAGGTCTTGAAAGGGCAGAGGATGATGGTCCCTCTTGGTGGCCGCATTGAGTTTCTTATAGTTGATGCAGACCCTCCACTTGGTGTTTTTCTTTGGAGTGACTACCACTGGTGAAACCCATTGAGTATTGTGAAACAGAACAATAAACCCAGCTTCTACAAGTTTCTGCAACTCTGAGTGCAAAGCATGGGTCTACAGGGACCCTAATCTCTGATACTTCTGAGCCACTGGCTTTGCATCAGGCTTCAGTTCTATCTTGTGTTCTATGGTACTCATATGGCAAAGGTGGTGGTAGCTAGTTGCGAAGAGGTCAGGGAAATCTTTGAACATTTCTAGGAACTTGTCTTTCTCACTCAGAGTGAGGTCTAGGGAAAGCATAGATTCAAGCTGTTGAGGATTAACTGTTACCTTTTCTACAGGTGGTGGGGTTGGAGACACCCCCATCATGTAAACTTCCTCCTGTGAGAACTCCTTCCCCCATCTGAATCTTCCATTGACTCAAACACCAAGGATGAGAGAGTATCACTGTCTTGCTCCTCTTCTTCTTTTGGTTCAGTGGCACCTAGTTGCACCGGGATCTACACTGGGATCTTCTCCTTAGAAGCACCAAAAGACATGTGTCTTGTCTTCCAATAGCTGACTGCATCACTCTTTCTCAGCCACGGTCTCCCAAGTATGGCTGGGTAACTCCTGCCTATATCTTCAATGTCCATTACATAGAAATTGACAGTGGTGGTCAACCCATTCACAATGATGGGCAAATCCTCAATGACTCCCAGGGTGGCGAGTCATTGACCATTTGCTACCTTGATTCGAGTGGAGGAACGCCTTGTACATTTCAAATTCAACTTTTTCATGATACGGGGCACCATGATATTACTTGTAGCTCCCCCATCAACACACACACTTTTGATACGACAATTATCTATGATGACATCTACTGTATGCGGGTGCCGATCAATTTCTTTAGAGATAGAAGAAACCGCTCATACCTTTCCCTTTTTCTTGCTCCTCCTTGTTGAGAGCCCTTGCTGCAACTCATGTCTCACCTTAGGGCTTAATGCTATTAGTTGAGGAAGCGTGATGCTCAAAGACCGAGGAGCAAGGTCCTGAACGACCGAATAGTTCTCTTGCCATGAGCCGATAGGGAAATTCGAGGGCGACCACTTACTCCTACGAGATCTTTTAGTCTTCTCTGTTGGTGGGTTTGCCATCTCAGCATCTGAGGGCTCTGAGAAGGACACCTTCTTCTTGGGGTGGCCTGTGGTCCATGGTTTAGAGAGAGGTCCAAGGTGGTACAACTTCTCTTCCCGAGGTCAAGGAACTCTACATCATAATCCTCGGTGCTTGATTCACTTAGAAGATTCACCCTCAGGATGTTGGGACATTCGGTGTAATAATGACCCTTTTGGTGGCACTCATAGCATAAAACATTGGCAGCTTCTCTTGGAGGGCGATTGGCTTGATTTTTTATGCCCACCATCTCAAGACAAAGATCATTCAGGGCCTTGGCTAGGTCATTGACTCCAGGTTCTTTATCAGGAGGGGCTAGTGGTGTAGGAAGGAGGGGGGCTCATGGGCGAGGCTGGGGAATTCTTCCAAGTGGAGGGTGAGGATATACACCTTGTGGAGTGTAAGCATCTAAGGGAGGACCATACATTTGAGGTGGAGGCGATGGATACATCCTTGATGGGGGGTGGGGGTACGCCCCTGAGTTGGACCCCCCAAGTTGTTGTTGCAAGAATTGAGGGGGTTGCGGAGGGACAACCATCTTCTTTGAAGCAGGGTCAGATTGTCAGATTGAACTTTATCAAACTTCTGAGCCATCTCTTGTGCTAGCACCATGGTTTTTGGATTCTCCCATTTAAGCCTAAGGTGGAATTCATCACTTGCACCTACTACAAGGTAGCTCAACACATGCTGAGTCATTCAAGCTCGAAATCCGGCATTTTCATCCTCCGTGGCAATTAAATAATCCAAGAGCATGACCGCTCGATCCACATATCGACGCACCATCTCACCTTCTGACTACTTCAAGTTTGCCACCTACAAGTACACATTCTCCGGCTCCTCTCCTCTTCTTTGCCAAAATACTCGATCATAGCTGCTGTCAACCTTGGCCAGCTTTGGCAGACTTCTTTGTCCTACTTCTCATACCACACTTGAGCCAAACCCTCTAGAAATGTGGGACGAACCAACAACCATCTATCTTCAGTAAGAAAGTTGAGAGAAACACAACGGCGCTTGAAGGCCACAAGATACTCATTTGGATTTTCTTCAACTCGACCACAAAATACGGGAATGTCAGCCATGCTTGGAAAATGGAAAAGAGAGAGACGAAATGAGGCTTATCTATTGGCAAACAATGGAAAGAGGTAGCTTGAACAAAATCGGGTGAAGATACATCCACAAAGCACACATAGGCAGGGTAGGGTGTGACTGGTGTACTGTGAAATACTATACGAGAAGAATCTTTAGCATAGAATAGCTCATTGACAATCTTAAAAGGACCAACCCTTATTGGTCGAGGCATGATATTGCATCCATCTTTACATGCAAGGGTTAGAGACACGGCACTGCATGAGGTTGTTCATTAAAGCAAACAAGAATGCTATGACAAATGTCAATAGTTGGAGAGCTTGTAGTCGCCATGCTATTTCTTCAAGGGGTGTGCAGTCTGGCATCCTTCTTTTGAGCAATGTCCTTGAGGACCTTTCTGATGACCTTTTGAAGTCGGTAAACTCGTATCAAATATGCCCAACACTTAGTTTCATGATTACCACAACCTTTGCATTCCTTACAAATGATCACCCTCATTCATGGCTTGCAGCTTTGTTGGGGCGGTGCTTCCACTCCTTCATGTGTGATTGAAGTACAAGCTTCTTGTGCCAAGAAATCAGCAACTAAATTTTGAGCCCAAGGGATACTCTGAATTTTTACCTCTTCAAATTGTTGGCAAAGTTCCAATGCTTATTGATGTCGTGGAACCAAACCTTCACTCTGCACCTTCCACCTTCCACCAACTTATTCACACACAAGTTGCTTGATGCGATGTTCTTGCACCTTTTGTAGCCCAAAAATGAGTGTCAATTACTCAACTTGGTTGCAAGTACTTGCTGGTGTAGACTTGCTATAACAATACACACCCATACCAGTAGCCTTGGTCAAAGGTTTGTATGCATGTCATCACACCAAGACTAAAATCCAGACATCCCAAGTTTCTCGGTAGTCCAAGATAGGTAGAAGGAGAGAGTGGGGAGAATTCAATACTTGAGCAAGATGTTCAGCATCAAATAAACTTGCAATCCTTTGTTGATAGTTTATCTTTAGACCAAAAAGAATTACAACTTGAAGCTCAAAATGTGGCACAATGGGTTGAAATGGTACAAAGGGATTCCTTTGTCGAAACATTACCAACCATAGCTGAGACCTAGAAACCTTTGTAGTGAGGTCCAGAAGAAATCATTCAAGATGAGCTTATCCACCAGGATTAATAAGAAGATGTGCCAAATCTCCCCCCAAGCTTGGGGAACATCGCAGCCTTCAAAGAATGTCACCCTTTTAATTAGCTCTAATGCAGCAAGTAGCTCGATCACTGCACAATGAGTAGAATTGAAATCAAAGTCCTCCCAGTGTATCACTTACTACTTTATGATATGCATTAGTCTACAGATGGGCTAGTTGTCATTTATTGCTGCATGTGAGGTAGTTTGGTTGTGTAAGCTACTTTATGATATGCATTAGTCTACAGATGGGCTAGTTGTCATTTATTGTGACAACATGAGCAGTTTACGCTTGGCAAATAACCTAGTCTATCATGCTAGAACAAAGCACATTGAGGTACATTATCACTATGTGTAGAAGAAGGTTCTAGTAGGTTTTATTGATCTAGTTTATGTCAGCACAGAGGATCAGGTAACTGACATATTCATGAAGGCATTGGGTGCAGAGAAGCTGCGCAAGTTCAGAGACCTGCTTGGGTTGCAGGAATTGGGATTGAGCTCAAGGGGGAGTGTTGAGATATCGAGCTCTACTCGTGATATGCCAGGGTGACCATTGTGCATTTATGTCACTGACTTGTTAGCTGCAGATGTAGTTGGTACACCACCCATGAATAATAGCTGGATGACAGCTATCTTTATGTACTCTAGTTACTGGCTCAGTTAGTATGCCACCTAGGTTAGCTAAGTTTGGTTTGAGACCCACATATAGGGTTCATCTATTCCTTTTGTACTTAGAGAGAGTTCTTTTGGCTTTCACAACTAAGAAGAGGAAAATTATTTTCAGCCTCCACCTTTGTGTGTATTCCCCCATTGTGTATGTAAGAAAGTTGCAAGTGAGACTCCTTACTTCTCTCCCACTCTCTTCACACCCCCTTTCCTTAAATCTATGTTCTTCTCAATTATTTGGATTAACCATAATAAAACTTAGATGATATATATTAGACTATCTTCAAATATTCACCAATGGGTAGTATTCATTTGTTTCCCTACCATGTCCTAAAACTAGCTATAGCTTGGGCTTAGCTCATGCACAATTGATACATGATCAATTGTCACTAGTCAAATGTGTATGTGTGTGTAATTTTTATGTTTAGTGGGTAAAAACTTGTATTTCCCTAGACCCATCCCTTTTCCTCCCCAAAGATGTCAAGGCCCCCCTAGCTTAAATTTAAGATTGAGAAAATTTTAAAAGGGTCCCCACCCCTGCAGTATAAGCTTATGCCTCATCTCAAAAAAACCCCCTATTGTACTTGCGTGATATCTTAAGTTTCCCCTTGTGAATCCCTCGGGGATCCCCCATGTATTCCTGTACTGCTATGCGTAGGCTTGGTATTACAAATTCCCCTAGGACCACAGCTTCAAGGCTGTACACCAATTGAAAAGGTTATTCCCTGTACTGACCTTGAGTGTGGTATAGTATGCCCATAAGGCTGCATTTAGTTTCTTTTCCGAATTAGAATGCTTTGTTTCTACTGCCTTGGTGAGGATAATGCATAATATTTTGTTGGTGGATTTGGCCTGTCCATTCCCTTGGGGTTAGTGGGGTGTGCTTTTTCTATGGATCGCCACCATAAAGCTGGCCAAGAGTTCTTGGATAACCTCATTGACAAAATGCGTGCCATCTATCCGACACAATTTCAATGGGACATTGTGCAAATTTGAGTTGTACCTATTTGGCGGTTGCTTCCAAGGCTCTCGGTCCACTTTTCTACTGACCCTTGATAGAGCCCATTACGTGCACCCACATCAAGCATGACTTATTGAGGGTTATAATAACCAACACTTTTTTAATCAACCTATGGACTCACACCATGTAAGTGGAAAGAATATTTGTATTTTGCATATCCAATGCCATTATGTACTGCATGTCTATCGACCTTCTTCTCTATATTTTTCCCTGGTCCTTAGATCACGATTATGCATCATGGGGCTAGAAGATAGTCTAGTAGAATGACTGGGGATGGGGCCTAGTATAGGTTGATATGCCAAGGAGCTTCCTCATTAGTAGAGTTCTATAGTTGAGCTCTAATCTCTCTTGACCTAGGATGACTCTTAGCCTAATCACTAATACAATAGCCATGGCCAATCATCCCCACCTCTGCACCTTCTTCTCCTTCTTGTTCCTCTCCCTCACCATGTTTGCCTTCAGCCTAGGTCGCCTCCACCACCTATCCCTTGTATTAATTCTCTCCACTTTTATGCATCTTTAGCGTTGTTACTAATTGATCTATTTATGCTCTTAGATCACCGCTTTAGTACTTGTAGAGTTTTGTGTCGCTCGCTATTGCAGGAATAGCATTCTACCACATTGCTAGCATGCTTTTAGCATTGATGTAAGCTTCACGTCTGGCTATTGTGATCAGGAGGTGTTCACATTCTTATATGAGAACCTTGCCGTGTTTTTGGCATCTACCTTTCTGACTGCTTTAGCTTCAGCACATTTGGTAAAGTAATCAGTGGCCACAATGATGTAGTGTGCCTGTGTTCCCTTTGCTGCTACTGGATGGATGGGACCCACAAAATCCTTGGTATTTGTAAATGGTATTTGTGCTACAACAATTGTTAGGGGATTGAAGTCCTTGTGTTGTGGTTTAGTTGTCCATTGGCATACATCACAACCTTTGGAGAGCTTTTGGCATATTCATAGGCATCTGCCCAAAGGGTTGGCTACTTATAGCTTGCAAGGATGACTTTTCTTGCTATTGCTTCCCCTTGGAAGTGTCCTCCTGCAATGCCATCATGGATGTCACTGAGGATTGGCATGATCTCATGAGGCATTACACATCTCCTTAAAACTTGGTCCTTGCCCATCTTATATAGTTGTCCTGCAATGAGTTGATAGGGTGCAGTGTGTAGAATTAGTCTTTTGGCATCCACTACTTTCATTTTAGAGGGTCATCTTCTTGCCATTAATAAGTACCCAATGATATCTGGACACCATTCTACAATAGCATCTATTTAAAATAGTGTGGCATCTAGCAAGTCATCTTCTACTGCAATGGCTTCTTCTCTTGACTTGACACGAGACATGTGATCGGTAATGTAGTGTTGGGAACAGACCACTATTTTGAAATTGAATTCTTAAAGCAAGAGGAGCCATTTGGTTATTCTTCCTGTTGTACATGGACAGTTCACAAGATAAAGCAATGTTGCTTGATGATTGGTGTAGAAGACAAAATCATTTGCCAATAAATAGTGTCAAAATTTCTTAACAGTATACATCATTGCTAGGTCTTCTCTTTCTGTGTTGGTATAGTTGATTTCTACATCATTAAGTTGTCGACTGGCAAAGTAGAATGGGTAGTCCTTCTTATGTTCACCAAGTTGGCAAAGCACACTCCTAATTGCTTACTTGGAGCCATCAGTATGAACATGAAAATCAATTTGGAGATATAAGGATGGGTCTTGTGGTTAGGCGCCACTTTAAAAGCTCAAAGTCTTGGTCGCACTCTTCTATCCATAAAAATTCCACAAATAATTTGTAAAGTGGTTTGGCTATCATGGCATATTGCAAGATAAATCTTTTATAGTAGCCAGCATGTCCCATATAGACCTTTGCACCTTTGAAATTTGTAGCAAGAGGTAATTCCATGATGATTTTGAATTTTTCCATGTCAGTTGCAATCCAATGTTGACAAACGATGTGTCCCAAAATAACTCCATGGGTGACCATGAACTGGCATTTTGTTTGATTTAGGGAGATTCCATACTCCTTGCATTTGATTAGAACTGCTTCAAGACATTTTAAGTGGTCTTTCTTGTTTGAGTGGATGCACAATTCATCCAAGAATACCTATAGGAACTTATTTAAAAATGACTTGGAGGCGGTGAACATGAATCTCTAGAATGTGGCCGGGGCATTACATAGGCTAAAGGGCATGACTCTATGGACAAGTATGCCCCATTATGTAGCAAATGTTGTTTTTGATTGGTCGGTAGGGGCAATTTGCAATTGGTTATAGCCACTAAATCCATCCAAGAGGCTGTATATCTTGGATCCACCAGCCACCTTTTCCAACACTATTTCTGTTAAGGGTATGAGACAGTGATCCCTAATTGTGGTGGCATTCACATTCTCTAACTTTAAACATATCCTTAGCTTCTTGTTGTGTTTAGGCACGATGATGATGGGTGAAACCCAATTAGTGTGCTTTATCTCATAGATGAATCTTGCATCTAAGAGTTTTTCTAGTTTGTCATAGACCATGGTGCCATATTTTGGATTTGTTCTATAAGGTCCACATACCTTAGGGTGGGCACCTTCCCTAATAGGTGTTGTGTGTATTGCCAATTCTGGAGAAATTCCCTTCATTTCCTTGTATGGCCATGCTAGGTAGTATCAGTATTCCATTGGGAGTGCTTTTAGCTTTGTTTCATCTTTTGGTGTGAGCTGTTTCCCAACAATGAATACCAATTAGTCTTCCTTCCCTTCAAGGGCAAGGTTTATTGTGCAAGTTTTGGATGGTCCCTCATAGATTGGAGTCATTCCAATGTTATCAATTTCTTGTACTTCAGATTCTCTTAGTGGCCTTAGCATTGCTATGGGGACACTACCACCGGTGTAGTTCTTGAAGTACTCTAGTACTTCACTGGCGTAGTATCATCAACCAAATTTTGAGGATTTTGTGGTCTTATTATCAAGCTTCATCCATACATGTGGCTTAAACTTTCAAAAATTTTTATGTTGGGAACTATGGGGTAACTTTTCCACTAGCAAAGCATTCCCAACAAGTAATGGCTCATTTGTTGTGCATACTCCTTCAAGTCCATCAGGGGACCATTCAAGAGGAGGTGGCTCACGTTTTGGTAGAGCTGTCTTGGTAAGATACAACTCTACAATCTTGAAGTGGTCAGCAGCCTTGGCTTTGCAATGATTTCCTCTTGATTTTCTCCTTCGGTTTTCTTGCGAGATCTTCTGCTATTATTGAGCTGTGGAGTATCAACTTTGGGAAGTTCAACAACCATTAGGGCATGGAGAATGGCTAAATCATTGTCAAAGACATGTTCTTCAAACAAAGCATTTTTAGCCTCTATTTTTAGGTCCCAATGAAAATTCAAATCCTTATTGTCATGTATAGCTTCTTCAAGATCACTATTCCATTCAAAGTCAACCATAAAGAATGGCACCTCTAGCTACCTTTGGATCTATTGATTCTTCATGTGTGACTGTAGGTTTTACCTACATGACCTTAGCATCAATTTGCGATGAGAAGATTGGATCTAGTGTATGATAGTTTGTCAATGGTCTCACCAATGGTTGGATCCAATTGTTGACATTACTTTGTGTATCTGCCGCTAAGGCATTGACAAAACATGTGTGCCTCAGGATCTATGGAGCACTCTAAGGTGGATGGAGCCTATGTGAAAACATGATGAAGAGAGTGCTCATGACATGTACCTCAAGTCAATTAGGTTCCAAGATAGATTAGCTTGGACTCATAAAGAGGATCTTGAGATAGTGCAAAGTGCTTGATTGATATTACTTCAAATGAACCTCCCTTTTATAGGTGAGGGTACTTACATCCATTTGCTTGCTCACATGTGGGATATCTCCTCCGTGCCATGTGGCAGCTTGCCCTTTACTCATACCTTTGCTCTACAAGTGCTCATGGCACCACAACTCTCAATAGCTCCCCTTGGTGCCATGATCCTTTGGCTACTGCAAGGTGGTCAGATGTGAGTTACAAGATCAAATCCTCCCCTGGGTGCCTACATGGCTACTCTCAGGTGGTCAGGTTTGATTTACAAAATATAGGCAAGGTTGGCAAGGTATTTGTTTCTCAATACATTCCATTGATGTCACCTTTTGGCTCATGGCTTGATGACGATGTTGTGTAGTTGACTTGCTGGTTCTTCAATTTGCAATCTTCTTCCTTGTGTCCCAGCTTCTTGCAATGGTGACACTTTGGTTTGTTCTTCAATCTGCAGTCACTTTAATAGTGACCCATCCTTCCGCAATGGTAGCACTTCGTTGATGTTTTACTGAATAGTGCTTGTTCTTCATTATAGCTGTTGCGTGTTGATGTCGATGTCGATGTCGATGCCTTCAACTCTCTTTCTTTTTCGAGAAGAGAGGATACACATTCTTCAAACTTTGGATCTGGCAAATTCTTCAAAGTGGTTGTCAATGCACTATACTCTGCAAGCATGCTTTTAAGGAGAATTGCAAGTGCATCTTTCTCTCCTACTTTTGCATTTATGCCCTCTAATTGAGTCATAATGCTTTTGATTTTGTTGACAAATTGTGCCATGGATTCATTGAAGCCCATGTGCATACCATAGAATTCAATATTAAGATGGATTTCTTGGTTTTTGGCTTTTGCACCAAACACTGTGTTCAACTCATCCCATGCATCCTTGGCATGATCCTTAGAGTCTATATGATGAATTATGTTTGGACCCAAGTGCAATCCAATGAGTGATAGTGCTGCTTCATCTTTTTCCTTCCAAGCATCATTTTGTGCAGTGGGTATGTCTTCTTTTACAGTCTTCCAAAGCTTTTGGTGCATCAAGAGAGATCTCATTTGTGTAGACCATGTGTGAAATCCATCCTCGGTGAACTTCTCAACAGTTGGGGTGCGGATTGCCATTGCAAAGGTCTTACCAGTTGATGATACTTTCAAATGTGAAATCCATCCTTGGTGAACTTCTCAACAGTTGGGGTGCGGATTGCCATTGCAAAGGTCTTACCAGTTGATGATACTTTCAAATCTGCCAGTATCTAATTGCATACAAAAAATCTGAGTTGACAGTGCATAGAGCTCAAAAAATTGGTTATTTTTCCTTTTTGGAGCATGTGTAAATTCTTCCTGGATTAGAAGTTACGGCTTGTCGATGATTCTATGAAGAAGAGGGGGTCTTGATGATGTGGCATAGGGATTCACATGTAGAATTCAAACTGTGCTTACAAAGGGACTGTGCTTGTGTGGCACTATGCCATGTGGTAGTCTTCTAACCATATTGAGTTAACCCAAGTCTAAGAAAACTTAACCATGGTCCAAGTAATTGAACCTAACCATAAACTTAACCAAGGTTGACCTTAACCACAGTTAAAGCCTTATCTACCATGTGTCACTTTTGTGGTGAGACCTTGGAGAAGGAAGAAGGGTGCGATGATGATGATGGCTTCGATGGAGAGAGCTCGAGGATGACGGGTGGAGGAGTCGTAGCTCATCTCGGCCTGCTTGCATCAACCTCGTCATCACGTATAGTCTTCTGTAGAATCGGACGTGAGGAGCTTCGGTTGCTGGAGAGACGCAGCAGGATAAGAGTCGGCCATCTTTGAGTTTGTTGGAATGGAGGAGTCACCTACTGTGTGGATGTCGAGCCCGTGGACTACCAGATGAGCTGCTGATCACAGGCTGCTGGCTGTAGATATTGGAGCTCTGTGGATCTTTTGGGTCTGTAGCTTTCGGGTCTGCAGCTGGCCGTAGGTGTCAAGGGAGCACAAAAGCTATGGCTCTGTGGAGCTACTGGATGAGAGGATGCTGGTGGTTGTTGGATACATAGAAGCATTGCTGGAGCGTCGAGGAAGCATTGGGCTAAGGCTTTGAGGCACTGCAGGCGTAGAAGCTCAGTTGGCTGGCCCATGTCATTATAGGAGTTGATGGCGGGGGAGCTCAGAGGTTGTTGTGTAGAGTCTGCCTTGCTTTGAGGGTCGTAGAAGGCTGTTGAAGGTTCGAGGCTACTGCATGCGCTTGGATCTAGGAGAGAGAGAGCTTGTAGAGCTGACAAGAGTCATTGTAGGTCTCTGTGTAGCTCGTTGTAAGATAAAGTTGCATGGGATGTAGCAAAGCCTCACAAGCAAGCCCTCATTGACCTCTACAGCATAGTTCTCACACAGTTGCTTCCTATTGATGGAAAACCTTAGAGAACCGGGAATCTCAAACTCTCAGTGAGTACTCAACTAAAGAACTATGGATGGAAATCTCTCAACCTAAAAACTAAAACTAACCTAGGAGAAAAACATGAGCTCCTTAGACATGCCTACAACTAATCTAGGAGACTAGACCTATGCTCTGATACCATGACAAAACATGTGTGCCTCAGGATCTATGGAGCACTCTAAGGTGGATGGAACCTATGTGAAAACATGATGAAGAGAGTGCTCATGACATGTACCTCAAGTCAATTAGGTTCCAAGATAGATTAGCTTGGACTCATAAAGAGAATCTTGAGATAGTGCAAAGTGCTTGATTGATATTACTTCAAATGAACCTCGCTTTTATAGGTGAGGGTACTTACATCCATTTGCTTGCTCACATGTGGGATATCTCCTCTGTGCCATGTGGCAGCTTGCCCTTTACTCATACCTTTTCTCTACAAGTGCTCATGGCACCACAACTCTCAACAGGCATGTTGTTGCAGGAGGGCTGATTTGCTTAAGATTGTGGTTGAAGAGGTGTCATCCAAAGCTCTAGGCACAATGGGTTTTATTGCTCCTATCCCCACAGACTCTTACTATGGTGTCACGATTTTGTATTATCAGTCTATTAGTTCCCCAATCATGGAGGACTGATCCTTCACGCAACCAAGGATGTCCAAGAAAAATTTGATAGAATTTCTTGGGGAGATCCAAGATTGTGAACTAAAGAGGAAAGTAGACTCCTGCTACTTTTGTGGATACTCCATTCACTATACCCAAGGAATTTGCACACATGAATCACCTGCAAGGCAAATGTTGAAATGAGCCTTTTACATTGGTGGGAGACCCCATTCATCATAGAGATCCTTGGATAGGATATTCACACCTGATCCACCATCCACAATGCGTTGGAATTCATCAAATGCTTTATGGATCAAAGGCACGGTGATGTTGTGTATGTCATCTCTTTCAGCCATCCACACAAAGATATCTTTTATGTCTTCCATAGGTGGAGGGGGATTTGCTAATTCAATCCATCTTTTGAAACTCTCCCAGAGATTGGGAAAATTTTGTAAAAGGATTCCAATGGGAATGGACATAGGGCAACTTCGAATGCTAGAGAGTTCAACACCTTCAAGTTGGCATAGCAATACATTATGTTGTGGTTGAATAGAGGCTTGAGTATAGTGTCAATACTTGGTGGGGCCAAGTCTAGGGTTTAGATCTTGTGCTTGCTTCTGAGCATTGAATTGAGCTTGTTATTTTTGCACCCATTGTTGAAGTGCCTGCAATCAAGCCTTCTCCACTCCCGCATAAGGCTATGGAACTTCTTTTATGTTAGGCTCTGGAGCTAATGTTGATGTGCTTGGCGAAGGTATAGGCATTTGTTCTTTTTGTTGGAGAGGTCTTCTAGATTGAATTGGAATAGTAGGCCCCTTGGTTGCCTCTTTTTGCTAGCATGTAAGTACATTCACAGGTGGTGATAATATGCTTGCGGGTGCGAGACTTTGTTGGTCCATCCCAATAATGCCAAATGATTGGGACATCAGGCTTAGCCTCATTTTATTGTGGGACCTTAGTTTTCATGGGATAATCCATACAAGCATGGCCAATGCCACAATCTCTGCAAAGTGGTTGGAAAGTAGTAGGGCTACCACAATGAGGGCATTCTGCGATCGAGTGATTTTCTCCACAACCGTAGCATGCTCGATATGTGTTGGGCCCAACTTGATTCACATACACAGGGATTAAAGCTTCTATATTTCCACATAGTACACTGGGTACTCAGCTTCATACTCGAATTACGAATCCACTTCCTCATTTTGAAGTTGTTGGATTTGGCGCTCTTGGATATGGTCGTGGATTTGGAATTTTGAGTAATTGCGAGACTTGGGTCCTCGGATGAGAACAAGATTCAGCCTTGGAGCTGGGGGTGCTTGTGCAACTATTGGTTGCCTATCATCATCTTCCACTGGCGACCCAATAGAATCAAGTGCATCTACAATCTTCTTCACCTTCATGTGGTAGTCATTGATACTCATATTTTCTCTCTGCACATTATGCAACTCCTGCTTGAGTTGCATTTTCCTGGCTTGCGTATTTGTGCTATACATCGTCAATCGGAGGTCAGGGTGGAAATGTATGCGAATTAGTGCAAAAAGTGGCCCACACGAGGGCACGAATTAACGAGTGCTAGGGATGCCAAAATGGTGTGAAATGAGCAGAAAAATTTCTCGTAGTGTGGTATTTTTGTGTGTGATATTAGTTTGGTTGGGGTCTGGTTTGGGCACTAAATGAGCGAGTTATGGAGGTCAAATTTGGGTCAAAATTAAGCCTTTTGGAGGGTCTTGGGCCTTAAGTGTGGTGTGAATGGACTTTATATTTGAGGGAACTGGACTAGGGTTGGTTAGTCTAACTAGCTAGTCACTTTAATTATCCTATTACTTTAACTATTAGTTAAAGGAAATGTTAGTTACACTGATTGTCAATTACTCTAACCTATTTAGTCTAACCTAACCTAACTGTCAGTTATACTACCCTAATGATAATTAACCTAACCTAATGACAATTAACCCAACCTAATGGTAGTTAACCTAACCTAATAGAAGCTAAGCTAAGCTAACCTAACAACAACTAACCCAACGTGAAGGAGTTAAGCTAACTAAGGTTAGTGATTAGGGTTGGGTTAGGGTTAGGTCTTTTTAAAAAAAAGGTCATCGGGTGGGAGAGGGGGGGAGGTTGTCACTGACAGGTGGGAGAGGGGGATGGCGGTGAGAGGGGGGGAAGGGGGCTGTGGGGAGTGGAGGTGGAGGGGGTTGGAAGGGGAGAGGAGGGAGGTTGGTAGCAAGCTTGAGGCGGAAGGTGGATGGAGGTCAGGTGCAGGTGTAAATGCGGAGGGAGGTTGGGCACAAGAATGGATACGAAGGAGCTGATGGTGATGGAGGGGGCATTGGCAGAGCTGTTGAGGCAGAGAGGCCACTAGAGGGCACAATGCCAATGGTTTGGGGTGCATGGTCGGCATAACGCCAGTAGACTTTGCGGAGGGGCTGGGTCGCCCGTATAGGTAGGCCTTTGGGCCACTTCAGGAGGGGGGATTGAAAAGGGTGTTTGGGGGGGGCACCGGGGATGGAGGGGAGGGGGGGGGGTTTAAGAGGGGGGAGGGGAGGGTGGGGGTGTGGGGGGTGGTGGTGGAGGGAGGAGATGGAGGTGGTGGTGGTGGAAACTTGATAGACAGAATTCTTGACAAGAATTCAAAGGGAGTAGGAGATGATCACCTTCAATGCTCTCCAAATGCTTTCTTGATGTAAGAGGATCGTTGATGACGAAAGAATAGGTTATCACTGCAAGAAGGCCTCGAAGCAACTCAATGATGAGGGTGGGAGTGGGATGGTGGTCGCCACATGGTCGCATAGGGCTTGGAAGAGGATGGAGTCTAGATGTGGAAGAAGAAGAATGAGGGGGTGGAGTGGGTTTTTATAGGAATGGGTTTAGGGTTAGGGTTAAACCTTAACCTCTTCTCGGGCCATAACATTTCATGGTTAGGTAGGATCGCTCTTCTGTAAAAAGGTGAAATGTTTAAAATTGTGAGCTCTACTAATTAGTGTCCATTGGATAGCCTAATTTTCTCTTTAAGTGGATGCTTTTTAAGAAATAATAAATTTCTTAAGGTAATAACCCAAGGTTGATGCTTGGGGTTGATACTTTTGGCTAGAGTTGGAAAAGTTTTTTACTCTTCTGGCCCTTAAGTAATGTGTTTGTGATAGTTCATGGTAGTATGTTCTTTACACATACTTGCATATGTTTATTCATTACTTCTCATGCTAGTCTCCCCAGCAACAGTGCCAAATGTTCTCTCTTTCCCATGGCTTCTGCAGGAAGAGTAGCGTGTTCTCAGTATGCATGGTTCCGAGGCTTTTTATTACCTACATATATATCAGTGTCATCATTTGTAGTATAAGCGGAGCTTAGGACCTCGGGTCATATTTTGGTGAGAGATGTAGGCTTAAGTGTGATAAGCAGACATGGCCTTCATTGGGGGTTGAAAGGTTTAGGAAGAGTTTAAGGTTTAGAGAGAGGTTCAGCCTTCAGAAAGAGGCTCCAAGGTTTAGAAGAGGGTATAGGGATTAGAAGAGGTTTAGGATTTAGAAGGACTTCCACGGTTCAGAAGGAGGATCCAAGGTTCAGAGTAGAATACATGGTGGAGAACTCGTCTCCCTCGTAGATCATGGAGGTCAAGGGTTGAGTGACTAATCTACGAGAGGAGGGTTTAGGGGGAGCATAGGAGCGGGAGAGGAAGAAGGTGTAAGAGCATGGGGGAGGAGGAGAGGGAGCTGAAGGGAGGAGGAGGAGTTGCAAGGTTGGAGGAGAGGGGAGTAGGAGGCAAGGTTAGGACATCCTTTTGGACGTGGATTGTAAGGAAGCATGGACACTTGGAGACAATTTCTTGGAATACCAAAGTAGAATTTAACATAATGCCCTAAAGAGTGTGGGCTTCATTCCATTATGGGGTATTTATACAAGTTGGAGAGCTTCTCTCTCTGCATGTAGGAATTGTAAGACATTCTCTCTCTACATGTACTAGTAGAACTTGCATATAGAAGTTGTATGTAGGAGTTGCAAGTTCCATGTTGCATGTAGGAACTGCATGCAGGACTTGCATGTAGAAGTTGCATGTAGGAGTTGCATGTAGAACTTGCGTGTAGAATATGCAATCTCGATTCCTAAGAGGCATTATTCGTAGCCTTATGCAAGTACAAGCGGAGCTTTGTCACTACTCTACACACACCTACTTAAGTCCATGTTGACACAGGGTCAACACGTTTCTACACAATCATGCATGTTTTACTTTTTGTGGCCTTTGTACTACCAAACCTAACAATGGTGTTGATGCATCATTCTACAATCAGTTAAGCTAACTTAGGTAACATCTTGACCATGAAAACTAGTTTAGCAATAGTTTTATGAGTCCTTATATGCTTCATCGAAATTGAGATCATTGGGCCACATTCAATACATTAGAAACCCCTTTGATGTTTTATTGTACAACATGCACTGGCATGAAAACTGCACAACGATCTAGTAGAATAAAGATCTACGAGTCTTGCTAGGCTATTATCAAAGAGAACTAGCCAACTTATGAGGACTAGCCATAGTTGATAGATAAGTTTTACTTGACTGACATGCCTGAGGACTAGCCATAGTTAAGAGACAAGTTTTATTTGACTGACATGCCAAAGGAAATATATTATGGGATCCATTATTTCATTAAGATCTGTTTTGGACTTCAAAACATTTGTATGCAATACTGCTAGCTAATTTAATTTTGGAAAAAATTGATACTAATCCTGGCTCAGTTCTTTAAAAGTCATGACATATTAGTTAACCTAAACCTATTCTAGGAATCATGTTCTCTCTAGCACTTTAGCTCTATTTTGTCATATTATGATCCAGTGAATCTCGTAACGTATTTTCTAATGCAGTTTTGACAAATAATGCTAGACTAAGTCCACAGTTGACACATTTTAAATTTTTTCTAAAGTTTAGGAGTAGGATTGTTAAATTTGATCACTTCTAGAAAAGGCCTTGTACATCACTAATGTTGAGGTAATCGATTTTTGAAGCAAGCAGCTACTTTGACAACTGTGTCATCTGAGAAACACTACCATATCATAGACGTGAAAGCTGATCACTTGTTCACTGATTAATCCGATGGATGTCAATGAGGTTCTTTAGAATCCGCATGTGTTTTCGATTGATGCTTATAATCCTAAAAATCACAAGATCTAGTAGCACCAAGATTCACGGATAAATGAATATTTCATAATAACGTCATGCAAATGTACTCATTGTAAGGAGTAAGCTAGGTGATATCCTAGTATAATGGTGGAGCATACTTAAAAAAATTTGATATCTTTGAGCCATGGCCAATTCTAGTAGTAAGAGTTTTTGTATTAGCCCATGGTGTGGTGCAACAGAGTGTGAATTGCCATGTTTACATCAAGGGGGCCTCATTGAGTTGATATAATAGTTTATGAAAAGCTTTGGTTTAATGTAACTTGCATGTTTATAATTTCCCAAAAACTTGTGAATTCATGGAGGAGGCCTCTAAATATGTTTGAGAGGCATGTCATTAAACTAGTTGGACCTGCAATAGCGAACAATAGTACCGAGCTGGTGGTGAGTAAGATTTAAAGAGATATGGTCTTATGGGAAAATTCAGCTTCATTCTCTGGAAAATCACTAATAAGTGGCTGCCGGTAAGAGCCAGGTTAGCAAGGAGATTTCAGATCAATCCTCTATGCGCTCTATGTGAAAGTGTAGCAAAACATATCCACCATTTGATCTGGCATTGCCCTGTATCAAGACGGCTTTGGGCTAGGATCGAGTCGGCAGTTAAGAAGATTGGTGTAATGTCCTCGTTCTAGCTAGCCAACAATTGGAAATTGGTGATCTTGGTCTTCCGGGTTAACCCAAGCCTGGGTGGCAAAGAGGTCATATTAATTAGGTTTGCTAAATCTATCCTACTAGATGCAGCCAAGATTGTTGAAGGCTTGCGTTCACTAGTCAGCCAATACCTAAGGGAAATTGGAAATCTCCTCTACTAGGAGGCAAGAAAGCTACCATAGCGCAGGCCTAGGGCACTACTCCCTCTTTCTGGCCACATTTTTGTAAGGGTCTTCTTGGGACAGACCCTTGCTTTTGCAAGAAGATTCGGCAAGTTTACTTTTTTCAAAAAAAGAAAAAAAAAGATTGAGACTACATGAGGGGAAAAAAATCGTTGCCATAATGCTTGTGGTTGATAATCACCAACAACATAAAATAGATAGTGACTTCCAAATGTTGGGGCTACGAACGGTCTGGGTGTTTTGACAGTGTCACTAGAAAAACAGTGTGTCATTAGAAGCAATGATAGCTTGGAGTGTTGAGGCTGTAGATGGAGGCTGCAGCGTGAGATCGGAAAGGGCATAATAGAGACGACAATGGAATACAAAAGGGCTGGTAGTGGGCACTCGGTGGTGGATCACCAATAAGCCTCCAGGCTCCATCCAATCGCATTATAAAAGAATACACAAATTCTTATGATTGCTATTCAGCTCAATGTGTTACAGTACCACGACCTTTTGATCGTTGGCGATCTGCATGCAGGATATCTGTTTTCTCACGTTCCTCACAGTGTGCACACACACTCTCACGTTCTGAGCAAATAATTATTGGGTCCTTCACTTTCGGATTTACCAAAAGAGAGGATTTTTTCAGCCGGATCACACAGACTAGATTATAGTAGCAATCGAAACAAATTGCAGCCGCATGGTGCTGCTCTCTCAGTCACACGCTCAAAACTTCGTGGAAGGTGCTCAAGCATGGGTGCCCAAATCATTTGTGTCTGTTTGTATGTGTATGTGTGAGTGTGTTGGGAGTTCTTTTACAATAAGTACTTTCCAAAAATCATCTTTCTCGCTGTGTTTTAGAGGTTCTACTTCTACTTTGATTCACCAGGGAATCTGCTTCTTGTGCTGATCATCCACAGATCCACTTCTCCATCAGCTACTATTGCTACTAATTACTGCTTAGGCCTTGCGCTTTGAGGTCCTTGTGCAGCTCATCATCCACTACAATGGCTGTTGCTACTGATTAGTCGATAGACCCTATACTTTAAGTTCGTACTTCCATTATGCATGCTGCCTTACCCCCTTTGAGATTGAGATCCATCTGATCTCTGATCCTGCCTCCACTAATTTGACGCTCGTTCCCTATTAGTCCAATTACGGCCATTGCCAATGCCTATCATCCCAATCGCTGCCACCTTGCTCCTTCATTTGGATTAGCTGCTTTCAAGCTACCTTCCCAGCCCTCCTTGCAGCCAATATCTCTCTCCGGTTTATGTTCACCCTCTCTGTGCTCGGGGTTCTGTTTCCCTCTCCTTCCCTCTCTGTGTTCTGGGTTTAGATATGTCCATCCGAGCTCTTTGTGTGTCCTGGGTTCTGTTCCTCAGTCCCTCAGCCGTCTACAATATTTAGTTGCTGCATCATATCAACCCTTCGCGCATGGCCAAGTCGTGCTGTTATTGCGTTCCTTTGAGTCCCCTGTATGCTGCACCTCATCAGTTTCTCTCTATTAGCACCCTGCAGCAGCCCGTTGGTGCCCATCTTTGCAGGTTATCTCCGTCGGCTGCTGCCGCATTCGCACTTGTCCCATCCCCCATTCTAGGCAAGTTTCCAGCCCAGTCATACGCAAGCTTTGCAGGCAATATACTACACTTCGGCATTCCCATGATGCGTGTTATATATTTCTGATGCCTTGCCTTTGCTTGTCCACAGAAATCTTTCTTGGGCTCTTTCACCTCCGAGGTACTTACAACTTATCTGAACTTCGTCATTCCGCTATTCTCCCTGCGTATTTCTGATGGCTTACCTTTACTTGTAGACTGAAGCTTTGTTCGGCTCCTTCATCCCCGGAGGACATCATCAATTCATCTGCAGTTCGGTATTCGTCTCATGCGTGCTGCGTACCTCTGAGGTATTACCTTCGGTTGTTCTCAGAAATCAATTTCACCTCGGAAGTTCTTCCCGCTACTGAACGATCTTCGGCTTGACGGTTTGCTCCAGTTCCTAGTTCTAGGGGATTCGACAATGGGAAAGAAGGAGCGCACCAGATGGCACCTGCAACATCTCGCTCTCAAGAGCGTCCATGCGGCCATGGCGTCTATGCTGGAGGAAGGGTTGCACGCTGACCTTAAGATTGAGTCGCAGAACGACATTACTCTCGCCCATCGGTCTGTCTTAGCCAGTATGTCTCCCGTCTTCAGAACCTTGTTGAGTGTTGAGCAGACCGTGGAAGAGGGGGAGCAAGAGCGTTCCACGACTTTGAAGTTGGAGGACATCGTGACAACAAAAGCTCTCCGAGGTTTCTTGCGCCTTCTTTACGTGGGCGAACTTGATCCAAAAAGCATCAACTGGGAGCATGGCCTCGAGATCTTGGCCGCTAGCCATCGCTACGAGCTTCCTGCGGTAAGGGCGATTTGTGCGACAGCGTTAGGCCACATGCTTACCGAAAAGAACTGCCTGCGGATTTTGGAATACGCCGATCTGTATGACCCGGGCCTTTTCAAGAGGTGCAAGAAGTTTGTGGCTCAGCATTTCAAAAACGTCGTCCAGACAGACGGATTTGAAGAATTGGCAAACCGTAAACCCAGCATAATGGTGGATCTCGTCAGGAGCAGGACAAAGTGTTGCGCTTCAGGAAAGGTTTGCCAGAACATGGTGAAGGTGTTGAGATGTGCAGGACGATGTGCTTGGAGCTGCCTGAAGTAATGAGTCCGAGGAATGTTCACGTGAGCTGAGCCGAATGCGATTGAATTGCTTGTATTCGGACCAGGGACGAAGCCATATATCTTGTTCCGTCCAATTTTTGGAGAGGCTGTAGCTGTTGTAGGTGGAGCAATGCATGTTCCAATTAGTGTTGCTCGGTGATAGATTTTTCTGCTAGGAATGTTTGAGATGGCTTCAGTAGCATCTTGTTTTCTAATGTTTACCGAGCTTGAAGTCAGGTTGTAAGCAAACTATGAGATACTGCAATGGTCAGGCACTTCGTTTTGTTGTGGATGCAAATCTCGAATGATTTTGCTGTTGCATTGCGCCTGGTTTCAGCTAATTGTTAGTGAACAAAATGGAATGCCGTAGCGTCTTTCAATTCAGGTGATTGTTCTAAACAAGCATTTGATGTGTTGTGTATGCTGTTGCGTTTCACCATTTTGTGGGCGCATTGTTGGCTGGCAAATTTAAGACAGTTGTGACGACGTTATAGATACATTTGATGTATCGTAACCTTGAGTCTGTCCATGTCCAACACAATACACTTTTCAAATAAATCCCTTTGGCAGCAATGACTTAAGATCACAAAGCTCCTGGTAACTTGGTCGATACAGCTTTCAGGTTTGCCATGGTGGATCTAGTGCAGCATTTTCAAGTAGATGAAAGTAGATTGCTTAAATAGTATAGTTTTAGATTCAGCTCTACCAAATGCTATGCCATTGGCCATGTTCTGTTCTATTTTTATGTGTCTCATTACACTTTATCTTTTAGTTTCAAGGAGGTGGGCCAAACATGGAAAAATAAATAAATAAATAAGTCAAGGATGTAGAGGGGGTTAATTTTGATTCTAGCATTTTGAATTTCCTTTGCTTACACACAAGGCCCGTCCCCCCCCCCCCCCCCCCCTCCCATTCCCCATGCTCCCCCCCCTCACACACACACCCACACATGACCAACTAGCCTACATTGATAGGCAACATGTTTCCTTCCCCAAGGGAAATCTAACATGGGAATTTGCTCAAGTTGCATTGACATGATTAAAGCCTTCATGCTTTGTATTTGCTATTTACATACATACATACATATATATGTATATGTGTGTGTGTGTGTGTGTGTGTGTGTATATATATATATATATATAGAGAGAGAGAGAGAGAGAGAAACAGTTTAACTTTTTATTTGAGACTAACGTAATTTACAGGTACACTTTGTTCTAAAATACTTATCTCACAACCTAGAACTCCAATGAACAAGCTATCAAAGCCAACATTTTCCTATTTTCAAGCTAAACAATGCCATGACACAAAATCTAATCCTCTACAGCTTCAATAATTAAACACCCCTACCCTATTGTAACCAAAGCTTAGCCACAATCTTACTTACCTAGCTAATATAAACCATCCTAATCCTAACCTTATGTAACCAACCTCATCCAATCCAAATGTAACTCTAACCTACCCCTTAGTCCAACTCCTAATTTACCATGCCTCCTTTGCCATCCCCTTTGGGTGCCTGAATTAATAAGATCCGGTGCTTCCAACAAGTTGCAAGAACACAAATTGTTAAAGAAGGAAATCTAAACAAGGAAAGGATGAGAGTTCCCGTGGCAATGGATACACGCACTATGTAGCACATCGATTTTAACATAGGGCAAAGTAGGGAAACTAGGATGCAAGCTGGGGAGCGCAGTACTAGGAAGGAGCATGAGGGAAGGAGCAATCAGGCGACGAGGGAGAGGTCTAGGGGAGTTTGTGAGGGATGGTAAGAAGAATGCCCAAGATTCTTGCACTTCCTTGTACCATTTCTTTGCTCTCAATTGTTTTTGGCAAGCAGTTATTAATAACTTCCTCCATCCACAATTCATGATGTTAGCATTTAGCTTCGTGACAAGGTCTGTAGTTCCATGGAATGGGCTAACACTCCAATGTGGAGGAGTGGGGGAGGTTGGGTATCAACATACAACTAAAGCTCTGTGAGTCGATAGATAGACAACATGCACATTGAACTATAAAGACGGAGTAGGGAGGGAGAGAAGGGGTAGGGAGGATGAGTAGATCCAACAAGAGGGCAGAGAGGCCAGAGTGTACAGGAGGGGCGAGGAGACGAAGGGCCATTTTGGAGAGGGTGCAGGAGGTAAGGGGGATGTATGGAGGGTGAGGAGAGGGAGGGCCATGAGCAAGTCTATTGGAAGGCAAGGGGAGGGAGGGCCATTTGGAGAGGGAGCAAGAGCTGGAGAGAAAGAGAGCAAAAGATAGAGACAAAGTAGGTGGGATAGAGTAGGAGTTAAGGAGAGAGCACGAGGTAGGAGAAGTGGAGGGGTATGAAGGATGAGCAAGACAAGATGACATGGTGAGGCGGTACACTTGGGACACATATTTTTTAGGATTATCATATGTTAATATTTTATGGAAGGAGGAGGGGGAAGGCTAATTAACTTGATTTTTCAATAAAAGTGCAATAGGGAGACACACACACACACACACACACACACACACACACACACACACACACACACACACACACACACACACACACACACATACACACACAAAATTTTTTAATTAATTTAGTCCTTAAATGCAACTTTAGTCTATTGGAACATTTCCTTTTAAGCTGAGTTAATGCATTGCTCTCCTTTGTGAAATCATTATGATTTTATATGCTAGAATTTGGAGGGATGTTCTTGTTCCTAGGTAAAGCGATAACAAGCCAGGGGAAATAAGCATTACCTACCTACCCAAATTAAGCTATACTATTCCAACATATGGTTTATTTGGATGGTGGCACATAAGTGGACCCTAACCTTGGAGTCTGGACTACTTGACAAATTTGACACTTATGTACTCACTTTTTGTAATTCTACCAAGGTTCGGTTGTGATAATACATTTGAACTTAAACTTAATTTGAGTTCTTCAAGTGCTTATTTTCCATGTCTGTAGTTAATGTTGTTAAGCTATTCTATAATGTTTGAATCGATTGTATGGCTCATTTAAATTGATAGGATTATTAAATCTAAACCAGAAGTCACTTAGCATTCTATTAGGTGGGGAGTAAGTCCCACATGCTGAGGCTTACTCCCCACCATGTGGTCTTACCCTCTGGGTTAGGGGTGGGCCTCACACAAAATAAATAAATAAATAAAATAAATTTGATTAGTAAATGTATCTCACACACACATACACTTATTTCTTTACACGCGAACACACACACACATGAATACTTCCCTAACTATGAATTATTCTTTTATCTACCCCCTTGAAATTTTCTTTTTACACTTTCTTTTTAACCACCCCACATACTAAGACCACTAATCGTCCCATAACTCCTCTAATCCCTTCTTAACCCATGCACTCATTTGCTCCTTACTCCACTTGTGACTTAAACTTCACGTGTGGCTAAATCAAAATTTTAAATTATCTAAGAATCCATATGGTTGTCTATATTCCTAGGTAACGTGATAACAAGCCGGGGAAAATAGGCATTACCTATCTACCCAAATGTAACTATGATGTTCTAACACCTAGTTTGTTTGGATGGTGGCAAGTAAGTGGACCGCGACCTCAAAATCTAGACTACGTGAGGATTCGATATTTTTTTTCAATATTATGTTTGTTAAACTCAATATTATTAAAAATTCTTAATTTGATCAAAATTTGTGCAAACTCTAGTTGCATTTTTCAATTTAGATGTCTCAAACATTTTTTCCTTATATGTTTTCATTTTTAAACTTTTTATCCAATTATGGAATTAATTGTATGGCTCAATTATTGATGGGACTTTTTAATCTACACACACACACACACACACACACACACACACAGAGTTATGGATAAATTTGACCAAAGTAAAAGGCATAAATATATGTGTATGTTTGTATGTGTGGCAATAATATAATAAAATATGGTGTGCATAGGGCCTAGGGTTGAGGTGGTAGGGCATGACCATGTGCCACCCTTCCACGTAAGAGGACCCATAAGGTGTGTTGTACATAATCCATGGTAGTTATATTATAAAATGGTAAGGTGGCATGGTTTCTCCATGCGCCACCCCTCCATCTAGGCAGTCCCATGCCTGCATTTAGTGAGACATGGCCCAAGGACCATGGGAGAAGTAATATAAAATAGGTGAAGATGGATATTATATTGGATTATTCCCTCCATGTAGGATAGGTCCATGTTGGGGGGGGGGTAGATAGTCCAAGATTGCAAGTTAAATAATGGGGAAAGTAGGATGAGGTGCAAGAATTTTTGTGCCAACCCTCCACTTGTCCTCCTAGAGGTTTGAATATATTATAAAATTGGGAGGAAGTATCTTAGACTTGGGATATGGGGTTTGATTTATGTGGAAAAATGAGGCAAAGGGTTGCCACACACAATTGAGAGGGCGTACCCACCTAGCCCACATGGGAGACTTTTCCTCTCCCACAATGGATGCCCTCTCTTGGCTATAAAAGGAGAGGGCTATTCTTTGATGTAACATGCTCATTCTTGTAAAGCCACCTAGCTAGTACTTTAATTTCCCCCATCCTTCCTTTCAAATAAAGCATGGCTCTCTTCCCTTGATGTCTCCATCTCTACATTCCACCTCCCATCATGGGAGACTTTTCCACACACACCATGCATGTGGGAGGATGCATTGATTGGGAGAGACCCCCTCTCTTGGCTATAAAAGGAGGGGGCTATTCCTTGATGTAACACGCTCATTCTTGTAAAGCCACCTAGCTAGTACTTTAATTTCCCCCATCCTTCCTTTCAAATAAAGCATGGCTCTCTTCCCTTGATGTCTCCATCTCTACATTCGACCTCCCATCATGTACATACTCCTCTTCCCCCTCTCCCTTCCCCCTTGTGCCATAGTCCCCCTCTTCATTCCCACCCCTCTTTATCCCATTTCCCCACCGATGTTAATGCTTCTCCCCTCACGTTTCCTTTTCCTCTATGGCCCTCGACCATCGCCATGCCTAGCGTGAAGCCTTGTGCATTGATTTCTTTTCTAGATTATAGAATTGGTGTGGCTGTTGGGATCGAAGTCTCCATAGCAAGTGACGTAAAATTCGTTACTCCTACGGCTGGGTATAGTTCTATAGCACCTTCCGTGGGCAGTTCTCTACTTCTGCGCCTCCAATCTGCATGTCTTCTACTCTCCATCTCTGCGGCTATAGAACTTCTTTGTTTTTGCACCTCCAGCTTGCGTGTGGTTCCTGCTGCTCATTTTTAGGTTCTTGCATGTGCATTCGCACGTATTTTGGTCACGCATGCATCCCCGTCGTCTTATGTGCACACTGTGCATGTTCTGGTCGGGCACATGTCGAAACTGTTCCTGTGCATCCAATCCGTGCATCTGCAAAACTATTCCTATGCATTGTGTCGTCCGTGTGTGGAAATTGTACCTGCGCATCCAACCTGTTCATCTGCAAAACTACTCCTGTGCATCTGCAAGTGCATCTGCAACAGACCTCATGCCCCCCCTCTATCCTCTTCTTCTTCTCCTTCTCTTTCTCTTCTCTTCTCCTCTCCTCTCCTCTCCTTTTATTAAGGAGTGGGAACTAAACCCAAGACCTCCCCATTCACAAAAGGAAGGCTTACCAATGGGCCAGCAAACAGGAAGTGATGAAAGTGTAATGATATTGTTTATATGTTGAAATCTCATGAATTGTAACTCTCTAACCGTAGGGAGTTTCCTCTTGCTGTAAAAAGCAAAAGTACTTCATTTCATGTACTCTATTCATTTCTCACCCTAGATTGCAGATTTTGAACTCTTTCAAGTTCACTCCTTGGATGCATGCCACATGAGAGGGTGGATATTTATGTCACTTCTCGACGGGTTCAAGGATTTGGCGCTTGGTCCTCCGCTCATTACGGCTACCAATTGGCTAGATCTCTTTCCTGATCTTCATGTTGATCTTCAACAACTGATTGTACAATGCATTGCTCAAGGAGACGATGGGTGGGATGATACACCGTGAATGATTCTATTGGCAATCAGCTTAATCGAGCGATTGGTTTGATGTCTGTGACCTCTTAAAGCAAGATGAAGGATCCATCTCCTCTTCATCAGAATGAGGTTAGCCCATCTGATCCGGCTTTGCCCGAGGGCACACAGTAGACGGTTGGGCAGTAGGTCCTACAGGAGCCACTTCAAAGGACGACTAGAGAATCATATGTGGAGTTATCAGATTCTGATTCAGGATTCTGATTCAGGATGATTATTCATGCTTCACACATATCTGGTTTAGGGATGCACTTCTGCACGATGATGATGATGATGTACACATTCATTTTTGTACTTTTATGATGTTCTTCTTACTTTTATGATGAATGAGCATTTTAGTACTTTCATGATGTTGTTCTTACTTTGTTTATCTCCGTTTATAGTTTGTTCAAATCTAACATAAACATTCAAAATTAGGAGTATCATTTTGAATTTTAGATATCTCAATTCACACATCTAATACATAAGGTATTTTAAAAATAATGCCGTGTGAAGTAATTCTAAACATTAAGCATTAAAAAGGTGTTCAAGTATAAGGTTTCTCTCTCTCTCTCTCTCTCTCTCTCTCTCTCTCTCTCGATCTCTCTCTCTCGTGCTATGAACTTTATCATTTTGAATATCCGTTTATAGTTTGTTCAAATCTAACATAAACATGCTTACACAACCAAACTACCTCACATGCATATCATAAAGTAGCTTACACAACCAAACTACCTCACTGCTCATGTTGTCATAATAAATGACAACTAGCCCATCTGTAGACTAATGCATATCATAAAGTAGCTTACACAACCAAACTACCTCATATCATAAAGTAGCTTACACAACTAAACTACCTCACTGCACCCTTGTACTCATCCTCTGTGCTCAACAAGGCAACTGTAGGCTATTTCTTGCTGCTCCAAGTGACTGCAGCACTCCCAAAAGAAAACACATATCCACTGGTAGATCGTCTATCAGAAATACTACCAGCCCAATCATCATCAGTGTATCCATGCAACTGTATCTGAACCCCAGTCTCATAAAATAGTCCATACTGCAATGTGGACTTCACATACCTTAGTATGCATCTAGCCGCATCCAAATTGTTTCCTTGGAGCCAGCATAAACTGACTTACCAACCCAACAGCATAGCTCATCATATAAATCAAACTTCCTATTATGAGACATACATAGTAGGGTCTTCCAGAAGCTCACCTACATTTGCACTCAGCTTCACATTCTGCTCCAAAGGAACTAAAATAGGCTTACATCCTATCATCCCATATTTGGACAGCATGTCCAATCCATACTGCCTCTGCAAGAGCCATATCCCAATTTTGGATCCAATCACCTCAATGCCCAAGAAGTAATGCAACTCTCCCAAATCCTTCATCTCAAACTTCTGCTTCAATAGCATTTTCACATGAAGGATATCTTCTCACTATCACCTGTGATGATCAAATCATCAATATAAATGACAAGTAGCATAGTGTCCATGCTTCCTTGCACTCCATGTCCAAAAGCATATCCTTTGTATAAATACCCCATAATGGATGAAGCTTGGGGCATTGTGTTGAGTTCTAGTTTGGCATTCCAAGCAATTGCCTCCAAGTGTCCATGCTTTTCAGGGTGTGCACTGCTAAGAGACCCTAGGTATATGTGTGTTCAAGGGGTATTTAAAAAACCCCTCAACTAAAATTTTTCCCCCAATAAAATCTCCCCTATATACTTGTAAACTAAAGCATTTTTTCCTAAATTTGAATTTAAAATCCCCTCCTATTATTGTAATCCTGTTAAAATTTTCCCAAAAGCATAATTAAAATAACTTTCCTTTTGAATGCATGTGGTACACTAAAATTTTTTGAGGTGAACCCCCTGAGTGCTCCATACTTCCTTGCACTCTATGTCCAAAAGCATGTCCTGACCTTTCCTCCTACTCCCCTCTCCTCCAACCTTGCAACTCCTCCTCCTCCCTTCTCCTCCCTCTCTTCATCCCTCCTCCTCCCTCTCCTCCTCCCCACACCTTCTTGCTCTCCTGCTCCTATACTCCCCCTAAACCCTTCTCCCTTAGATTAGTCCCTAAACCCTTGATCTTCATGATTTATGAGGGAGATGAGTTCTCTACCATGTACTCTACTCTGAACCTTGGATCCTCCTTTTAACCCTTAAACTCCTTCTGAACCCTGAACCTCTTCTAAACCCTAGACCCTCTTCTAAACCTTGGAACCTCCTTCTGAACCCTAAATGGTTCTCTAAAACTTAAACTCTTCCTAAACCTTTCACCCCCCAATGAAGTCAAAAGCCTTCATACCCCAATCATGATGATGCATGTTCCTTTCACACATGCATGCACTATGTTTGCTTACCACACTTGGGCCTACATCTCTCATCGGAATATGACCCAAGGTCCTAAGCTACACTTATACTACAAACATGACATCGATATATCTATAGGTGACAACCGTGCATACTGAGAACACCCTGCTCTTCCTGCGAAAGCCATGGGAAAGAGCCAACAAAATGGTTTGGTATACCTAAGTAAGTTTTTTGGCATTCAGTAGCTACCTTACTACTGAATCATTGAGAAATATGAGCATAAGGGAGAGAGGAGTGCATAGACACATACTAACTATCCACTACATTGCAATATGAAAACTATCAATACTTATACATGTGCATACATTACGGCTTGGGTGAGGGTCTGTTCCATCAAACCTATGTAATCAGTGTAATATACACCTTTCTCAACACTATTAGGGTTTGACTTACATTTTCTCCCATAAAACCTATGTAATTGGAGTTTTTTTTTCTTAAAATTATGGCATAAATCCACTCATATGCAAAGCATGCAACAAAAAAATTATGTATAAATTTGTAAATTTTAATTATCACATCCCACTCTTAAACTATAGTTGGTAGAATAGGAGGAAGTAGGCAAATTTACTACTTCATAAATGAAGTAATAATGCAATTCGATATGCTTTGTTCTAGCATGAATCATTGGGTCCTTTGTCATATATAAAGTGATAATGCACTTAACTATGCTCTTTCTAGCATGAAACATAGGGTTCTTCGTAAACTAAATGTTACTCATGTTGTTAAACGAAAATATTTCACTATTGACCTTATGAACCAAATTGCCTCGCATGCAGTCACAGCTAGATTCTTTATGTTCTACTTTAGTAGAGATAATAAGGTTACCATCGGTTGCTTCTTACTTTGCGATGACAAGGTCACTAAGGCAAGACTAAATGGTCAATGTTTGCTTGGTTGTAGCCAATCGCAAATCTAATTTTTGGACCATTTTTTGGCCATGATGCGATGCGCTCTTGGGTGAGATTTTGAATGTTGTGTGAACTTGTGCTCTCGTTGGAAATTTTCTTGATGTCATGATATCGCACTGGCATAATAATGAGACACAATATATTTATTCTGAACATTATAGATTTTGACACACAACTGCTCTGCCCTTCTTTGTGCAGTGCAGTCTCTGGCCTCTGACTATACCATGCATCTGTGCACTACTTCATGTCGTGCAGTCTTTAGCATGGCCACCTATCATCGCGCATCCTTTTGCTATAGCTTTGCCACCTATCACTTAGCAGCATGCCCATGCAAATCATGAAAATTCAATGGTGGCTTGAAGAGACCACCGTGCTAGTTCTTGGCATAATAATGAGACGCAATCTATCATTATGAATACCATCGCAGTGTAGTCTCTGGCCTAACCACCTATCATTACCCAGCCTTTTGCATTAGCCTTGCCACTTGTCACTAGGTAGCGTGCCCATGCAGATCATGAAAATTCAAGATTGGCTTGAAGCAACCACCATGCTGTGGTCCTTGGAGTTATGGAGTTACCTATTTTTACTTATTACAAAAGGAGATCTATGATGACCACCACGCTGGCAAACAAAAGGAGATTTATGACAACCATCGTGCTAGTTCTTGAAGTTATATATTAGTGCACCAAGGAAAATATATTTCCTTGTCCAACTAAGGAAAATGCAATTGGATGATATGGCCCTTGAGGGGTCCCCTTTAAGGGCAAGGGGCCATATCAACATGCCATATTTGTCCAATGGCATCCTGGATATTATATAATGCAAGTCGATATGGCCCTTTCCCCTAGAGGGGACCCCTTAAGGGCCATATCATCAATTGCATTTTCTAAAAGTTTAATTGTAATTTTCGAGATGTATCTCCATGCAACCATCACGGTGAGCTTTGGAGCTGTTTTAGTGTTATTTTGGTCTTAATCCAAGGAAAATGTAGTCCTACTTTACTGGTATTTTAGTCCTTGCAAGAAATCCTAAATGAGGGAAAATTTATTCCGAGGCACCACTAGGCCACCATAGTGATTGGAGACCCGGTGGTGCCATCCAGATAATCAACTACAATTCATCAAGTAAAAATTGTGCAAAAGAGATTACATCTAGATCCAATAATAGGTTATATAAAGGGTCATTGTTTGCTTGGATTAGCCGTTTTTCGTGAGATTCAAGGAATTTTTTGTATATAGGTATCGTGCATGACACATAACTTATGCATTGCTCGATGGAGTTTGGCAAACTTTGTCTTCAGTATGCATTACAAACTTGAACATGAAACCCAAAAATTATGGAATAAGGATTTAAAAAGAGACCATTAAATCATTATAAGTGCTATGTTGCATGTGAATCATGCATCCTGAAGACTATAGTATATAGTAATTTATTCAAAAACATCAAATTTTTGTTTTGTACATACATACAACCAAGTAATCATTCAAAAGTATACTATGTGAGCTTCTCCTCAACCCAATGATGCATCTAAATGATAACATTAGGTATGGGTTGATGCTGTGACATGAAGTTGGGTGTAATGAAACTTCACGCACCTCTTAGCTTCCAAGGGGGTAAAAACTACCATAGAAATAAACAGTCAAATAGAGACTCATGACTTTTTATAGTAGTATCTAATTCAAGATCTAACCACATAAGAACATGTGCTTTGAAGAGAGCTTTGCACTGATATGAGTTTCATTAAAAACAAATAACCGGTTGAAGAGATGTGGACAATTTACTAAAAGGGGGTAAAAATTATCATGAAAATAGATTATCAAACACAGAGACTCATAACTTTTTACAATAGCATTTTATTCAATATTTAATCACATAGGAACATGCATCTTGAAGAGAGCTTCACGTAATATAAGTTTCATTGAAAACAGATAACCAGTTGAAGAGATATGGACAATTTACTCAAAGGGTTTAAAAACTATCATGAAAATAGACTGTCAAACACAGAGTCTCATAAATTTTTACAATAGTATTTGATTCAAAATTTAATCACATAACAACATGCACCTTGAAAGAGAAAAGGAATGGAGACTCAAGGAAAATGATAAGAAGTGACTTTGATTGCCATGAGAGTGAGACTCCACTCAAATACACTCAAAATACTACAAACACAAGGGAGAAGAAGAGGTTTCATACATATAAGAGGTAGTGAAAGCTCCAAGACTACTCATAGAGAGAGAATAAACTAGAGAGAGATGGACTCACGAGTCTACATAAGAGAATATCTACAAGAGGGACAGAAGGCTCATGGAAGAGGATTGAGGAGACTAGAGCTACAGCAACATGAGGCCTAATGGTGGAAGATATGATGAACAAGGGAGAGGAGGGCTCCTTTTATAGAGATTTTATCATCCTCCTTTGCCCATTTACAATTGCTGCCTGTAGATTCCTTTCCCCATCAATCACATAAGCCCGTATGTCACCATCCATGTCCTTTTTGGTACTCTTGCCATGTGTCCCATCAAAAGATGCTCAAGACTCGTAAAATATTGAGAAAGTCAAGAGTCTCCCCACATGGAGCCCATAGGGACCCTCTCTTTTCCATATGTCCACATCCTCCTTATTCCACGTAGGAATTCTAGAAGGATTCCTCTTGACTCCACACTCCTCCACATGCCTTCCACACGCTTGGCATGTGACTGCTCTTATATTATTGGAACACATGGACATGAGCCCACCTCTTTATATGATGCACTCTTCCTATTTATTAAAAATCCCATAATATCCCATACACAAATAACTCACCCCATACCAAGGTATGTATAATTTATACCTATGGTATTTACAATGATCCATTCCACTCATCCTCTCGATCCCATATAATATCTTAGAAAATAGAAATAAGTGAGAGCCACTAGGCTATCACTTGGTACTCAAACTTTTATTGAACATAGAGAAAAACAATACCAATTCCAAATTTTAAAAATATCAATTTTTGACGTCACATCTTCCCCCCTAGCAGATCCTCTCTCGTGACAGAGAGGGTCTGTTGGCCCTCAAGGTGGTCGAGCATAGAAGAATTGAAGGCGATACTCATTGGTGCATCCGGGTATCACCATGCCATCAATATCCTCAAGTTGATAGGTTCCATTCGTGAACTTCTTTTTGACTCGATATGGTCCCTCCCATCGGCCGATAAACTTTTTGTCTAGCCGCTTGTCCAGATGGCTATCAGATCTCATGACCAAATCTCCTACTACAATATCTTTCTTCTTGTGTAATTTGGTGTCAAAACGAGCCTCGTCCCTTTTTTAAGAAGCTTCCAAGTTTTGTAAGGCCTATAATCTGCATTCATTCAAGGCTTCTAGTTGTACCAATCATTGAGCATAGGCATCCTCCATTCCTTCTTTTCTTGCAACAGTAGTGCAAAGACTATGTATCTCTAATTCAATGGGCAAAATGGCTTCTATTCCATACACTAGTTGGAATGGTGTAAACCCAATAGCTAGCTTGTGTGTGGTTCTATAAGCCCATAAAACTTCTGCCAAGTGCTTATTCCAATGCCTTCTCTTGGTGTCTATAAGCTTTCCCATTGAATTGCGCAACAATCCATTTGTTTTCTCAACCAAGCCATTACATCGGGGATAGTGGGGCATGGACATGCTATTTATCTTTTGCTTATGCACCACATCTTCAATTAGTTCATTTTTAAAAGAGGTTCCTTCATCAGTGAGAATTTCCAAAGTACAACCAAAGCGTGAACAAATTTGATCAAAGAGAAATTTTGCAACTGTGCTTACCTTGCTATTGACTGTGGCCTTGGCCTCTGCCCACCGAGTCGCATAATCTGTGGCCACCAATAAATAATGCTTGCCCTGAGATGAGCGTGGGAGTGGTCCCACAAAGTCCAACCCCCACCTCTCAAATGGTCCATATGCTAGAATAGGCTTTAAGGGCCCAGGAATCAACTGTCTCCTATTTTTTGGCATCCTTTACAACTTTGACACCATTCATATACATCCTTATGGAGGCGTGACCAAAAGTAACCTGCATTAAGAATTCTCCTAGCTGTGCTTGCTGAAGCAAAATGACCAGAGCATTCATGACACATTTCTAGGATTCTCCTAGTCTCCATGGGATGGACCACCTGATGGAGCACCTTATCTTTTCCCAATTTATAAAGAATGTCATCAACAATAGTATAGGGACAAGCCTTCCTTACCAATCTCTGCTTCTGTTGTGGAGTTAACCCTCGAGGAAACATGCCTTCTTCCACATATTGCTGAACATCTTGCAGTTCTGGCCATCCAGTGTCTACCAAAGAAACCACCCCCCGGTCTTGTACTACAATGGCTTGTGCAGCTAACTCATCTACCCTTTGATTTTCTTTTCTATTTATATGAACAAACTTGCAAAAATCAAACTGACTACATAGTGCCATAGCCTTTTGCTTAAGCTCCTTCAAATGAGGACTTCTTGTCTTGTAATGCCCTTGTATTTGCTTTATAATAAGCTGAGAATCTCTGCTTACTTCCAATTCTTTAACTTGACTTTGAAGACAACCCTCCAAACCAAGAATCAAAGCATTATACTCAACTGCATTGTTAGTTGTGATACCTAGAATCTCTTATCCTCTTGCCCACACCTCTTGACCTTCAGAATTCATCAAGGTTATCCCCCTGGCTCCTTGTTGGCGTGAAGGACTAAAAGCCCCATCAAAATACAAAACAAAAGCTATTGGTGGTGTATCTCTTTCATCTTTAATGTTCTCCTTACATTTATTTTCTTCTCCTAGATCCTCCCATCTTGTGAGCAAATTTGCCATAGTGGACCTAGTGGTATTTTCAGTGACAAAAGAGAAAGAGAACTCTTGAAGCTCTGACAACCATTTTGCAAATCTCCCCCCAGGATTAGGCTTGCGAACTAGATATGCTATTACAGATTGAGAGGTAAGGAAGAAAAATGGTCGAGGTAATAAATAGGAGTGAAACTTTCTGACTGAAAACACCAAAGAGAGATGCTGCTCCATTTCTTCATGCCTTGCTTCCACCTCTATAAGCTGTTGGCTAGCATAATAGATGGGTTGCATTCTACCTACCTCTCCTTTTTGTAGCAATACAGCACCAACTGAATGCAAAGATACACTTGGATTTACATAAAAGTCTTGAGACCAATCAGGGGGCTTCAATATTGGGCCCTTACTCATGGCCTCCTTAAGTTGCTGAAAAGACTCTTGTTGCTCCACACCCCATTGGAAAGAAACTCCTTTTCTTGTCAACAAGTTCATGGGATGCACTATCTCTATGAAATCATCACAAAAGCATTGATAATACTTGCTCTTTCCTAGAATTCTGCAAACACCAGTGACACTCTCAGGACTTGGCAATGCCATGATTGCTTGAACCTTGTCAGGATCCATTTGTAGGCCTTCTTCAGACACAATATGCCCCAACAAGACTACTTTTATTGAAGCCAAATGACACTTGCTAGGATTTAGGCACCCTTTTGCTTCATCAATCCTAGCTAAGGCCATCCTTAACTTCTCCATGTGATCTATGTGCTGAGAATAAATGCAAAAATCATCCAAAAACACCCTTATGAACTCTCCCAAGTAAGGCTCGAGCACTTGACTCATGAACCTTTGAAATGTAGCTGGTGCATTGGTCAACCCAAAAGGCATCACTCTGTAAGCAAAAACTCCCCAAGGTGTGACAAATGATATTTTTTTTTAATCCTCCTCCTGAATACGAATTTGAAAGCACTTAGAATACCCATCACATACAGAATACATCTCATGCCCTACTATTTGGTCTGGTATTTCATCTTGGAATGGCAAAGGAAAATGATCCCTCTTAGTGCATGCATTCAAAGGACAAAAGTCCACATAAACCCGCCACTTATTTCCTTTCTTTGGTGTGACAACTATAGGAGATATCCATTCTGAATCATCAACAGGAAAGATGAATCCCGCCTTAAGTAGTTGTGTTACCTCTTTCTTTAGTGCATCAGCTTGGATCACCCCCAATCACCTTAAGCATTGCACAACTCGCTTGCTTTCTGGCTTCAACTCAATCTTGTGCTCCACAAGAGAGACTGGTCAAACCTATGAATAGCTTGCTGCAAAGAGACATGGAAAATCATCTAACATATCCAAGTACTGGAGCTTCTTACTACCTGATAGCGAATCACCAAGAAGCTCTTCATTGTATTGGCGTCGTTTAGCTAATATGAGTTTCATTGAAAACAGATAACCGGTTGAAGTTATATGGACAGTTTACTGAAAGGGGGTAGAAACTATCATGAAAATAGACTATCAAACATAGAGACTCATAACCTTTTACAGTAGTATTTGATTCAAGACATAATCACATAGGAACATGAGTCTTGAAGAGAGCTTCGTGCTAATATAAGTTTCGTTGAAAACAAGTAACCGATTGAAGACATATGGATAGTTTACTAAGAGGGGGTAAAAGCTGTCATGAAAATAGACTGTCAAACAGATAATGTCTAAATTTTTGGAGAGCATATACCATTCCCAATGCCTCTCTATGAGTAACACTATGATTCTGCTTTGCTCTTGCTAATCTTCTACTGGCATAATATATGGGTTTAAGCCGCCCTTTAACAAAGTTTTGCATTAACACTGCACCAATGGCCACATTCGAAGCATCTACAAAAATATGAAATGGTAACTTCCAATTAGGTGGCTTAAGAATTGGTGCCACAACTAGCATTTTCTTCAATAAAACAAAAGCCTTATGTTGCGTCTCCTCCCATTTATAAACCTCTCCCTTCCTGGTGTTTGCACCATAATTCACAACTTGGGCCTTGCAGATGTCCGGATTGACCACAATACGTTCACCCCTAGTTGGTTGACTATAGATGGTTGTGTCCCTGCCCCAGTATTTTGCATATAAAGAGGCAATCTTGTCCTATAATTCAGATTATACCAATAATTGGCACTCTCATGATTTCTTTTAACACAAAATTCACATTTAGGCTTCTCAGATGAAGTGGCTTCTGATAGCACCATGCTTTTCAAATGATGTTTGATCTTCTTCTCTAACTTCTCATCTCCTAAGGAAGATTTCACCTTTTTTCTTTGACTTAAGGCTCTCCTTGGATTTCCCTTTCTTTGATTGCTTCTTTCTTTTTCATTTTGTCTTCTCGTCTTCATTATCAAAAACATCTAAATCATCATCATCGAGCTCAAAATCTGTATCTTCATCTTCACTGTCTATGTCAAAGTCCTCATCTGACTGTATGTCCGAATCAAAATCCTCTCCATCCTTCCTTTTATTTTTCTTAGATTTTATTTTGGTCATGCCAAACCTTCATTCAACACATTGTGTAGCTGCTACCATATCATCAAAGTCATTAGCTCTTGCTAGGGTGTCCCTCCGACAACAACTACACAGACTACAAGTGAAGAGAAGGAGCCAAAGAACAAGACAACAACTACTACTACAATAATAACTCAACTCCAAGAAAGAGCAACAAGCAATACGACTTCATTCCACCTCAAACAGAGTCACAAATATGTCAAAGAGCTACACGACTTGAGGAGAGGCCAAGGAGGTAATCAGCAAGCAAAAAAGAATAAAAAAGAGCAATCCATCAATGCTCTGACCAGTAATCTGATAGTAGTTAGCATTGACAGACGATGAGCAAAGACTCCAAGCCATTGGAAGAAGCAAGCACGAAGCTGAAGAATCTTGCTACAACATATCCAAAGCACGATGGACAAGCTAAAATAGCTGTGAAGGTTTAAGGAATGTACTAAGCAACTATCTCAAGCAACAAGCTACAAACAAGGCAGAACAAAGTTTGACTCCACAATAGTCACTATCGATAGAGCAAAAGCTCTAAACAAGAATTAGAACAAAATCCAACAAGATTGGTGAATAACAACACCAACAATCACTATCTAGAAAATACATCAACAATCCGACTATTGTCTACAACTAGCAAGAGCATCAGAACACTAGACGAAAGGCAAGATCATTCCAACTTCTTTTATGTAGTTCATGGAGGCACTTCCAGTGAATGTCGAAAGAAACTGAAGGCCCACCATCACCAAGAACTTGTGTCAAGGCGAAGAAGCTTGATGAACAATGCTAAGTAGAGAAATTCTCAAGGAGAAGAGAGCTTGCAGAAGGATGGGACCTACAAAGAAGGAAAGAGAAGCTGCCACAAGTATAAGAAGCTAAGGAGCATAGCAATGTGTCAACAAGGAATCACAAACAATAGAGCACATGAAGAGAGCTCATAGATAAGCAAACAACTTTAGGAAGCAACTCGAGTAGTGAAGGTATGAGTGATGGCAACTAAGTTAGATCTTGAAGAATTTCATAAGTTAGCAAGAGAACCTTGAGAAAACTCCCCACTAAGCTAGAGAAGTTGTACATGACGGCACTTAAGAGAGTTGGGGCACCAGTGGGGTAAGAGCTATAGATTCTTGTAGCGATGGCCAAGAAATGGCCTATAGCTATGTAGAGAGCCTTGTGAGCCTCACATGCATAAGAATCTTTATTGTGACAAATAGGAGCTCGAACAAAAGTTGCACAAATAGGGAATTTCTTGGAAAAGCCAAGGCTAGGTTTCCTACAACAAAGGATCTATGTGTAGAAGAGGATAGTGTGGAAGCTCATAACAGTCGCAAGTAGGGTAGACATTTTACTTGCTATTCAAGTGATGGAGGAGCTCTTGAGGAGAGCTCAAGGTGGATAATTCTTGAGGTGGCACGACTATCATGGAGAAATACAAGTAAGGGGCAACAACTATGGAGCCATAAAGAGGAGGTTGAAGTTGGTACAAATGGAGAAGTGATTGGCCTCATGAGGTGATGCCTAGATGAGGCTGGAGCATGAAAGAAGAAGAAGGAGCAGAGAGTGGTGGAGTGTAGTAGAGATGCTCTTCATATACCTCCAAAGTATCACTAGGTTTTGCAAGCAATGGGGAATACAAAGAGAGCTTTCCTTGCCTAGAACATAGCAACAGAATGGAGTAGCAAAAAGGAAGAATCACACCATTGCTAATTGTGGAAGGAGTGTGATGCCAACAAAGGACATGCTTGATAAGTTTTAGACAGAAGCAATTTGCACAATGGTCGCTTATTTTTTAAACTAGTCCCCTAGTAATGCTTTATGTGATATGACACTAGGGGCAGCATGGAGTGGACATGAAACCAAATGTCCAAAATCTCAGAGTATCTGGATCACAGATGCACTGAGAGTGAAAATTTTGCACAACGGGGAGGGACTTTGTACTCAAATCATCACAAAGCGATTAGGACGCTCCATTTGTAGAGCAAGAGGCCCTCTTTGCATTGTTTTTATTTCTCCTCATATCTTGACAAATCTCCAAATTAGTTTCCAAGGCTCTCATCCTCTTTTTCAAGGTTTTTATTTTTTGGTGACCACTGGCATCAAACAATATCAAATTTTTGTGGGAGCATCACTTTTTGCTCAAAACTCTAAATTTAGAGCTTTCTAAATCAGATCAAATATCACATCTCTCTCTTCATTTTGCCTTGCTCAATTGGTTTCTTTGGGCAACTTGGTGGATAGTGGAATCAATCATCCAATTGTCAATGTGCACAAGCATGTGATTCATCACCAAGATGACATCAATGGGAGAATTTTGTGTGCCAAACACGCGTTTGATAGAAACAACTTCCACATTTGGAAATGCTGCATCAAGAATCTATTTGTTAGTAGGAAGTTTTGGACATTTGTGATGGAAAAGTGACACCTCTAGTGTAGAATGTCACACAAGTATAAAAGGATTCCTATGATGAGATAAATGTCAAAGCGATGGATATCTTTATGATATGCCTAAAGAATGTAGTGTTTGACCAAGTGATGCATTTGACAAATTAATTTGATGTGTGGACTATGCTAACGTCCATCTATGAGGGCAAGACATTGGTCACTTGCCTTAATTTCAAGACAAAGTTAGCAAGACTTCATATGGAAGAAGGTGATGCCTTGTTGGAGCATCTAAACAATATGAAGATCCTCAAGGATAGACTGACTGAGAATAGATTTCAAATGGGTCATCTAGAGTTTACCCCCATCCTACGAGAGCCTTACAGTAGTAGTCATTGCCAGAGGCATAGCTACCAAGTAGGATGAACTGATAAGCCTATTAATCCAACATGAGGATTGAAGAAAATGATTTTGGGAAATGACCATTTTGAAGGCATACTGGTGGCAAAGATGTGCAGAATGCAGCTCAAAGATGGGAAGCCTGGACAAGGATAACCTTGTAGGCAAACTTCTTTACATGAAGAATTGGTAGATCCTTAGACCTCTATATTCCCTTTATTGGCTTCCTAATTACTATGTGATCATGTTTTGTGCGTTGTTTCAAAATAGCAATTGTCCATTTCACCTATAATTCCTCCTTCACGTATCATTTTCTTCCTTTAAATACTGTTAAAAAGCCTTGGCTTGCTATTTTTCCAATTCAAGTTTCTCCATGTGTAATATCATTTATATGCTATAATTTTACAACTTTTTACTCTTTCTGCTTAAAAGATTAATAAATTACCTTTCGGTATTTTGAAAGACTTTATGGTGCTCAACTCCATCTTGTAGTATGTACATGTATTACCTATTCTCCTACGATGTGGCAAGTTTGGTGTATATTGAATATTGATCCATCTTCCATCTTTGCCAAGCTATAGTGTTTTTGTATTTTTATACCTACTTTTTGAAGATCTTTAAAATGACAAAATCTAGAGTTTCATGCAAGTATTGAAAGTCAGTGTTAACAATGTAGCCTAGGATATGTTAAAAAAAAACGATGCTTGTCCCCATAAGGACATGAGAATGTAACTGAGATGTAACTCTTGATGCAATATGTACGCAAAAAATGCCCAATAGTTATAGAAACAAGGAGACATCATTCAAAAGCAATAAACGAAATTGTGTTGAGAGTTGTTGTGCCATGATCACATGTAGAGCAAAGGTATGAGTAAAGGGCAAGCTGCCACATGGCATGGAGGAGATATCCCACATGTGAGCAAGCATATGGATGTAAGTAGCCTCACCTATAAAAGGGAGGTTCATTTGAAGTAATATCAATCAAGCACTTTGCACTATCTCTTTATGAGTCCAAGCGAATCTATCTTAGAACCTAATTGACTTGAGGTACATGTCATGAGCACTCTCTTCATCATGTTTGCACTGAGGTTGCATCCTCCTTAGATTAGTGTTGTATTAGGATGTTTTCTCAGTGACTAGGAGAGCTCGATCCCTAGATTTAACATGGTATCAGAGCGTAGGTTTAGCTCTCCTAGTTTAGCTCATTAGCAGTTCACTAGGATTGCTCCCATTCTTAGATTAGTTTCAGAGTGTTTCTCCATTTAGAGAGATATTTAGTGTTCTTCTTCTTCAAAAGAAAGAGAGAAAGTTTTCAGTTGCAAGAGAGAGAAGGGCAATTGTTGCTTGAGTGTTCTCTATTCTTTGATTATAAGGTTCCTTAAGTTTCAAAAGGTTCTATTTTGAGAGAGAGCCACAGAGGCAAAGTAAGACAAGAGGCGACTCAAAATCTGCGAGGCTCGTGGCTTCTCCATCAACTTGGTGATCAGTAGCAACAAGCTTCTTCTGAGATTTTTGGCCTGGGATACATCGGCGCTTTGGATTGCTCAAAACAGTGCTTCTGCCTAGCAAACCAGAATGAACTCTCCAAACGACTTGAACAAAATCAAGCCATGGGCAAGGACTACGGAGGAGCTGAACTGTAGAAGGTAATGCATTCACAAAATATTGTATTAGAGGAAGCTGAGGCTGTGGTCTTCTATTGATGATGCTCCCACAATGGTCAACACAAACGACTTGAACAAAATCAAGCCATGGGCAAGGACTACGGAGGAGCTGAACTGTAGAAGGTAATGCATTCACAAAATATTGTATTAGAGGAAGCTGAGGCTGTGGTCTTCTATTGATGATGCTCCCACAATGGTCAACACTAAGAGTATGGACATGTGGGCTAGCTATAAGCGACAACAACAGCTCTCTCTAGCCACACAAGAGAGATCTACAACACCTCTGGTGAGCACCTCGACTCCAACTAGAAGGATTGGCGGCCGTCACGAACAACTAGCGCAAGGCTCTACATCAACCTCAAGCTCGACTCCCTCACACAAGCCCTTCTCCAACAGTTGCCTCTATCGCTCCAAGTGAGAACCGGCTCCTTGCAAGTGACACAACTCCCTCTCCTCAGGCTAGCCGATGGACTGCATCTTCACCATAGCTTCACACTCAGGCCGGACAAGCTCTATCGACCAGCCGAGTAGAGCAACCCACGCAGCATCTACCTACCAACAACTAAGCAACCACACCACAAGAACCTCCATTGCCAGCAACGAGTCTACAACTCTGAAGATGCTTGCAATTGCCTTGCGCAGTAGTGAGATGATCTCCACCGCGTCACCGCTTCAATGCCATCACGGAGTGTTTTCTTCAAAGTCCAAGGTTTACAAGAAAAATGACACGTGGTAGATAGAGGTTAACTCACATAAGGTTAGATTAGTTTACAGACTTGACACGTGGCAGATAGCTTAGGTTAACATTTACCTTGGGTTAACTCTATGATTAGATAAAAATGACCATGGTTAAGTCTGTTTCCTTGGGTTAACTAAGCTGAAGTTAAAAGACTACCACATGGCATAGGGCCACATAAGCACATAGCCCCTGCCAAGCACAGTTTGGAATGCAACATGTGAACAGCCTATGCCACATCATCAAAAGCCTCTTCTTGATCAAAACTTCGACAAGTCGTAACTTGTAACCCAGGAGGAATTTGCACCCGCTCCAAAAAGGAAAAATGATCGTCTTTTTGAGCTCTGTGTCTATCAAGTCAGAATCATTGTATGCAATTAGACACTACCAATATTGAAAGAAATCAATTGGTAAGACCTTTGCAACAAATGGAAAAGTGACGCATAAATGCAAAAAGCATGCCAAAAGCACAAGTGCATGAGATGACCATAACAGAGAGCATGGCATCCACACAGAAAGCATCAAGGCACAACAAAGCATCATGTGTCAAGCTACGTCAAGAGAAGAAGCAAATGCAATTGACATGAAGCATTGAAAAGCAAAATTCTTGCCAACCTTGCCTATATTTTGTAAATCAAACCTGACCACCTAAGAGTGGCCATGTAGGCACCCAGGGGAGGATTTGATCTTGTAACTCACATCTGACCACCTTGCAGTAGCCAAAGGATCATGGCACCAAGGGGAGGTGTTGAGAGTTGTGGTGCCATGAGCACATGTAGAGAAAAGGTATGAGTAAAGGGCAAGCTACCACATGGCATGGAGGATATAACCCACATGTGAGCAAGCATATGGATGTAAATACCCTCACCTATAAAAGGGAGGTTCATTTGAAGTAATATCAATCAAGCACTTTGCACTATCTCAAGATTCTCTTTATGAGTCCAAGCTAATCTATCTTGGAACCTAATTGACTTGAGATACATGTCATGAGCACTCTCTTCATCATGTTTGCACTTAGGTTGCATCCTCCTTAGATTAGTGTTGTATTAGGATGTTTTCTCAGTGACTAGGAGAGCTTGATCCCTAGATTTAACAAATTGCTATACCCATAGCAATATGATGTAGCAATTTAACCTTATACAAGACAAACTTACTCCATCAATTCACAAACAAGAGGCACAAATTGAATAGAATAAAGAGAGCAATAATGCATTTAGTTGTAAATTATGTTTTTAAAAGGTCTAGGTTTGGCACCGATTCCCTCATGCAATTTCATCAACAAATTCTACAAATATGAATGGTGAAATACAAAAATAATCATCATGTTCAAATAGAGTTAGATTGGCAAAATACCCCCAAAAAATCATCATGTTCAAATAGTATTAGAATCATATCACACTCATTTGCCTAAAGATTGACTTATTAGCTTTATAGCTTGTCGTGCCCTATCGTCATGATTAAAAATAAGGAAAAGTAAAATGTTAAAAAGCAATGGGCATGCTTTAAAATTATGTTTTTAATTCCATCTAAATAGGTTGGACAATATCTACCACATATCTTCAAAAGTTTCAATTAGTACACCTAGTATACTAAAGGCATACTAGGTGTACCAAAAGCTCTCTTTTGCTTCAGTAAGGTAAAATACCACAATTAACAAAAATACTTTGACTATTACCTCTCTATTATTTTATTGAATGATATAATGCATAGCTATTTGCCAAAATATTAATCTAAGATATCTACCCTTCTGTTCATGCATGCACATGTGTGTGTGTGTGTGTGTGTGTGAAAGAGAGAGAGAGAGAGAGAGAGAGAGAGAGAGAGAGAGAGAGAGAGCATGCTCATGATGTCTTACCAAACTAAATGATGTTAATTTTGCAGCCACTACCATATGGGCACACCACCTAAACATATTTATATTCGTGAAAACACCTCTATCCTCTCTAATACAAGTAGCAACACTTTGCAAGAACAAAGCTTGCCACTTATGATGACATCTTTACATTTTGTAAATAAAAACTTTATCCCAAAAGATCCAAGAAAAAGTAGAGATCAATACCTAGAAACCATAACTTTAATATTATTATTATTATAAAATTAAATCAAGAAATTTGACTATGCCTCTCTACCTACATCCTTCTCTTCAAATCGATGTCTTGAGTTTTACACACCTCTCTTTGGATAGTAGAATGTCTTGTATAGAGTTCGTGTCCATTGGATGTGACATTCAATTATTACAATTGTTGGAACCCTCAAACTTCTTGTAGAAGTCTAGTAGGATAGTAAGGACATACACCTAGCAATTGACATGACTTTTATGGGGGAAGAATAAAAGGTAAAGATTGATACTGTACATGGTTAAAATGAAAGGAGAGTTGTATGAGAGCGACTAAAAAGACCAATGTAATGGTGTAACACTAATCAATGATATGAAATTTATTAATAACTCAACAAACGAATGCTAAGGATCAATTGAAGGTTTGTAATAAGTATGGAATCCTAATTGAAAATAATTATAGTACACTTTCAATGTTTGTTCCATTATAGTATAAAATGAGAAAGCTTTGAAACTACTACATGAAATTGATGTTTGTAATATAGTTATGTCTAGGTACTCTAGGCAAGTGAACCTTCTTAATCAAGGTTTTAGATAGTTGGTTGCTTTCGTTGTTGTCAATATTGGAGTGTGGAAAGGTTTTGAACACAATAAGGCTACCTTAAGTCAAGCTTTTAGATGGTTAGTTGCTTTCTTATGAACGTACATGTGTTTTTCTTTTAAATCGTCCTATGGATTGCATTAATCTAAAAGGTTTTCATGGGTGCTATTATACAAAGTAAGTGACGATAGGGACAATATAAATAGCAATAATATAGTAGGTTGCACATCATGATAGCATTTTAATTTTCTAACCCGCAAGATTTGCTATCAAAAAGCATGAGAGATGCTCTCAAAAAGCATGAGAGAGAGGTTAGGCCCTCTTTGTCTCAGGAATATAGGTTTTAACACACACACACACACAGGGGGGGTGGTTAAGGCATGTGTGGTTCTGATTGCATTCCGTTAAGAACGTATCATGCCGGATGTTATCGAAATTAGGGGAATGATGGCTATAACTATAAAGGTCCTATGGTAGTGAGATCCCTTTCACTTTTTGTGGCGAAATATATTGGTCGAACACATTCCGATTTGTGGGAAGGAGAAGGTATTGGCAATGTACTCCAAGTCGCCTAAAACCTCATAGATGGTTTGAGTTGGGTGGTAGCAATAACCATACAAGCCGTGATAGTTTGGAGGGGGATTCTAACTTCCTCGTGCCTACCTTTGAGGTCTGTTTGCATCCGTTGGGCAGCCAATTTCCTACTATTAGACATTCAATTGCCTTTCTTGCTTGAACTTTGCCAAAAGTGCTATATGTGACGCACACACAGAGTACAGCTGATTCTAGAGAGAGGTGGGGAAAATGAAGCTAGGGGAGAGGTCTGTAGTTCCAACAACTTGAAAAGGAACCAAGGATCCACCAACTAAAGGAAGGGTAAAGGTAAAGGAAAGCCATGGAGGTTGCACATGCACCCGATCTAGAAGAGTGAAGGCTACTCTTGTAGTCAACAAGCTTTAGGCATCCAAAAGGTGACCGTTGAGGTGCAATCTCCTCTTCTTTTGAAAAACGCACCCAAAAAAAAAAAAAAAAGGGGGACCAATTTTTTCTTTTCTCTTCAAACGGGAGCAACATACAAACGCACTCTCAACACTCCATAGCCAACATTTCCTCAGCAACGCTCCCCCATCGCCATAGCCACCAGCTTCACCTAGGTTTCTTCTCCATCATCGCCATAGCCACAGCAGCATCTCCATCGCCATAGCCCGCAGCTTCATCTCCTTCAGTTTCCCCTTCCATCTCTTTGTTTGCTTCTCACCTCGCAGGCTCTGCTCTCCACTGGAGGCAACGCAGGCCAGCGAGACAGAGGGAGAGAACAACGCCATGCGGCCTTAGCTTCGTCCCAACTTTCCCTTCGCCACTTCGAAGATTGATCCCCCCCCCCCCCCCGGAACATGAGACCAGCCACCATGCAACCTCGGCCTCCCGGCAGTGCGAAGAAAAGCCCTTTCAACGTAAGCTCGCTCTCTCTCTCTCTCTCTCTCTCTCTCTCTCATCCCTTTCTGCTTTTCCGCTTCAGCAAGCAGCGGCAGCAGCAGCGCTGCTCTGTTTCCAAGCCACAGATCACCAATTGCTGCAAATTTGTGGAGAAATGTGTCTCCTCTTTCCTTGCGTTGCACGGTTTTCAAAGCTTCTACCTTTTCCTTCTCCTCCGTCGGGTTGTTCTTTGTGTTTTTCACCTGCTCTCATGGATCGCCCTTGTGGCCGCTCGCTTCCTCTGGGATCTCTGTTTTGCGTCAAGGACACGGGTCGGACCTCTCCAGTGAACCCTTCCCAAGTCCCATCTCGGTCTTTGTCTGACAAAGCTAATGTTGTTTCAGAAAGAAAACCGTGAAGCTCCATCGGACAAGAAACGGAAGATTGGCAGAGATATATTTGGCGTCCGAGTGATGTCAGAGCCAAGGATACGAGTTCGCCAAGCTTTCTCAACCGTCAACGTCCGACAGGAAGTTGGTCTTATGGGAGATATAGATCAGTCTGCTACTCCAAGCCGTTCTGCAATAAGGACTTGCGATGATGGTAGTCCAATGGCAATGACGAAAGAAGAAATTGAGGCCTTGCTCAACATGAAGATGAAGGGGAAAAACAAGTTCGATTTCAAGGTATTGCTCCTTTGTCAAAAGGCTCAATTGTATGTGAATCGCATTGCTCTGTGCGCATGGCAGAGCATGTGGAGACGGTGTTCCAGTCTCTCAAAATACACAGTTAAGAGGACACGATTTTTCCGAGCAGGATTTCCATAGGAGGTAACAATTCATATCAGAGAAGCACTAAGAAAATATCGATTTTCTATCCTACAGGGCAAGTCTGAGCAGATGATGGAGTACATCAGGAAGCTCCGCAGTTGCATCCGTGGGTTTCAAGAATCAGAAGCTGCTTACATTCTTCAGAAGGAGCACCTTTACAATCAACTCCTTGACGAGAGAAGAGAACACAACCTTACTGGTTAGCTGCTCTCTGCGTACCATACTCCTGACTAGATTTCTTATATAGTAGAGGCTTGATGCTGATGTGCAATTGCTTGGAGAACACAACCTTACTGGTTAGCTGCTCTCTGCGCACCATACTCCTGACTAGATTTCTTATATAGTAAAGGCTTGATGCTGATGTGCAATTGCTTGCTATGCAAATTAACAGAAGATTTGCTGAGGAGTAAACAGGATGAGCTTGAGAGGGGCCTGTCGGAACTCAAATCCATGTGCGCAGCACTTGAAGATAAACACCATAAAACAGAAGCTCAGAAAGAGGTGCATACTGTTCTGCCCAACCCAGCCTTCTCCGTTCATGCTGCTTCAGAATAACGCGCACATGATGACATGTTAGTGGTAGTTGCTTTGACATTACCTGGGTCCTGCTTACATGTTCTGAAAGCTCACTTCTATGCATTTTCTTGTTTGAAACAAATGTGGGCAGTGCCATTGCTTGCGATGTCAGTTTACATGTGTCATTTGCCTTTACAGTGTCTGCTACTTGAACGGGAGAAAGATGCAGAAACCTTACAAGCAGCAAAAGAGGAGATTGCTTCTCTGAGGGAAGAGTCTGACAATTATCGCAAGGATTGCGATAGCGCAAACCAACAGGTGGTTTGAATTTCGGCCTTTCAATTGGTTTTGAACGGTCAGGAGCAACTGCCCTGTACAAGGAAGCTAAATCTACTTGATGGAGTCTTAATGCAACTGGATGCAGGTAGCTTCTCTGCAAGATATCAACAGGAGACTGCAAGAGTACAACACCAGTTTGCAGCTATATAACAGTAAGCTGCAAACAGATGCTGCAACCGCTGCAGAGACTATCACCAAAACACAGAAGGAAAAATCTGCCATGATGGAGACCCTTAGTAGCTTGAGAGGTCATTCTGCTGTACTTCAAGAACAGCTTAATCAGGCCAAGGTAGTAAGATACCATTGTTAGGCCTTTCCTTTATACCTGAGTTTGGTTAACCTAATGCCTGACATTGAAAGACATGCTACAGGCATCAATAGAAGAGGGGGCCAAGCAGAGAAAAACTTTAGTGGAGGAAGGAGAGGAACTTCGAGGAGAACTACAATGTGCACTAGAGGAAAAAGTGCAACAGGCAATTCAGCTAGAAGCATTAGCTGCAGAAAATGCTAGATATAAGGAGTGCACTGGGAAATCAGCTATCGAGCTGGAGCTTCTGAACTCCAAAGCTACAACATTGGAGGTTCCTATTTGTCACAGCTTCTTGTCTTCTATTCATTATTGTAGTGTCTGTGAGAAGCTTTTCCTAATTTGTGTCTTGACCTTTCCATTACAGGAGAGTTATGCCTCTCAAGCCGAACATATTAGTAGCCTTCAAAAGCAGTTGGAAATAGCTAATCAAAAGCTGCAGGTCAACCCTCTTTTCTCAATAGGCATGCTACTTTAATTTGACAGGTTTTTTTTTATATTCATAAATACAATGTGCTATGAAATGATTTTATACAGATGACAGAGACTACCATGGCACATCATAGGAGCGAGGGAGCAGAGCAGAAGTTTATAATAGATGAATTGCAAAATAGGTTGGCTGAAGCTGAGCTGAGGGTTCGTGAGGGTGAACTACTCCGAAGGAAATTACACAACACAATTCTGGTTTTACTCGTTTCTAAACCCTCATAATTTTGATGATGTGATTGAGCTTGGCGATTTCTACATGACCAATTTGTTATCATGTGCCACAAAATGCGATGTAAATTTCTTTTCGTATGCAATTGCAGGAGTTGAAAGGCAATGTAAGGGTCTTTTGCCGAGTTCGACCTTTATTGCCAGATGATGAAAGTTTTACAGGAGAAGAGCTTCCAGTTCTGCAATATCCAGCATCAACAGAGCTCCTTGGGCGTGGGATTGAACTTGTTCAGGCTCAAGGTGCACTCCATATTGCTGAGATGATTATTCTGACTTTTGCAAAAAAGCATGTGTGGAGTGTTGTTCCCTGAGGATGTGTTCAAGTCAGTATTTTCTTTTAGCATGTTTTGAAAAATGTCAAGACACAGCTCTTAAGAGTTGTCTTTCATGCAAAGTATTGCTGCAATGTGCATGGTTGCCATTTTTCATGCATTACCTCGTGCTTGTTTCTTTATCATGTTTTGAAAAATGTGGAATTTATCCCATATACAAGACACAGAACTCTTAAGAGTTGTCTTCCATGCAAAGTATTGCTGCAATGTGCATGGTTGCCATTTTTCATGCATTACCTCGTGCTTGTTGCTCGAGATAATGGCTTTTCTGAAGCCAAGTCTTTAATTTTGTGGTCTTCAGCATATCTGCATTCTTTTTTGCAAAGTACTTAAGCTTGCACAGTCCTGCTGTCGCTGCCTGCTGCATAAATATGCTACTTTCCACAATTGATCTGGTCTTTTTTATGATTTCTGTTAGTATCAGGGCACATATATTGTCCCTTTGATTCTAGTCACGATATCGGTGCTCTTTTAAACAAAATTACTATGCATATGCAGAAAAGAGTGAGATACAATTCAGTATATATGTCGTTTCAACATGAAGAGATGTTGGAAAATTTGGCCTTTGCACATTCATACAGCCTTAGGAGGGAGGAGGCTGGGCATTTTTTATTTGAGAGAAGGGAGAGGGAATGGTGTCTCAAATTATATCTTCTCAAGTGCTTTTGCTGAGTTCTTATTTGGTAGGCTAAGAAGGGAATTTACAAATGTATGTTCAATACCTGTTTAGCAAAGTTCATGTCAGTTCATCATGCGCATGTTGAGGCCTTTAAACAAACTTACTATGCAGATGCACAAATGCACTTGATGAAATTTAGTAGGGAATTCACCAAAAAATTGCCATCTTGTTTCAGCATGAAGTGATATTTGGACACTGATACAGCCTTAGGAGGTTGGGAGTACCGGACATACATGCTTTCTTTAAGAGAGGGTTCCTCTCTAAATATTGAGAGAGAGAGAGCGAGAGAGAGAGGTGCCTCATATTCATTCTCTTCTCAAGGTGCTTTTGTGGAATTCTTATTCAGTTGGTTAAGAAGGGAATTCACAAATGTGTGTTCACTATTCAATGCCGTCTTACGTGTACACATATCAAGGCTTTTTTAAACATCCTGCGATATAATTGCTTATCTAAGAGTATGACATAGTGCCTTGGAAGTCGGAATGAAAGGAAAATCGGCTGGTTTTTTTCTTCGTATCTTTTTCAAAATATCTACTTGTCTACAGTGGCTTTTATAAAGGGGCTCCCTTTCTGGAGAGAAAAGTAAGCCTTTTCAGTTTTTGTATGGTTAATTTTATGATTGGAGGGTGCTGTCTTATAGAGTGTTTGAAGAACAAGGGATAGTGCCTTTTCACCCACTTGGCATTGCTAATGGAAACAACACTGAGACTAGTTTTAAAATTGCAAATGCACATTTGCTTTGAAACAACAGTAGTTGGTTTCATTTTCTATGTGTTTGTCATTATTGACTCTAATTGATCTCATGCTAGTGCTAATATTTTTGAAACTTCTTCATTGGCCTTGCCAGGACAGAAGCATGCATTTACATTTGACAAAGTTTTTGGGCCAGAAGTTGGGCAAGAGGATGTATTTGTGGAGATATCTCAGCTTATTCAAAGTGCCCTTGATGGTTACAAGGTACACACTTCTTTCTAGAGAAAATATACGTTCTAGCAGACAAGCCTCTGTTCATGTGGCTTGATTTGATGTAGTATGATCACGGTTGTTTTAGCCATAATATGTATTTCATCATCCAATGACGTGTGCATGAGTCGTGCCTTTCACAGCCATAGGATGGGCTACCAACCAATCCAAGGGGTGCACGAAGCACGCTAAATGTGGACCATTCAATTACCCGCTCAATCCAACGATTGCCATTGAGGTTTCAAGTGCATGTAATGCACTCTGTACAAAGTATGGGCTCCTGTGAGAGGTCAAGACTGCACACACAGCAGCTGCTTGTGCTAAGCCACGCCACAGGGCAACTACGTGCATGATACGTGCCACATAGCTTAATCAAGACTGTGAATCAACAATTGCCCTTGGGGCCTTCACAAGCATTCAATGCACAGACTTTGAAATGAAGCATAGCCTTTAGATCTTCCATGATTCAATGGTCGTTGGGTTTGCCATGTGCGACTCCTCGTTATTACCCTATCCATTAATGATCCAAGGGCCACCATGTGTCACCCTCTTTAATACTCTATCCTTCGATCCAAGGGCCATGAAAGACCATACAACCTCCACTGTTGATCATGAAGAGTCGACTTGAATTACAGCCTAGACAAGTCGATAAGAATGGGAGGCCATTTTCCCTCCACACCTTTAGTTTTCCTATAAATTTCAAATGCTCTCCCCTTCCCATTGGTGCAAGAGACAAATGATCTACAGTGCGAATGGTATGATATGCATATAAAAGCACTTCCTATGCAACCTACCTCCCCTCTCTCTCTCTCTCTCTCACACACACACACACACACACACATCATTCTACGACTGTGCACACAGCCCCATGCAAGTGCATGCACATATGCGCAATTTCATAGAGTGGTGGAAGAATGTGTAGAGTATGTGGTGTGTAGAAACTTAAACTTGGAGAAGCTGAAACTAAGGGGGAAGAGGTGGGGAGGCATGTCTCTATCCTTGTATGATGGTGAGTACATAATGATGGATCATGTTGCAACATCTGGCAAGGTAGCAGGGGGACAAATGATCTACAGTGCGAATGGTATGATATGCATATAAAAGCACTTCCTATGCAACCTACCTCCCCTCTCTCTCTCTCTCTCTCACACACACACACACACACACACATCATTCTACGACTGTGCACACAGCCCCATGCAAGTGCATGCACATATGCGCAATTTCATAGAGTGGTGGAAGAATGTGTAGAGTATGTGGTGTGTAGAAACTTAAACTTGGAGAAGCTGAAACTAAGGGGGAAGAGGTGGGGAGGTATGTCTCTATCCCTGTATGATGGTGAGTACATAATGATGGATCATGTTGCAACATCTGGCAAGGTAGCAGGGTGGGAGCAGGGGGAGGTGTATGTCTCTGTGCGTGTATGATGGTGAGTACGTAATGTTTTACCCCTTCTCCTATGTGTAGATCATGTTGCAATTTTGGCAAGGTAGCCAGGCTAACAAACTTCAAAGCTTGTGGAATGCTAAACGTACTTGTCCAATGGTAGTAATATATAAGGGTAAAATGGCGATCTGTTGGCAAGGAGGGGAGTTCAAGTAGACGTATATACAACATGAAATTGAAAGCATTGAGTCTGTGGACTTTTTTTGGTAGAGTGGTGGAAGATCCTTTTGGGTGTGAGGAGACAACATAAATGCTAATCGAGTAGTTTTAGTAAAGGAACTTAAAGTCAATTGGAATGCCAAGTTTTGTGGAAGAGAGCTCTAACTAAGTGTTGGTATGGAGAAAATTTAGGAAACAAACTAACGGTCAACTATAATACTAGAGCTATAATTAATTATTGTTGTGCAGAAATTTTAGGGAAGTTGTAGAAGCTCATTGAAAAATCAAGTGATTCACTTGTATTATAGAGGACCTTGTCATGTATACCTTGGAACCTAGAAAAACTCCTCTTGGCCATTATTGGCAAGGAGGGGAGTGCAGGTCGAAATGTCAAGTTGGTGGAAAGCTTTCTTTAGTGAGATTTTGAACTCAATAGGTATTTATTATTGAATATATTTTTGGGTCTCATGAGGACATACGTTCAGCTAAGGGCATGTAATACCAAATAAGTTTTTTGAGAGCAGCAAGGAATAAATTGGGATACCATCTTTTGTGGAGGTGGACATCTTAGGATGTGGGAAGTGTTGGGAGATATTGGTGTAGGCCAAGGGTAGATGAAAAGGTACATGCCACTGATGCTATTCAATGAGTTGGTAGATTGGTACAAGGTTGAAGGGTAATTGGCCAACAGTGACAAAGGAGGGAGGTTTATGAAGTATATGAAGTAGAAAGCCAGCTTGGTGATAGAAATTGGAAGCATTGAGTTTGTGGCTTTTTAGAAGAGTGGTGGAAGATGAGGAGAGAACATAAGTGCTGAGTAGTTTTAGGAAAGGAGTCAAAAGTCAATTGAAAACTGGATGGATTCACTTGGATTATAGAGACCCTTGTCACGTATATGTTGGAATCTGCAAAAACTTCCCTTGTATATAGGATCCTTCCATAGAAACTGTAACACATGCAAGTTTGGATATTAAAAGAATTGCCCTTGCTCATAAAATGCCACCTTTTTTGTACTTGAGCTATGACGGGGTATTGTTGTGCATGTTTGGAATTTAAAAAAACTCGCCCTATATATGGAGTGTATCTACAGAAATTATATACTTTTTGTATATTATACATATATCAAAGTTAACCCCCTTGCTACGGAGCTATGATTGGGTATTGTTGTGGAGCAGTTTTAGGGGAAGAGAAAAAGTCAATTAGAAACTCAAAAGAACCCACCTTGCTCATAAAACCCCCTTTCCTTACATGCACGCAGTTGGTACGAATTGATGGGAAAGTGAAACCCCAGGGATTGGGGGTACGAATTGACAGGAAAGTGAATCCCCAGGGATTGCTGTACACGGTGTATGATAGATGATGCAATTGACAGGAAGTGTATTTCTGGGGATTGGGAATACCAAGTTCTATAGACTCTAGTTATATTGGGTTTCTGCTGTACATGGTGTATGATAGATGACACAATATGTAGAGAATTCTTGATATGGAAAGGAAACAAGAGAACTCTAGCTAATGTGGTGGGATTGAGTCTCTAGTAAAACTGTGATATCAGGTGTTGGCGTGGGGCCAGTGTAAATACATTGCTTATGTAGATGATGCAATATGTAAGAATTTTTTATGAACAGCTAAGCTGCTGGGAGGGCACGTAACATAGTCTTTAAAGAGGCTTCAGAAACCTAGATCCACATCAGAGTAAAACTGCTCCGGGATGAGGGTTCACTGTATATTGCTGTCCTTGCTGTTGGGAATATTAGAAAGGGTAACGGCTAAGACTAACAAAGAATGCCTCTTTCTGCTGATAGGGGAAACCTGTATGTATTATGACTTCATTGCATCTCCAGTTCGAGTAGGACTGCCCCCAATTCTATAGCACATGATGCAGAACTGAACCCCACAATTCACAAACTTTTTTTGCTACATATCCTGGTCTTTTTAGTGTCGTAGCACACACAAGCTGAGAGCACTGACACAATTAATGCGTATGCAGGTCTGCATTTTTGCATATGGACAGACTGGATCAGGGAAAACACATACCATGCTGGGTAATCCTGACGATCTGGAGCAGAAAGGAGTAATTCCAAGATCATTGGAACAAATTTTTAAATCTAGTCAAGCACTAAGTTCACAAGGATGGAGCTTCCAAATGCAGGTTTTCCAAAATTTGATCATTTGCTTTTAAATTTTTTAACCTGTAGGTGGTCTTTGCATACTTACCACCGATGTCATGGAACTATACAGGCATCCATGCTAGAGATCTACAATGAAACAATCCGTGATCTCCTAACTGTCAGTAGTAAGAACGAGACACCTGCAAAACAGTATGTTGTGAAGCATGACCAGAATGGAAATACTGTAGTGACCGATCTCACTCTGGTGGAAGTAACAAAATGGAAGGAGGTTTCATCTCTATTGCAGCGTGCTGCACAAAGCAGGTAACATTTTCACAGAGGCAACCAAGTTTTTTGGTTCTCAACTGTTTCCATAGACAATTATGATCAAGAGTTGTGGCTATGGCAGGGCAGTAGGCAAAACCCTTATGAATGAAGAGTCCTCCCGCAGTCACTGTGTATTTACACTTCGCATTTCCGGCTTCAATGAGGTTGTAACTATTGAGTCTCAAAGTCGATTAGTATTGTAATACCAAGATGTCCAAATTAAATTCTGCTTTGCCACTAAGTATAAGTGCAGCCTTAAATTAATGTGTTAGCTAGGATTTCTTACACACCAAATTTGCATGGTGCAAATGCTGCAGAGTACAGACCAACAGGTGCAAGGCATACTAAATTTAATTGACTTAGCTGGAAGTGAGAGGCTTTCTCGCAGTGGTTCCAGTGGGCATCGTCTCAAAGAAACACAGGTATTTTCATGCAATATGTGTTCTGGATGAATGACGAGGCAGTACAACGTGGCTGCAAGGGCTAACAATTTGTTTCTGGCTGCATAATCAGCACTGTGGGAGCAATCCTAGCCTTGTGATTTGTTTTGCAGTTTTGAGAGAAAATGGAGAGGAAGAAACTTTTTGGGCACAGCACAATGCAAGCACTTCACAAGAAAGCATGAGACCCACACTTTGCCACTCAAAAAAGCTACCACTCTGTGTGTGTGTGTGTGTGAGAGAGAGAGAGAGAGAGAGAGAGAGAGAGAGTAACATGCTGTCGAATTTTATGCACAACAGGCTATCAATAAAAGTCTTTCTAGCTTGGGGGACGTGATTCTGGCCATAGCTAACCGGGAACAACACATCCCCTACCGCAACTCAAAATTGACATATCTGCTACAAGTAGGTTCATGAGAAGGAGTGAGACATTGAAAGTACAGGCATTACAGTTTGCAGTGTTCTTTTCCCTCTCTGAATTGCATTACGTTGGTCCTTGCAGCCGTGCTTAGGTGGAGACTCAAAGACCCTTATGTTCGTCAATTTATCCCCGGATCCTAAGTCCGCCAACGAGTCTTTGTGCTCATTACGGTTTGCAGCAAAGGTGAACGCCTGCGAGATAGGAGTGCCCAGGCGAAATACTCATACTCGTTTGAGCTACAGCTAAAAGTAAGAAGGGTGTTTCTGTTTCATACCTGCTACTACGTACAAAGCGCTGGAGCTTTTTAATCAGGCACCTCTATGGTGGGCAGCTGCGTCTCTATAGGGACGCTGTGTTACCATCCAACGAATTGCATAGTGCCTCCCCGGCACGAGCCCATAATGGTGCATGTAGAGAGAAGCATGTATAAGCAAATACCGGTCCGTTGAGAGCTTTGTGGCGTACTTAAAAAGTGCTGTGTACCTGCAGTAGCTCTGCGAAAGAGAGTACCAAGTACTACTACCAACTTATCAAGTAGCGGTAGCGCTACTTTCAATTGATGATGGTTGATAAATGTAACTAGAGTTTTTTCAAAAGTAAATTGTTGACGATCATCCAAGTATTTTCCCGATTTGAGTACGGAGGATGTAGTAGATAAGAATGTTGCATCTTGACTTAAGGGATTTATATTTCATGAGAGATGGATGGCAAGGAAAAATTCATGTATAATTGTCAAATGCCATCCTATCCTTGATAATGCATGCATAGCTTATCCTCTACTTTTGAAAACTCGTAAAAAGTTTCTCCTATCAAATTTCATGTCTCCAAAAATTCAATAGTGTTGCTCCTATTAGCCCTTGAGGGATGAGCGCAATTGTTATATCCCTCTGACTAATACTACTACAAATTGTTAAGAAATGTATTTGTTACTCAATGAAGGTTTTGAGCTATAGTAGTATAGATTGTTAAAAAATGCATTGGTTAGTAAGTTGTTTGACCTTCTTGTCTTATCATACTATTCTTTAAGGAGGGGTTTCACATGGAAGAAGCTAAGATATTCCCCGTGGACAAAATTTCAGGTTCGACAGCTTTGGGGGAGCTTCAGAGAGGGTGGGAAAAGGTTCAGGAGGTGCGACTCCGCACAATAGAGCATTGGACAGCAGCCAGAGCAGTGGACAAATAACGGGTAGAAGCTAATCTATTCCCCGTGGACAAAATTTGAGGTTCGAGAGCTTTGGGGGAGCTTAAGAGAGGTTCAGGAGGTGCAACTCCGTGCAAGGGATCGTGACAGAAGGCATAGAGCATTGGAGAGCAGCCAGAGCAGTGAACAAATAACGGATAGAAGCTAAGATATTCCCTGTGGATAAAATTTGAGGTTCGAGAGCTTTGGGGAAGCTTCAGAGAGGGTGGGAAAAGGTTCAGGAGGTGCGACTCCATTATAGAAGTTATAGAAGACATAGAGCATTGGACAATAGCCAGAGCAGTGAACAAATAACGGATAGAAGTCACGAGACCCTAAATTCACGAAACACATGGCGGTGGTGGATTCATGAGCTACGGAGGCCATGTAGAGCAACCACAGTGACTGTCACATGGACAGAGCAACGATTCAATGGTCTACAAAAGGCGCAGAGACTTGTGACAGTTCGCAGATAGAAGCATGGGCCTCGTAGTAGACTACACTTGATTGGAATATATAACTAACATTTTAATGGAGGATTGCCACCCATGTTTTTGTGGATCGTCAGCACTCGGGGTCTTGTGAAGACAACTGCACTTTAGACACACCAGCAAGCCAAGTCCACAAGGTGGTCGAGCAACGGGTGATGCGGTTTAGCATATGTCGTGGGTGTCATCATATGACGACGCATGCCACATGGCCACACAGCATATGCACGGTCAGTGAGGGAGGAGGGGACCAGTTGAGAGAGAGAGAGAGAATAACCTTGCATATACAACATGATCATGTCCACCCCTTTTTAGAACATTGCAATCACTTATCAATGGTCATACCAACTTAGGCCCACAATAGCATCGAATGCGTCCATTGTAAACACAAGGAAGACTAGCTTGGCCTTCTAGTCGAAGGCCACTTTCACCACGGAGTCCTTTCCCTAGGCAAAGGACACATCCATGTCTTTTAACTCCGTGGTTCAGATCTTCAACCTCCTGGCCATTTTCGACATCATGAAGTTGTGGGTAGCACCAAAGTCAACCATCACTCCTTGTTCCCCATTGTTGAGGACCCGTCTAGACCGGTCTAGATAGACATTGGCAATGATAGGCACTTGAGTTGCTAGGAGGTTTGGCAAAGCCCGTAGATACCCCAAAACAATCCTTGAATCCACCTTGCCTGTTAGAGCAATACCCCACCTTGGGCTCTTTGATTCCCCAGTCTCGAACATCTATGATTTGAAGGGATTCCCCATATCCTTCACTTTCTTCACCAGCCTAGGCTCTACATTAAAGCTATTTGTGACTTGGCAAATCCATGTTGCCTGTTAGAGCAATCCTTGAAATTTTGATTTTTGCTACAACCAAAACAACCCCCCAGCTAGGCCAGTTGATCGATTGTTTGATGATCCCACCCTTGTCCAAGAGTTGGTCCACTTTGCATAGGCAATCGCAACACCATTGTGCCTCTTCTCTTAGTCCCAACTAAATTCAAAGCTGCACTTCTCATTCTGGTGCTCGCTTCCTCGGTATCAACTCGAGGTGGAGGTTTATTCCACCAATCACCCCCACTAGCAAATCCAAACTTTCCTTGTTGTGCCTGAACCCACCTTCTGTCAATGCGAACCATCTTTTCAACCATTCGCGTGGCATCTAGGAAATCTTCTGGATCTTGTCTCTCAACTTCTCATTGAGTGCAATTGTGCAAGTCGAATAGAATGCCATGTAGTCTATCATCAAGGTGCATGGCTTTGATCTAGACCATGAGGCGTCAATACTTATGAATATACTCTTTTACTTTACCATCAGCCACTTTGAGATTTTGCCATTCTTCTCGAGTGTGGAACTTTTCATTCTTCAGCACAAAGTAGGACTTCATTTTTGCCTTCAATTGGCACCACGATTCTACCTCCCCATCCTCTATGGAGAGAAGCCAGTTGTAGCCGTCACCACTCAATTGGGGTATTGCTACCTCAAGTGATGTTTTGCCAACAAATTTGCCATCCCCAGATTATCATCCATATCTCATAATCATTTGTATCAAGGACTCTCTCTCACCTGAGTACTTCTCAGGGAGTTGCAACTTGTACTTTTTGAGCTCACTATTTTGAGTTCTGACATCGCCATCCTCATCCTCGTCACCATCCTCAACCTCCTGTCATCAAGCTCATCCCTTTTCTTGTTTGGGTCTTGGGTCATCATTATATTATACATGGATGTGACCATGGTGGTCATATTCCTGATTTCAGTTTTCATTCTCTAACCTTCCTTTTCAAATTCGTTCTTGGGCACACATCCATGTCCCTCTCTCCTCCCTCCCTCCGTATCACCCTCCACAAGTTCTTTCAATCGGCTCCCTCCCTCCTTCACGGTTCGTTCAGCCGCTTGTTAGCTGTGTCTGTCTCTCGCGTTTAGCTTCTTCTCCATCTCAACTCACACAATTGCGTTTAACTCCTCTGTTTAGCCATTGTTTTGTTGTTTGACTTCGTTGTCATCATTGTCATCGTTATCGTCTGTGTGTTGGGTGGGGGGCATCTCTCTATTCTCCGTCACTAGCCGCCTACCAATTTGAGCCACCATTGTTATCCTTAGCTTAGCTAAGCTTCTAAGGTTCTCAACCCTAACTTCGAGTTGAGCTGGACTACCAGCCCAACCCAGGGGCTAGTCCAAACAAGGGGGTACGTTATCAACAGAGGCCACCATGGAACCCAAGGTCAAGACCTTCGCCTTGTCAACCAACAAGGTCACTTACTTGACCATTGCATCCCTCCCCTTATGCGAATATTTATCTGAAGCGAAGGATCATTTTAGACCTGTAGGAATAGATTTATTACTTGCAACAAGAAGTACAAGAGATCAAGCTCCAACTTGCAACTCTCAGAAGGAAGGTACAAGACATGAAGAGCAATGGAAAACCAAAATTTATGGCAGAAGTATTACACAAGTGAAGCGTATCTCCACCAGCACCACAGCTCATCTCCACGGTTAAGGAAATGATCTTTCAAAGGAGAGATGATTGTTGATGTTCGATAAAAAGGTAGATAGCGCTGAATCCAGAGTGCATAATAGAATGATTTTATGCATCAGGGGGTTGAAAGAGGAGTGCCTTCATGATGATGAGTAATATTCCATAGAAGACATTATCACTTACCTCAAGACAAAAATACTAAAAATTGAATGGGACCAGAATGATAATGCAATATAAGCCAAAACGGAACACAAGCACATGTCTACTTCAGAGGGAGGGCTGCAAGAGTTAATATCCTTAGACAAACACATAAACAGAGGGGTACATCTGAGGAGCTCACTCCAATTCAACTCAAACAAAGGAATAGTGCTCATCAAAGTGAGGGAAGCACGTAAAGCAGGCAAATGCCAATTAGGAAAAAGCGGAGCTCATTTTGGGGTCCTGTAAGAAATTCGTGATTTTCTAATTTTCTTGGTTCAAAATCAAAATTTTCTAGAGTGAGAAGCACAAATTTATATGGCCAAGCATTCGAATGGAGATATAAATTATGAAACAAATAAGTTGACATTTTGAAATTCCCACTCAAGCATTCTTTAGTGTGTCATAAATGCTATGTCCAAGGACCCAAATGCTTTTTTTTTACCATTTTGGTGTAGAATTGGTGGTTTTAGCATCACTATTGTGTTTGAAGTAGGTGAAAACTCCCAAAATGACTTTTAAATCACTAAATTTGGCCTCCCTGAGGGGTCAGAATGACCAAAACAAGCACCTTATAGGATTGTGCTTAAGAAAGCGATTTGGGCACTGGCCCCAAGTCAGGCACCTGATTCGATCATTTTGAACTCTCCAGGATGACATTTATGACACTAAAAAACGATCGAGCGGGAACTTCAAAATGTCAGTGTATCTATTTCGGCATTTGGTGTAACATTTATGACACACTAGAAAACATGAGCGGGAACTTCAAAATGTGTGTAACAAGCGTCTCTAGAGAGATAAAGTCTATTTTTTTGAAAAAAGAAAAGCATTTCCAACGTAATGTTGGCCTCTCTCTCATTAAAGGATCTCTATTTTTTGTCTAACGTAAAAGGTCCCAAAATGAACTCCGTTTTTTCCTAATGGGGCGTGTATCAAGATGGGAAAGCTTTGATTAAGGATTTCAAATCCAAACCCAAAGACTCTCAGTCTTGAATTGATGTAATGAAGGCCACTTTATGGTAAGACTAGAAACATAGCTGTGCACTTAAAATAACTTCGAGCTGAGATGACATGTGCACTCCTCAACTCTCTGATTCCCAGAGATGTAATAGCTACTCTTTTTTTATGTGTACTTTGTCTCATAGGTCCGTGAGGCCTCCCGAAGATGTTAATAGAGCTTTCTTTTCTTTCTTTCTCATCTCATCAACCTCTAGCTTTGGCTCAGGAAGCGCACCCTCTTCCCTCCTTCATTGAGGGACCCTTCAGCCTCGAGCTGCTTTCCCTTTCTCTTGCATTCATGAGCTTGTTTACCCCTTTCCACCCATCCTTCACGTGGCTTACGAAGATCCAACTACGGCATCCTGATCTACTTTCTTCGTACCTTCCAACCACCTAGATTTTCCCTAGCATCTAGAGACTCTTGTCTTTCCACAACGAGTAGCTCCTAGACTAGCTATGATACCAAGTTTTACGTGAGCGGTCCACACTTTGAGAAATATCCCACTTCTAGCCCGCCCTGGGCTTTCCTCAAAATAGCTTCCAAACACAAATCAAACACAAATCAACAAGGGTCGCTTGAAAACCAAACCTTATAGAGCTCGTTGCACTAGTTCAAGAAAGGCGTCAATCCAATATCGCACGTGAAAGTATGCTCTCTCAAGCATTCCTCACCCCGAGCCCTCATGCACATGCGGTGAAGTGCACAAGGCCCCCCCTCGAGATGACCTCCTAGCTCAACCTAGACCCCTCTCGTATGTGCTCCCATCCCTAGTTCTCCCACTTTCACGTGCATGCAAGAGCTTCCAATTGAAGGCTCAAAGGGACATTGAATACCAAATTGAATGAGAAACTTGTTAGTGGCTCTTGCACTACTACCTCCTAATGGGACTTATCAAAGCTCCATAGGCATGCAAGATAGATTGTGGAAGCTCATAAATATGTTTAGAATGATCCAAACTCTAATGTTTATTCCCACTTGCTTCCCATACAACCATTTGAGTTTATCCTTAACCTTTTCCAAAACTAGAAAGACAAACCCCAAATGGGGAGTCTTATAATGTACTAATTGGACACTTGTCAGTCCAAGCCGACGATCTTTCCCCATTCTTAACCAAATACCAAGTGGCATAAATTTTTGGCATAACTAGATACTTCACAGTCCAACCCTATTTTCCCCATTTGCTAGATAGATGGCACAAGTTTTTGGATGCTACAAACAAAACCCAACATAACACAATACAATTGCATTTGTTCTAGCATCCCTATTCCCTAGATAAGTGGCATAAGTTTTTGGATAGTGCAAACAAAACCCTATGCAATTGCCTCTGCTCTAGCAAACAATCCACTTTTTCTTACCAGACAATCGAGAGAGTTTTTGTGCCATTTGCAAATATTTGCAAGTTGAGCTCCTTCTTGATGGGAGAAACATTCTTGATCAAAGAGATTATGAACAAGAAATGGCTAAATTCATCAACCATAATATGGAGAAACTAATGGAGACACATCTATCTACATTTGAAAAAGAAAAGAAAGCCATGATTTTCATAAGAATGAAAAGGGGTCTACTACTATAACGATTTGCATCTAAGAGGTCTTGATAAAGTTCCCATTGGTTACATAGAAGTAATCTTCCATCACTACCCAAGTAGGTATGTGAGCTCCCACTATGTAGGTTTCTCCCTTTGCAATTCGATAATGTCTTTTTTGGGCTTGAAATAACAAATCTTCTCCTCCAACCATTGAGTTCACATGAAAAGCTAGATTTTTTAAAAGGTTTGATCCATACTCTAATAGCAACATTGAATCCTTGTGCTCCAAGTGAAAGTTTTCTATATTTATTCTTTTTGTGTCCATTAAGCTTCTTTATCTATGAGATTATCGATTTAAGTAGGAATAAATCTCAACAAATGTTTTGGAATTTTACTCCTAAAAAACACGGATGAACAAAGAGTGTGTATAGTTGGGTTGACAATAACCAAGTGTCAGAAGCCTTGTTCATAACTCATTGCTCCATACAGCTATGATGTTGAAATCCAATGTAAAATATTGTGCACCTAACTAAAGTTCTAGTGGATTTCACACCTTAAACAAAAAGTCCAAAATTCATTACCCATTTCTTATTTCGTGTACAAGAATCAACCATATTCTCTTAAGATAGATGATACAAACTCGGATATATTTGTTATTTCTTCTGGTACCTTTTAGGACATAGGGGAGAAAACACAACCAACAGTAGCAATACTTAACATGGAGACCAATTTGACAACTCATTGTACCCACCATCGCAAAGATATGTCTTTAACAACATATTTGAGTTCTTTAGAAAAGATAGAAACATATAAAAAAGGTAATAATATGACAATGCTTTTTATATGTTTGTTAACATCGAAGAAGAAAAGGGTTAAGACCAAAGGACGAAGGATGCCAAAGATGAGAAGGAAAGCCAAAGACCCAAGAACGAAGGGCAAGTTGAGGGGGAATGAACAACAAATTCTGGAACCAAAAGGAAGAATGAAAAGTGTATCAGCAGGTGAAGGGTGAAAGGTGAAGAATGAGGGTGAAATGATGAAGGATGAATACTGTGGGCCAAACTAGTGGGACCCTCAATGTGACTTTCACTAGATGACAGAGGTGAAGGGTGAAAGGTGAAGAATGAGGGGGAAATGATGATGAATAATGTGGGCCAAACTAGTGGGACCCTCAATATGACTTTTGCTTAATGACAATGGCAATAGGGCTCACTAGTTGAGAGTTACAACCATGTCAAGAGTTGGCGGGGATGTTAGGATAATGAGGGTGGCAAGGGGAGCTGGGAGACGAAGGGGTTGAGAGAACCTAGGTGAAAACAGAGGCTAAATTTCTATAAAAGGGCATGTCCCTCTCCTTGTGAGCTCTCTCTTCCTCTGGAATGGAGATAGAGGGTAGATATCGATGAAAGCCGATGTGAAGATTCTAGAGCTTTGTCGTTGCATGCATATAGATAGGCCTGTTGTTACAAATGTTGCCTCTCTCTCTCTCTCTCTCTCTCTCTCTCTCTCTCCCCCCCCCCAAAGGAGGCCTAGCCATAGGGTGTAAAGCATTTTGAACCAATTGTGGGAGATAGAGTAGATGAGCTTTGAAGATAGCACTTGTGCACATCGTTGTTCTATCATGTAGTGCCTGTAGCTTAGAAGGGAAAACACGATTTCTATCCCACACATTTGTTGTTTTCTCTTTCCCTTCTTCCTTAGCAATCGTGAAGCTTGTCCATAAATATGAAATGCGAGGAAAAAGTGCAAAAAGTGTTATTGCATAACTATGCGGGTTAGTAGCAGTGACTACTAGGGGTGTGTGTAGGTAGGTTAATCGCAATGGCTAACAGTTCGGGCCTTCAATGGTTCCTAACCGATATCTTGTTCTTGTACACATGCTATTACTAGCATTCCAACATGTTATTTCCAGAGAGATATATGAGCTCTTGCTCTGATTTTTATACATGTTACTCAGTATTGTGGCGATCTTCTTCTTTTCTTATACTCTGTGTTTTTAGTAGATGATGCGCTGTGTATTCATTTGTATTTCTCCGTGGCGTCTGTGTGGATAGGACTAGGTGAAAATAGGTGGTCAGTCCTCTTCAGGTCCATAGCACGGCACACTCGGCAAATCACAACTAAACAACCTCATTCGATGGTCGTGGGAGCAAATTCTACATTGCTGTCCTCACAATAAGCATGCATACGAACACATTCGTAGGGTCCTCTAATCCCTTGACACCAACACGGATACGTCGAAGGAGTGACCCGAGTCATGGAGACGAGATGTCTCAGGGTTCCCCTGGCGGATCCTATCGTCACCAAGGAACACCTTCATATTCACATTCACCACCTCGTATGCGCTTAGGTCCGTGGGTGTGGGTTTCGTTGGATGGATGCAGGGTGCTAAGCGCATCCTCTTCTCTGACAGTGGTTTCAGCTGCCTCGCACAAGCTCTTTGGTTGGGGAGGGCCATTAGGAGGGGGAGGACAGATTGTTCCACCCACAAGAGGTGGACCGATGGCAGGCCAAGTTAAATATACCAAGTTTTTGGGGAAGAAAAGCGATGACCCCGATGCTCATGTCAGTTTGAGAAGATGTATGCGACAACCCGCCACCTGTGGTGGCACTCCAATAAGAGGCAGTGTTTGAATCAACCTTGGTAGGTAAGATGGCTTTCAGAGTATGCGATGGACCATTTCACCACATATGATCTTGTTCGCACTGCGTTCTTGGGACGGTTTTGTAAAGAGAAAACGATACCGCAAACTCTGGAAGGACTGCGGTGGTTGGCTTAGGGAGATCAAGATGTGGAGGATTATGCGGCCCAATTTCGTCTACTTTTGCAACGTGTTCCCGTGATAGATTAGCCTATCCTTTGGCTACAGTGGATCGGGTCCAAATGAGGCTCACAACGGTTCTGTAACAAGCGATGTGAGTGAGAGAGAGGCTCTGCACGACAGAGTGGCCAAGAATCACAAATCCTCGAAAGCCAAAGCCAAGAAGAAATCGGTGAAATCCAAGAAGCCAGATGACAATGATCAAGGTTTGGAGGATGACAATTTCAAAGAGAGCCCTGAAGACAACAGTGAGAGTTCGACTCAGAAGTGGAGAAGAAGACCCAGAAAGCCTCTAAAGGAGGAAAGGTCACTCTACGGACTTTTGTTGATGGATCAACTGGCAAAGCTTTGAAAATTATCGTACGCACATTATCGTAATTCGAGACATTCAACAATGGAATGCGCGCTCAATGCGAAATGGTGTGCGATATGCATGATCAATGCTCTCTCTCTCTCTCTCTCTCTCTCTCTCTCTCTCTCTCTCTCTCTCCATTGCATGAGATTGATGGAAGCCAGTGTAAAGATCCCACCTTCATCATTGCATGTGTTGTGGACTCTCTCTCTCTCTCTCTCTCTCTCTCTCGCACTTGCTCTCTCGCTCCCTCCCTCCCTCTCCCTCTCTCTCTTGCCCCCGACAAGCGATTCTCATCAAATTGAGGTGACAAGTAGTGTTTTGGCTACCCTAGCTTTGGAAACAACAAGGAGGCTTGGTGTTAGACTACATGCTGTCAAGAAGGTTTGGTATCAGGGTGTCCATGTGCAATTTATGTACTTCCTAGAATGCCTTCCTTGCGTGTCATGGATTTTTTGACCTTTGTTAACGATCGAGACGCTACCCACTAGTACATGTGGACTTATCTTTTCAATCATATGCGAGAGATCCACGTGACGGCGCGAGTTCTTGTTAATACCATCTAAAGCAACCTTAGCTTGGCCAGCAGTATCTAAAAACTGGAAGCTTGAAGCGATTTTTTACATGTGAAACAATCCAACGTACTAAGATCAAACGAAGCTGAAGCATCCCCTCTCTTGTCCCATCAAAGAATCACCAAAAGACGATAAGAATTTGAATTCTTCCTAACGCACCGCTCGTGGTAATTTTATCAAACTTCGACTATAATTATGACTATTGACATTCAAGTAATATGCCAGTATCTTATGCATTCACAAGGCTTATTCTTGACACTAATATTCTCGATGCACGAGGAAGCACCCGTTTCCTCGAATCATAACTCTTTGGGGAAGAAAACACGTCGCCTCCCCGACCACTCTGTGTGGTTATATAATAATTATATTATAGATTATCATATAAATATTTTAATTGTTCATTCATTCAAAATTCCTTGTTTTCAATCTAGTTTCCTACAACATTCCTGTCTTTTGATGCATGTTCTCGAGGCGAGGGAGCAAAGAAAGCTAAATGCAACATTGAAGGATGAAGACACCTTTATGGATATGGTTGTAGTCCATGTGACAATATTATATAGATTGCAATAAGAATTAATTATGAGCTCCTGTTAGCATCACCTTCTTCATGTATTTATTGGGCTTCAAATCTCAAAATATGGACATCACTAAGTCAATAATAAATTACCACCCCTGACAATTGCAAAGAGAATCGAGTCTTAATGAACAATGTGCCATGTCTCGTTTCCATATTTTTACTCATTCATTTTTTTCATTAAAATTTTGATAAAATTAGTAGTTACATGATCGATGATAGAAAGGTTGCCTGCCACAATTCTAGTTTTGGGTCAAAATTTTCCAAACTCAACATTGGATAAAGAAAGAAAGATGATTAATGTCTGCACGAGGCCTCGCGGGCCTATGAGACAAAGCACTAGCCAAAAAGTCACTCATACAAGCCACAGAGGGCTGAAGCAAAGGGTTCACTAAGACCCTTGCTGAAAGCTAAAGTGCTAAACTAGTGAATTAGTCACCAAGGAGGAGAGCATCCCTATGTCTAGAGAACTCTGTGATGTCATCATGGATAGTCTCATATGGGTTGTGCTCGCCAGTGGCAACCTCACACATAATATGATGGGTATGGGGGAAAGTATCACACTGCAATGAAGATTGGTCGTGCGTCTAGTAACTGAACACGAATCCACATGTGCCATGCATGCTCCTCCCTTCGTATCATAGAGAGGAGTGGCCTCATATGTGATTTGAAGAGAACAGCCACACCTTCAAATCCTCGTACCCCACTCTCTCCTCAGTTCCCTCCTATGAGTAGACTCCCACGTGTATCCTGTCACTGTGGGTAGCCCTCTCTCTGGGCTCTCATGTGTCTTGGTGCCATTACAATTCCACACTGCCATCCTCAATTTGTTTTGCATACTCATCCCATTGTTCAGATGCCATCATGTGTTGTCCCCTTCTCCTGCATCTCGTACGTTGTTTTCTGCCCTTGCTTGAATGATCACCTTGCCATCTCTATAAACTACCCATTTCCCTTCTTGTCTTGCAGCCATCACCCGCACCATTCCTTTCCTTCTATGCTCTTGCTGAAGGAGTGTGAGATCTTCATCCAAAAAGATCTTGGTCCCCTTCAATGTTGCCCATGTACTCATGAGCGTGGATCTATCTGTGATTGTTCGTAGCTTTACAACCAAGGGCCTCATCGGTGCATTTGCTCTTCAAGCTGATTCATAGGTAAGGTTAACTCCCATCTTGTCAAAAAGCGTTTTGGCATCTGGCATAGGGCTATCACCTACTGTTAGACCTTTGACCAGCACATTCACAGTCTTGCTGCCCTGTCGTTTTTCTTCTTCAAGTGTTTCAGAGATGAGCTCCCTTTTCTTTGCTATTGTGTCTTTCTTTAGTACATCTTTTCATGCAAGCATATCTGCCTTCCCCTTCATGATTTGCTATATGAACTCAGCATGTTTCCCTTATACCATTGTTTGTAAATCTGCCATTTCCTTTTTGAGCTGTTCATTCTCTAATTTCAGTACACCAATGATCTTGCATCCTTTCTCTGATGTCCCCTTTGCATCTTTGAGCTGTTGCATTTGTTCTTTAATGGCATACAGCTCCTCATTTAAAGGTGGTTGAAACTCCCCTTCCTCCCTGTTAGATATGCTCAATGCCCCACCCTCCTGGTAACCACCGGTGGTCCAAGGTGCTCAAGTTGTAAGGCCCCCATATGAGGAGAAGCCATGTGTGAGCTCGAGACATTGGATGGATCCTAACTTGCATGTCAGATAAGGTCTATCAATGAGACCGTTGATGGTAGAAAGGTGATTATGTGGGAGCCCCTTATTCTTGTTGCAGCCTAAGGGCCAGTTGGCCACCAGCTGGGGGGTCCCAAGGGGGCTAGTGGCCCCCCTGGTGGGGGTTCAAGGGCGAGAGCCCTTGAGGCGATGGTATAGGGAATATTTCCAAAATATTCCATGGACGACTAGTCGGTTCCACCGACTAGGTTGACTGGTTGGCTCCACCGACGAGGTCGACTGGTCGGCTCCATCGACTACGTTGATCTGACTAACAAGGTCCATGGGACTTTGAAAAAGTACAAAGCCAGATTGGTTGCACAAGGATTTTTGCAGGTTGAAGGGTTTGATTTTCAAGAATCTTTCGCTCCGATTGCTAGAATGACCATTGGTGGCTGCTCATAAAAAGTGGCCAATTTATCAAATGGATGTTAAATCAGCATTCTTGAATAGTGACCTCAGGGAGAAAGTGTACGTGGCTCAACCACCTAGGTTTGAGGCCCCCCATTCTGAGAACAAGGTATGTAACCTGAAGAAGGCTCTGTACAGGCAGAAATAGGCCCCAAGAGCATGGTATCAACGGATAGATAAATTCTTTCATAAATTAAACTTCAAAAGATGTGCCTTAGATGCTAACTTGTATGTGTACAAGAAAGGCGAAAAATCTGCTATTATTGTTCTATATGTAGATGATCTTATTACATGTGACTATGAAGACATGATCCAACAGACAAGAAAGGCGTTGAGCACTGAGTTTGAGATGACAGACTTAGGCTTGATGCACTACTCTTTGGGGATTGAAGTCTAGCAAGAGCGAGACAAGATCTTTATCTCTCAACAGAAATTTGCAAGGGAGATCTTGAAGGCATTTGGTATGTCCGAGTGCAAGGAGATATCTACATCTATGGAGGTAAATGCAAGGTTGTCTATGGAGAATACCTCACCACTAGCAGACATCGGGAGGTACAGGAAGTTAGTCGATAGTCTCATCTATCTGTGCAACACCAGACCGGACATCAGTTTTGCTGTTGGCGTTTTGAGCAGGTTCTCCAATAAGCCCCGAGAGAATCATTGGAATGCAGGGATGCATTGGTCTACTGTCCAACACAGCAAAATGGAGCAGATATCTTCACCAAGGCACTCGGGAAGGATTAGCTTCACGGTGATCTTTAGAGACTTGGCATTGGGCCGAGAAGGTCGTTCACCTATGGACATTGAGGAGAGGTGTTAGATATGCTCAATGCCCCACCCTCCTAGTAACGACCAGTGGTCCAAGGTGCTCAAGTTGTAAGGCCCCCATATGAGGAGAAGCCATGTGTGAGCTCGGGACACTCCTAGTAACCACCCTCCTAGTAACCACCTGTGATCCAAGGTGCTCAAGTTGTAAGGCCCCCATATGAGGAGAAGCCATGTGTGAGCTCGGGACACTAGATGGATCCTGACTTGCATGTCAGATAAGGTCTATGAATGACACCGTTGATGGTAGAAAGGTGATTGTATAGGATCCCCTTATTCTTGCTAGGGCTTGGGGGCCAACTGGCCCCCAACTCGGGGATCCTAGGGTGCCAACAGCCCCCCTGGTGGAGGTTCGAGGACGAGAGTCCCCGAGGCGATGGTATAAGAAATATTCCCTGAATATCTCATGAACGACTAGTCGGTTCCACCGACTAGGTTGACTGGTCGGCTCCATCTACTACGTTGATCCGACTACCGTCCTCATAGCTATAAAGAGGCGACCTCCCTAATCCATTGCATCATATCAATTCAGATCAGATCAGATCTTCCAGCTAGTAGCTCTTCACTTAGTATCAGTCTAGATTGCTATATAAGCTCCATTGTGGAAGCACACGGGTGGACGGAGCTGTCATCTGTACTACATCAGTATTAAAGGAAAAGTTTGTTCCTCTCTAGTTTGCTGTGTACTCTCTATTCTTTATTCAGTTTCTCTTCCGCTGCGCTGTGTACTTTAACACTCCCAATGTGCACTTGCCTTCAATTTGTCATTCTCATCTTTAAGGGTAGCAACATGGGCTTCCAATGTCTCAATCCAAGAGGCCAAATGACTGCTTTTTTCACCTAGAACACGAGTCATGTCCACCTTTTTCACATGTCCATTTGGTTTGCATTTCCTCTTGCCATTTCTTCATTTCATCTTGCATTTGGACTCGAAGGTTTGAGAGCTCGTCTTCTCTAGTCTCCCTCAGCTTCTTGTGTAGGCATTCAATCTCAGTGTCTTGCATCTTACATACTTCCTTGAGTGTTGATATGCAAGCCTTGACATTCGGGTCTTCTATCTTCTCCGCCTTCGCCCAAATGTGGCTGCCTTCCTACTGCTTTCTTGATCCTTTCTTGAGTATTTTTTGCAGCTGCAGATTCGGTGCAGATTAGAGTCGAGAACTAAGGAAGTGGGGAGTAAGCAAGCCTTGAGGTCTTGAGGGGCTGGCCAACCAAGGTCAACCTCGATGTCTAGCATCCCAAGGCTACCTCACAAGGTCAGCCTCGATGTCTGGCATCCTAAGGCTACCTCACAAGCAGCGCACGGCTGCTAGGAGCCACAGGGCTCCCTATGGCGCTAGTTGGCACAGCTGAGCAGCCCATGGTCCTTGGGGCTCTGTCAGTACCTCAATAGCACATGCCATAGTCCCGCGACAAAGAAGGGGGGTTGAGAGGCCCCCACGACAGCTTGGAAGAGACCCGAGTGCAGGCGATGGCAACCTAGAGGGCACCCGCAATGGTTAGAGGGCACCTGCGTTGGTTGGAGGGCTCGCACAAGGGCCTAGAAGGGACAAGCGATGGCCTAGAGGGCTCCCACGATAGCAAGCAAGGTGAGTGGGCTAGAGGAGCTAGGCGATGACAAGCAAGGCGAGCAGCAAGCAAGGCGGGGGGGACAAGCAAAGAGCAGTCAGGCGGGGAGGCCTCACGATGGGGAAGGCGGAGCATGGCAGAGCTAGCGTGGAGGGGAGCATGGCAGGAGGCATGGCATGGAGTAGAAGCAAGGTGGGAAGAGCGCAGGGAGCAGCATCGCAGATGGGGGGAGAGAGAGAGAGAGAGAGAGAGAGAGAGAGAGAGAGAGAGAGGGGGGGGGGGGAGAGCAGGGAGCAGCATGGCAGATGGAGAGAGAGAGAGAGAGAGAGAGAGAGAGAGAGAGAGAGAGAGAGAGAGAGATTACCAATTATTAATTCTATAATCAATCAAAGATTTCCCATGATTAAACAAGCCTAAAATTCATAATTGCCTATTTCACTATGCTTGAGAAAGGGAGAGAGAAAGAAAGAATATTATAGCCTACAAAAGATCAAAAGGTCCATGAGACTAAAGAAACCAAAATTAGTAAAGGACTGAAAGTGTGTCCTAGTATCTTAAGAGACTTACGTATTGCACCATGGATTGAGTGTATGATAAGATGCATTCATGAAGATAAGGCATAGTTTCCTTTTCATTCTATTCGATTTGAATCTTATCATGTGCCCTTGAAATGAATGACCCCCTACATGAATTGTTTCTTGCAACAATAATAACTCCATTGTGACACATCCATACTACAAAAGTAACCTTTTGGATTTTAATTTACTCCACAATCTCAGACATCCTTGTTTGAATATGAATTTCCCTTCATTTTGTATGGTCTTACGTAAATAAAGTGTTATGGTACGATTTTTGGTGTTCTTTATAATTGATATCATCCTCAAACTTTAAAATCCATGTTTTCTTCATTTGATTCCAAAATATCACACAAACCCATACAAGGACACTATTCCAAAATCAAAGCAAAATATGGCCATGGGTCCTCATATGTAAACATTATAAAGTGAGTAAATAATTCTAGAATTTGTGAAGGAAATATTTAGTGGATTGTAAATTTGAAATGCATGGTAAAAGAGATACCAAAGGAACTATGTACCTTTTCATCCACATTGTATCATGCTAGTCCCAGCTCAAAAGGAATGCATATTTTCTCAAGTAGGGTTTTTTGCAAGTCTTAATGAGGGTTTTTCTAAAGAGGTTGACATGTAGACATACAAAGTTCTCCATATAAACTTTCTCAAGTAGGTTTTTTTGCAAGTCTCAATGAGGGTTTCTCTAAAGAGGTTCAAATGTAGACATACAAAGTTCTCCATATAAACTTTCTCAATGAGGAATGGACTTTAGATCTTATATAATTTTGGTATATATTCAAATAATTTCTTAATTATTTATTTAGAAACACATGTCATCTCTATACATAGTTTCTCCTACAAAATCCCATTGTTTTTAATACTTCTATATTCACAAGCTTGTTTTATAAGAAATAGCACGAAGTAAGAAATAGTTGCAGTAGTAAAATGATAACTGCATTGATTTAAAAGCATCAAAGAAAATGTCTTAATATGTGTATTTTTTAGGCCAATTACAAAACCTCCCATGAAGCTCTTAGGTAAAGTGTTTTTTTAGCTGAACTTACAACTACATATATTCCACTTTTCTTTTAAATTTAAAAAAAAAAGATTTAAAGATAGGCAGATTCAATAAGCAAAATTGATGTAACAATTTCAAGGTTGCAAGAGTCTTAACATATTTTACTTGACTTCCAAGAGTTTATTACCATCAAAGTGGCATATTTGACGTGATTGGTTTGTTATAGAATCTTTACTAGTGCTATTTTCCATTTCATAGATCCCACTTTTGATAACTTCTGTTGAAGCAATAAAAAATATGGAAATTCAATTTCTTAGGCTTATCCTCTCTTTCCTTGCTATTCCACACCAAAGAACTCCTAACTGATTGAATTAAAACTCTTATAAGCAATAAAAAGAAATCTTACTTTAAAAAAAGATTTTTGAATAGTAAAAGAGCATAGGAAAGTAAGACAACCTTCATCATGTTGAGATGAAGCTATTGCACGAAGATAGTCTATGAGTTCTGCTTGAGCTTGGATTTGTAGCTCCTATGTACAAAGAACAAGTCATAATCATACAAAGCAAGACATAAACTATAATCATAATAGACAACTAATAATCACAAATATTGTTTGCATCTCTCTCTCTCTCTCTCTCTCTCTCTCTCTCTCTCTCTCTCTGTGCTCAGCCTCAGCCTCATCCCGTCACCGTCGCTCAACCCATCACCTCAATCGTCCCGTCGTCAGCCGTCACCGTCCCCTCCGTTCGTCGCATGTCCCGCCTACCCAACTAGCTAACCAGCTACTAGCAGGGCCGCCGCCAGAAGCTAGCAGCCCCCAACAGTCATCAGTCACCAACCGCCTGCCCCCCCAGTCCCGTCATCAACAACAACCCCCCCCCCCCCCTAATTTTCTTTAAACAACAAACTACCCCTAACCCTAACCCCGAGTTGAGCTAAAGCCCCAACCCAACCCAAGGAGTTAGGTTCAGCTAGGGGATTCTACAGACAGCCAATTATGGACTCGCCTACCCTCTCCTCAAAGTCTCCCTCAACTCTTTCAACCTCCATCAGGACTTGGTACTCTACAGTTGCAGCCATGACACCCTCTCCGTATGCACACAATTACACTTTCACATGGCTGGTCTCAAGCAAACTCCAATTGCAAAGATACTTGGTACACACTTTCTAGAGAAGATTGCAATTTCAGATTATCCAGTTATAATGAAATTACTCTATTAGATCGCAGCAAATCACATATTCTGCCTTGGTCAGCTCTCAGCCCCAACGTGCAGACCAAGAATTTTGCACAACGAGCAGTTTAGGTCTCCGATGCAGGATGGCAAGGCAATCAGAATGATGTAAAATATCTCCAATTTTGACAAATTTGGATTTTTGACCCGGAACAACTTCCCGCAACAGAAATTTGTACAGAGGTGTGCCCTAGGCTCAGGAACACATGCTCCGAATCATGACATCTTAAAAAATATCTAACAGTGTGATTCAATTCAAGTTATGATGCTTTTCACATGGAGGAAGAAATGAAGATAACTTGCTCACTTTTAGGCCATCAGGGTTTTAAAAATTAATACATCCCTCATACACTTTGTCCCAATATTAAGCTCCTTATTAATAGATTTATTTAATGCATTAAGATACCATTCCTGCACATGATTTACTAAAGACAATTTAATGTAATGTATTGCAGATGTACTCTCAAGAGACTCTACAAAATCAAATTAGACTAGAATCATGATAATAGATGACTAACGCAGTATTTCTGTTGTTATTAGGGATGATAATAGATAACTAAAATCATGATAATGAATAACTAACGCACTATTTCTGTGGTTATTAGGGATGCCAACCTGTTGGTAGCAGTGCCTCTTCAGATCATTGAAGGAACCCGCAAGTCTGTGTTGGCGTTGTATTAGGTCTAGGCTAAGAGGTCCTCCAACTTTTTGCCCATAGAGTACAGGTCCTTGTCCCTTTAGCAAAGAATACAATACTGTTACTAACGCTTGAAAAAGAAACTTTACTAACTATGGCATAATCGCTCATGAGCTAAATGAACCAGTTTCCAATGTCAATCCTTCCGTATGCGCTGAAGAAAGAAAACTATCACTCTTTACAAGAGTTACAAGAGAAAAATACACAAAGTTAACAAGCTAACAGGAAATTGCATCAGTGAAAAGCATACTTCAGCAAAAGAACTGCAGGAAATTTTCAATTCATCTTTCTGGAAATGATACCAATAAAACAACCATGTGAGGTATTAAAAATGCGCTGAACCAATTTACTGGTAAGTTCAACGCACAACCCACCACACCGCAGTGGTATTAATTCTTGTAATTATAAATATATTAGTCCAGCATTCCAAATTACAGAAACAAGGAAAAAATCTTCAAGAGAATCCAAAGAAGGAAATTGTTGAAAATAATCCATGTACTACCCCTTGAGAAAAAGGCCTTTGTAGTGGGCAGGGTGTGAAATCAAAGCATCCTCTCTACATTCAACTAAGACTTGATGCTATAATGGAAAACTGGCAAAAGAAGGGGGGCAAGGCTCTTGACAGAAGTGTGTACTCTTCTGTTTTGTCCTTAGCACCAATATTGGCACAAAGGTCTCTCAGATTCTGCGGGATTTAACACGTCAATAAGATGCATTACTTGATTTGACTCAATGAATTGTGAGCTCTCACACACATGGTAGGTGCATGACAGTTCTACAGCATCTGAGGCTCATGGATAATATGCCTCCATCATGACAAGGACTGATACGAATCTCCTCTAAAAGGTTTTCTACGAATTAGGAGAAATCTAAAAATTCTCCCAATAAGGAGCTCTAGAGGGCCTCACCCTCTAAAACTGAGCCAAAATCCCTTGGCATTACTGACTGTGTAATGAAAGAAGGGAATGCTCTTCTCTCAGTGCCCTACATCAATCCACTCCCACGCTCTGAGGTCCCACTGTAAAAGCTTTATGGAGAGCCCTCCATAGAGGCGAATCTTCCACAAGCCCAAAGAGAGAAGCCGGTCCGGGTCTAGGTCCCATTGTGAATCCGAGCCGTGCTCCACATAACCTAAGATCTTGGCAGGCTGAAAAGGAACTTCCGACAGTATATCATGTGTAGATCTAGATGACCTACCCCCCGTCTGAACATTAAAGACCAAGGCATCCTAAAAATCTGCTTGTCGTAGTGTAATGACCTGAATTGGAATACTTGTCCCCGTGAAAGCCCCCATCCACGTAGAGCAAGAAACAGGCCTGCATCTGTGTCAACCCAATCCATGGGTATGGCTGCATCAATTTGCTGAATTTGTAAGAAATCCTAGATTTACTATATTTAGAAATGTGCTAAGGAACAAAAAGGAGACTGAAATAGCAGAGAACAAGGAATAATTGTATTGCTTGAGTGTCTGTAGTGTATCTGTAGTGTGTGTCATCCGTACAATTGGGCCTCTCTTATATAGAGAGCGAAGAGTCACACATGAAAAGGTGTGTACTCCAAAGTGTATGTGCATGAAGAGGTGTGTATCCCTTGTGAAGGGTGTGACCCTTGATGAGAGGGTACATTACAATAGGAATGTCTCTTCAATAGAATGTCTCTTGTCAAGGGTTGTGCCTCATAGGAAGTGTCCCGTCGAAAGGGCATACCCTTCCACAAGTGTCCATTCATCAAACCATCCATAAGTCAAGGTATAGAGAAAGGAATACGTCACAGATCGTGACATCCCCTCCCACTCAAAATAAGACCCTGGTGGAGATAAGGAACTGATATAGAAAATATCATGGTAAATTCTGAAAATACTGCTGTAAAATGTTAGGGTACTGCTATAAGTCTTCATCAGATTGCTTAGTAGCGTCAGAGTCGTCCAGATCTCGCCAAAGAACAAGGAATTCCATGATAAGTCGATGTTGAGTCTCTCGTTGTCGATGGTCCAGAATACGCTCAGGAATAACGAGAACATAATCGTCTTCGATTTCTGGGACATAATCACCTGCAGGAGGAGCTGCTTCATCGCCTGGAATGTGCGTCTTTAGCCAAGAAATATGAAATGTCGGATGGATTTTACCCCATGATGGTGGTAATTCCAATTTGTAACTTATAGGTGAATTTTTCTTGACGATCCGGAAAGGTTCATAGTATCTTGGTCGCAACTTAGGAAACACAGACTTAACCATCTTATAGCGATGTGGGGCTACAAATAATAGCACCATGTCACTAGTGTCAAATTCCAGGTGACGTCTATGTTTGTTGGCAGACCGTTGATACCGCTCTTGCGCTTTTCGCATATGATCCCTGACTTGGAGTAGAATGTCTTGCATTTCTTGAACGAGTTGATCAACTAGGGCCACTCGATGTTGAAGTACAAAATTCGTTGGTACAATCGGAGTGTGTCCATAAGCTGCTTGGAATGGAGTCATGCTGATGGCACTATGGAAAGAGTTATTATAAGCAAACTTAAGGAGTGGTAGATACTCTTCCCAAGCTGCTAGGCGTGACTGAATATAATGTCGAAGCATTTCTTCCAGAATTTGGTTGACTCTTTCAGTCTGGCCATCTGATTCTGGGTGGTAGGCTGAACTGAACAGTAGAGTTGTACCCAAAGATTCGAACAGTGAAATCCAAAAGTGACTGGTAAACTTAGGATCTCTATCGGATATGATATTCTTGGGCAATCCATGGTATCTGAAGATGTGTTGTATGAAGAGTTTGGCGATGTCCAGAGCCTGTGCACTACTTTTGCAAGCAACAAAGTGTGTCATTTTGGACAATCGATCAACAATTACCATAATCTGAGTGTTACCTCGGGAGGATCGTGGTAGTGTTGTAATGAAATCCATGGAAATACTTTCCCACCTTTCAGTTGGAACTAGAAGAGGCTGAAGAAGTCCTGCTGGAAGTCATCGGCTTGCTTTCATTTGTTGACAAGATAAGCAAGATGTAACCATTTTGATGACGTCGCTTTTCATCTGAGGCCAGTAGTACGTTGCACTGAGTAACCTATAAGTCTTGTTGATGCCTGGATGGGCAGCATAAGGAACTACATGATGCTCTTTTAACAAAAGACGTCGAACATCCTTGTCATGTGGTACATAGACACGATCTTGATAATACAGAAGGTCGTCCGTATAAGAATAGGATGAGGAAATCCTCTGTTCGGAAGTCGAAGGTTGATCTTTTGAAAGAACTTATATTGCTGTGCCGAAGTCTTTATCATTGAAATACTTTCCTTTGAATGAATTCAGAACATCCACAGATAATGTAGAGATTACCATAGCTGATGCTAGAGTTAACCTGCTAAGAGCATCTGCAACTACATTGCGTAGTCCTGGAATGTACTCAATGGTCATGTGAAAGTTGGCCAGAAAAACAACCCAGCGTGCTTGTCAAGCATTCATGACTGGCTCAGTAAAGATATACTTTAAAGAGTGATGATCTGTCTTGACCACCGAGTCGGCTCCCATGAGATAATGTTTCCAAGAGCGATAAGCATGTACAATGGCAAGAAACTCCTTATCATAAACCGGGTGTCGGGTTTGGATATCAGAATGTTTATGGCTGTCAAAAGAAATAACTCTGCCTTCTTGCATCAAGACTGCTCCTGTAGCGATGTCGGAAGCGTCGATCATGACCTCAAATGGAAGGTTTGGGTCAGCAATAGCCATAACTGGTGTGGTAGTGAGCGCTTGCTTGAGTTGTTGGAAACTATACTCTGTTCGGGAAGCCATTGAAAAATTGTTGTGCTTTTCAATAATTCGGACATAGAAGCTGCGATTTCGAAAAACTGATACACCTTTGTATGGTAGAAGTTTGCCAATCCGAGAAAAAAGAGCGGACATCATGAACATTCTTAGGAGTAGGCCAGTTTCGGATTACCTCGACCTTCTTGGATCCACAGAGATGCCTTGAGCTGAAATAACATGTCCCAAATATTCGAGTTGGGTCTTGAAGAACTCACTCTTCTCAATGTTGATGTAGAGAGAATTTGCGCGGAGAACTTCAAAAACGTGGTGAAGATGTTGTTTGTGCTCATGTAGGGATCTGCTGAAAACGAGGATGTCATCGAGGCAAACGATGACGAACTTATCGAGGAAAGGCCTGAAGATGTCGTTCATTAGTGTCATGAATGTGGCCGGGGCATTGTTTAACCCAAAAGGCATGACCAAACATTCATAGTGTCCATACTTTGTTCGAAAAGTTGTCTTGTACTCATCACCTTCTCGTATGCGAATTTGATGATAACCTGAACGAAGATCAATCTTTGAGAATTGTGTTGCGTGTAGAAGTTGATTGAAGAGGTCATCGATGCAAGGCAATGGATACTTGTTTTTTATAGTGAGCTTGTTGAGGGCTCGGTAGTCGATGCAGAGGTGCATTGACTTATTCTTTTTTTCCACAAGTAGTACAGGAGATCCGAAAGGGTTGCGACTGGGCCAAATGTGACCTTTGTCGAGTAGTTCGGTGACCTGTCTTTGGATTTCTTCATTGTGAGTGTAAGAAAGCCGATAAGGAGGTTTCGATGGTGGATTACTTCCGGGAATAAGTTCGATTGGGTGATCCACTGGTCGTCGAGGTAGTAACTGCTTTGGCAATTCCTGTGGAAAAATATCCAAGTAGGGCTGGAAAAAAGGTTGGCTGAGGTATTCAGGAGGATCCTTTGTTGGTGTCTCCTCTACTGCCGTAACCAACGAAAGTGAAGTCTTTACTTGGTGTTTACGAACCCACTTCTTTACTTGTAGGGCAGAGGCAACTAGGGTTGAAGGAGAGTCCCTAGAACCAGTTAGCTCAATAAGTTTTCCTTGATGGACCAACTGGATAGTATGGCTGCGAAAACTGATTGATGGATCATAGTTGTAGAGCCACTGTTGTCCAAGTATGACATCGTACCGAGAAAGAGGCATGATGTCGAAGTTCAACTTGTCCGTATAATGTTGGATGCGAAAAGACAAGTTTTTGATCCTGGTGTTGCACAAGAAGGTAGTTCCATTTGCGAGTTCAATCTGATAGTCCATGAGACTAGGACTGGTGGTCAACCGAAGTTTGTCGACCATAGAACTAGCTAGGAAGTTATGAGAGTAGCCACTGTCGATGAGGATAGTGACCGTTGTTTCACGAATCGATCCTTGAACACAAAGTACTTGAGTGGCCAGGGAAGGTTCGGGGTTGCTGGCAAGGTTCAGATGCATGGTATTCGCCATTCGAACAGCTTCGCCTTTCTTGTCTTGTGCTGGGGTAGCATCTTCTGTTTGGGAAATGCTAGGTTTCATATTGGAATTTTGCTTTGGTCGCTTGGGACAATCGAACCATCTATGGTCGCCTGTACAGATGGTCCAAAGTCCTTTTGTGCTGGAGTTATTCTTCTTGTCAGTGGCCGCACCTTTATGTTGGGGATGACGGTGATGACTTTGTGAAGAAGAAGAGGCGCGATCCTTGGAGGAGTGCTTCTGTTGGAATCCAGCATATGATTTCAGAGACTTGTGGGGATCTCGAGACTGTCGCTGACCTTGATGACCCAAGTTTTTTCGAAACCTGAGCTTATCTTGAGGACAAGCACCTTTGGCCATAGTAGAGTTCTATGTGCGATGAGCACTCTGCTTCCCTGTGTTTTGGAAATCTGTAATGCGCTCTGCGTAAGCAATAGCGCCAGCTGTGGTGGTGATATTTGCTTTAAGGACATCAATGCGTAACGATGGATTTAGGCCTGAGATGAAAGCATGAAGGCGATCATCCTCAGTTAAACCATCAATCTCCAGCACCAATGTGGTGAACTGAGAGAACACGGAGCCTGTTTGCTCCAACTGTCGGAGTTTTGAACGTGCTTGGAAGCCTGCATTGGCAGGTATGAACTGCTTACGGAGCACGTGTTCAAAACGTTCCCATGTTAACACACTTTTACCGTCCTTTAAGCGTCTTTGCCACCATAGAAAAGCTATATCCTTGAGGAGGGAGGCTGCCAAGGCGATCTTTTTGCCTTCAGTGAGGTCAACAGTATCAAAGTACATGCGCAATTTTGCGAGCCATTGGTCAACTGTTCGGCGATTGCGTTGACCAGTGTAGGCTTCCGAAAGTTTGATGTCAAGTCTTTTAGTTTTGGAAGCTTGGAGTAAACGGTAGAGGGCACGAAGTTCAGTGTTTGCTACCTCTGGTGGGAATGAATCCGCATAGTCGTCTGGTTGCGTCATGTCATCCTCTGTATGTGTGATACTGCGAGAATCTTGGAGTTGTTGGACTTTCTGAACCAAGTCGGAGATGCTGTCTTGAAGCTGGGAAATTTGAAGTTGCAGTAATGTTTCGCCTTGTATGTTGACTTCAGGGGTCTTTTTTGGACTTGAGTCTTTGATCTCTGGAGAGGTTGCACGCGAGCGTTGCGACATATTTGAGGTCCCCGTGAGAAAAGCACGAACCTGCGCTCTAGTTTGTACCATTCCTGGAAGAAGATTCAGGATGCTCCCTAAGGTTGCTCATGTTGGAGGAGGCAGGCGAGGCAGGATGGAACCACCCGTGGAAATCTGGTAAAGGAGGTCCTGTCTGAGGTAACACTGGTGATGCCGAAATGGGTGTTACTGCTCGTGAGAGTATAAGAGTAGGTTGCTGAGTCCACGGATCTGAGAAGGGATAAGGAGCTGCTGTCGGAAGTGGAGGATATCCAGGAGAAGGAGTGCCTTCAGAGTGTAAATACTGTCTTGGGGAAGGTACAACCTGTAAAGGAGGATATCTGGGAACTGAAGGAGGTGGAGAGTACCCTGGAGATGCTAAAACTGAGGAGTAAAAATCTCTCCAAAGATGGACAGCAAACTCGTGAGGAATATCGGGTTCTGGGTATCTTCGTGTCTTGTGGAACACAACCTGGACGGTGCTGAGGAAGTAATGTAACTAAGGTGCCTCACGCAGAAGGTATAGTATGTGGTCCAAATCACTAGGAGGGCACGTGACACAGAAGACCCACGATGCCAAAGCTCCGAAATGGGCTGGTTGTGCAATCTGAACACGATATTGTGTGGTAGATGATGCTTGAGGTGTCCTTGAAATGCCGGGTGAATTACCAGGGGTTTCCATGCTTTAAGGGAGCGTCTTTCATTTGCTGTAATTGGATAATGACAAGAGAATCCTTAAAAGTAGAATGGAAAGAATCCACCTGGCATTGATTTAATCTGCCAATTTGTTGCGTAGAAAAGGCCTGCAGATCACTGTCCGGAAGTCCATACTGCTGTCCTTGCAAATCCACGTGGCTGTGTGAACCAGAGATAGGTGCCGGGTAGACTTTCGAGGTAGACAGAGGCGTTGGCAGAGGCTGGATGCAGAAAAGGCAGTTTTCCTGCGTTGATTTCAGAGAACCAATGCCTGTGGGGTGCAAGGAACAGAGCTTCGACTGGTTGGACAGGACTGGAACGCAGCAACAGGGCGAATCTCAGAGGCTGTCTTCATCGTGATTGAAGGGCTGAACCGCTGCTGAACTGGCAGGTAAGGTGGCGAAACAAGGGGGGGTCAGGCTGTCAATGGCAAAACAGGCTGCAGGCTGGATTGCGATAAAAGGCTTCCAAGGCTGCAGGCTGGATCACGATAGAGGCTGGCGAAACCAAGCTGCAGGCTTCCAAGGCTGATTTGTGGTAGAAATGGCAGGCTGGCAGGGAATCAGGGCCGAAAACTAGCGAGGGCAAGGGCGGCATATGGCGAGGGGGGCAGGAGCAGCAAACCAGCGAGGGCAGGGCTGCGTAGGGAGGCAAATCAAAATGGAGCGTCCCTTTTGTTTTTCGTTTGTGGCTGCCTATGGTGGGTGGTTGCCCAAAAAATTAAAGGGTGGGTTTATTTGACCCTTGGGTAATCTAGGATAAACCTAAGGTTTGGGGCTGGGTTTTCCTTTTTAACCCCTCTAGGTACCCTTTTTATAAGGTGCTTGGTTCCAAAAGGTGTGCCTATTCGAAGGGGTGTGACCCTTGGAATAGGTGCACCTTTTCATGAAGGGGTGTGTCCCTGTTTTTAAAAGGGGTGTCCCCACATAAAGAGGTGTGTCCTTTTTTCCACGATGGGGTGTGTCCCTTGGGTGAGGAGTCAAAACTCTTCATCAAAAGGTGTGTCCGATGGTGGGAAAGATGCGTCCCTTGGTTTTGGGCAGCCCAAGCACATGAAAAGACACGATTTTTGTCGTGTCCATTCACATCAACTCGTGATGTGTGGGAGATGGAGAGGCCATTGATTGCTTTAGGCAGGGTTGGCGCTAAAAATTTTTACGCTCATTCTCTCCATCTCTTCCATGCACAATGTGCACGGATATCCTTCTAGCGAAAAGAGATGTATCAGATAGGCGCTAGAAGGTGGGCGGCATTTCCTACAGGCAGGAGCGAAATTTGCTCTAATACCACTATAAGAAATCCTAGATTTACTATATTTAAAAATGTGCTAAGGAATAGAAAGGAGACTGAAATAGCAGAGAACAAGGAATAATTGTATTGCTTGAGTGTCTGTAGTGTATCTGTAGTGTGTGTCATCCATACAATTGGGCCTCTCTTATATAGAGAGTGAAGAGTCACACATGAAAAGGTGTGTACTCCAAAGTGTATGTGCATGAAGAGGTGTGTACCCCTTGTGAAGGGTGTGACACTTGATGAGAGGGTACATTACAATAGGAATGTCTCTTCAATAGAATGTCTCTTGTGAAGGGTTGTGTCTCATAGGAAGTGTCCCGTCGAAAGGGCATACCCTTCCACAAGTGTCCATTCATCAAACCATCCATAAGTCTAAGGTATAGAGAAAGGAATACGTCACAGATCGTGACAGAATTCTCCTTGCAGTTCCTTTGAGGGTGACTCACCAATTATAATTTACAGTCCTTTGGAAGTTTTATGAAAGCTTACCAAGATCCCACAAAGGAGACAGGGTGTCTCTACCATCTAGACCATGCATGTAATGAGAAGTGCCAAGTGGTCTGACATGCTCATCAAGTATGCTATAATTCCACATGATGGGCTGTGTATCAACCTCTTCAAGAGCGGAAGGGGAAATCCTCCGAAGAGTACCCCTAAAGCTGGCCCAAGCTTTTAGGATAGCAACCATAAGAGGAGAGGAGAAAGATCTGAGATGGGCTGAAGTAAAGTTCCACTTGGTACTATTCATCCACTCTCCACCTGAAGGAGGGGTCAGGACCGTATGCAACGAATAAAGAAACTTTTCCATGGCTCTTGTCCACGCAAAGCAAGGCTCTTCACTGCAGATCTGGATCTATGATATTGAGGCCTCCTTCCAATGTGGAAAGTATCAAGGTCTCCCAAGCCACCCTAGCCAAAGCATCTATTGTACCATCTAGCCTACTCCAAAGAAAATTCCTTAAAGGGCTCTTAAGCTGAGTGATGCAATCCTTGGAGTGTTGTGGCCAGCAGAATTTGGTTAACAATCACCCCTTTGGAAGCAAGGTCAAGTTTGGATGAACTCCAAAAAAGCTTCCTCCTGATACTCTCCAAAACGGGAGCAAATTGCTGTGATGGAGAGATGCCCATACCGACCTCAAGTATCTGCCTTCTAAATCCAAGTGAAACCAATTTCAGCTCCCCAATCCGGAGTGTCCTCGTCACTGATTCCAATCAACCATCTTACACAGCTACACACATACAAGACCTAGCTAGCACCTATCAAGCTTCTTGTGAAGCTTAGCTTCTACAGAGAGAACTACCTATAGATATCAGAGAAGGGCTTCATTGATCCACCCACGGATCCACCTTCCCCAGTGCTTGAGGATCTCAATCGGGAATCTCCGTGTTTCTTTCCATTGATACATATTAAGATCGGACAAGATGAAGGCCTACCTAGAGAGGGACGCATCTGCAATCTACGATCTATAGGAGGTTGAGTTGGACGAGCACTTCGCTTGAGACGTCATGTGTATTATGAGATCCAAGGCTGCCACTACTATCTTTTAGACATAGATTTGGACCCCTTTCCAACCTCTTGGATTAGCGAGCTTCATTCACGAGGCTGTATGACACAAAGACAAGCTGCTCAAGACATAGAGACAAAAATGTGAGGCCCAGAAAAGACTCCACTCAAAGGGTGATTACTGATTTTTTCAATTAGATAGTACGGACCAGAAGTCCCCAAGGAGGCAATGCAGTCGAGAACTTGAAGCGAGAGACACGCTAGACTCACCAACGCATTGATGTTCCCTCAGAGGTATGTCTTCTCTTTATAGATAAGTCCACAATCCCATTCTTATATCAAGGGTGACACGAGAGATTTCAGATTATGAGATCTGTTTAACAAGGGTGCCCACTTTCTCCCATGTGATATTTATTGGTAGAGGCTATGAGTCTCTACCTAAGATCTAAAGTGGGCATCCTTGGTTTGAGATTCCTAGACAAGATGAGGAGCTTTTAGACAATGAACTTGCAAATGACGAGAGAGAAAGAGAGTTTATTAAAAGGGCCTATGAAACTGAAAAAACCAGGTAAAATGAGCTAAATGGGTTGAGCTCCTAATTGGGCATTTGCACCCAAGACTAATACAAAATATATAAACACATGGGTAGAAAGATGGATCTTCAATGAGGTATCACTATGACGGTCGTTTGTACATTGTTTGAGGAACCAACTCCACTGAGGCACCTAAGAATGGATAGGAGAGTCAGTAGACGAAGGCTCTTCTAGGAACTGGCACTGTGGAGGGATAAAACCCGTGATGTCAATCAACGTGCGAGGTCTGTTGTGGTCTCCTTGCACTAGCTCTCCATCGGACAAGTGCCACTGCCACCTCCGTTGGCTATATCCCTAGTCCGACAAACATTGAAGTGTGATCGGCCTCCACTATTGTATCAAGTTCCTACGCCCCCCCTTAGGGATAAGATGAATAAGAATGTTAGAAAGTAAAGCAAGCATAACACTAGCATCCCATATGTCTACAGAGCTGTAGTGATATATTATCAATATCCTACCAAAGGCATTGAAGAAAGAGAGGGCCCATCCATCTCAACGTGGGCACCGTTTGAAGGGCAAGTAATGCAGTCTTGAATTTCACGTTGATGAACGGTGTATCAAGTGAGATCTTCACCAACAGTGGGGCTATATGCAAGCCCTTAATCTGGCACTATCTCTATCAATTGTGTCACGTTTCATAGAGAGGAGGGAGTTATAATAATCTGAGGCAACTTGCATGACAATATCTAGATCTGTATGCAAAACCCTGCCAGAGTCAATCATTCATCAGCCATCTCTCAGTCACCTTGCATATAGGTTGAAAACAGAAACAAGTCTCTCACTAGGACACTCTTTCCACATTGGAGGGCCCATGGAGTCACGGGCAAGCGAGAGATTGGCATTTTATCAATGGAAAACCCTACTTTTGTATGAGGACCCACACGATAGTTCAAATTATGAGAAATGGTTCATGATAAATCCAAAAGTTAATGCTCATTAACCCATTACAAATATCATGTTTAAAAATCTAGCATAACTTAAGCTCAGCTAGGGTAGCTTATGAATTGAAGGGTTCAGTAAAAAATATTAGCTTGACACATGACACTCCAGAATCGTATATGGTGTAGGACTAGACCTGTCTTTTGTTGTGTGTTCCATTTACACAATCTACGCAAATTGTCTGTGTCTGAATTGTGAGAGGAAATAGATCAAAGCTAATTACTCTCTCTTTCCAAAGCTTCAATAAGCTCCACCTTTCATCTCTGCACGCTCTCTTTCCAAAGCTAATTACTCTCTCTTTCAGCTTCAATAAGCTCCACCTTTCATCTCTGCACGCTCTTTTATCATTGGCATCATCTCACACTTGAAATAGTCTTATAAATAGTCATGATTTTCATCCACAAGTTTGTAGTCCCGCTTGATGGAATACAGGGATTCAAACTTGGGGTGAGGCCATGCATTATAGGCTTTGCTTCGCATCTAACCCATTGCCCAGCTCACACATTTAAGAACATCAATGTTCTAGAGCCTTTCCCAAGTCATTGAACTGAATTCAATACCACTTTCCACGTTCAGACCCCAACCCTCGTCCATAGACTTAGCATGGGAGATTATTGCTTTCTCACATATTGGCATATCTCAAATCCAATGTACAGAGTTCATAGAGGGCACTCAGGTCTTATACCTCTCAGTCTATCTGCATCACCTGGCATAACATTATTCACGCTCTCATGGTCACCTGGATCAAACTCAGGGCCCACACAGACCACTCTGGCTAGGAGAGCATTTCATGAAAGATTGAGACCATAGATTTCTCCGACATGCCCTTCGTGACATTTCCAGGCCCCCCTGACTGCACCAACCCCGTTTTCAGCCTGATTCTTGTAACCAACATATTGGATGTTGATGTTCACAGGGGTCACTGCCAATTCTTTCAATTTTTTGTTATACTTGTTAGAAATCTTTGTTTATTTCTATTTTTTCCCCTCTTCTTGAGTAATTCCAGGAAAATTTCTGATTATAGGGAAGAATTATCCCTGCTGGCTGTGACTTGGAATGGTGCAGAGAAGCTCATTGGGACTAAGATAACAGGGAGATCCAAATAATTGCATACGATTGGGCTGCATTCTTGAAAGTTATAAAGGGAAGTAATGTGGTATTTTTTAAACTGGTATGGCAGTTGTACTTAAGGAATCACACTCGCAAACCATCCCCCAGAGTTTAAGAGAAAACTCAGTTCACGAAATTCCTGCACAATTGATTAAGTTTGCATCTACTGAGTATAAAATGAACCACTATTTGATCCAAAGCATGAAGATACTTTTGTTTGTAATGATTGGGAACCCCTGGCTCGCAAACCATCCCCCAGAGTTTAAGAGAAAACTCAGTTCACGAAATTCCTGCACAATTGATAAGTTTACATCTACTGAGTATAAAATGAACCACTATTTAATCCATAGCATGAAGATACTTTTCTTTGTAATGATTGGGAACCCCTGGCTTGGATCTCATCTTAGTCACTCTTCGTAGAGATATTGTCAAGCATTCTCTAAAGACCACATTTGGGATATCATTTAAAGAGGGAAAGGGGCAATACAGCAGTAGAAGATTTTAAGTAGCTTTACAGCAACATCTTTAGACATGTCTCAACAATAAACCTTTTCTCACATGGAGATTTTCTTCCACAACCATAAACAATACATAATATAAGCAGTGATATACATATGCTGAACATATTTGAATGTAGAAACCTTGTGAACTAGAGGCTAGGAAACAATGTATTTAATAACCTGCTTTTGCGCCTCAACTTCAAGGCGGAGGGCAGTAATCAATCTGTCATCGTTGTCGCTTTTCCCTATCAACATAGACATCTTCTCTTTTGCACATTTCAACTGCAACACCATACAATGAAGAATATTCAGAGGATATCTCCCATCATGTTACTCCTGTACAATCAACTGGTGTACACAGAAAGATGTGAATACACATAAATTATAAGTTTTTTTTTTTTTTGCAAGAAAAGTACTTCATTAAGTATGCATAAAAACCACAGAGCAAGCTCAAGTGCAAGAGTACATCATGTCAAGCATGAGAAAAAACAGCTCAGAATGACCAAATAAAAATCCCAAGTGGCGGCTGAAAATGCCACCTCATCCCTGAAGGCGAGTCAAAGAAGAAAGGAGAACCCCTTCAGACTCTGAGAAAAGCAACCCTCCTAGCAGTAGCAGTCCTGGAGGTTCCCTGTATGTTTGCCCAAATGGCCATCAAAGTGTGTATAGTATCTGCCCAGATATTACTGGCCATAGTCTAAGAAGGGTGAACCTGGAAGTCCTCCAAAGCGTCTGTACATTTGGCTCTCCAAATATGCCATGCTGTAATACTAGCTAGAATCTCCCAAGATGTGTCTACAAAAGCATGGGGAGCTCTGAGTGGAGTAAATGGAACATCCCAGAGGGAGCATAACTCCACAAGGTGTCGTCGAACAAAGAAAGTTGTGTCCGTGTCATGTCCCTCGAAAAAAGCCTGTGGACCAGTGAGTGATAACCAAGCAACTGATCCCCAGGTCAAGAAGAAGGGTTCTCTATGAAAAATGCAAAGTATCCTAGCAAAACCCTTCCAAATCGTCCTCGCCTGAGTGCACTCCCAAAGGCAGTGCTGCACTGACTTAATCGCTGAGTGGCATCAAGGACATGTAGGGTCAGCTCTGAACCTGAATCTCCACAAGTTCACTGCAATCCCTCCATGAATAGTAAGCCAAATGACTAACGTGATTTTCCTATTCTTGAGGGATTTCCAAAGTCTCCTCCAAAAGTTTTTCTGCATCTCTGTAGAAATCTGAAAGGTATCCCAATGAGGAGCTCTAGAGGGCCTCCAACCTCTACAACTGAGCTAGAATCTCCTGGCATTTCTGACCGTGTAACGAAAGAAGGAGATGCTCTTCTCTTGGTGCCCTTCCTCTATCCACTCCCATTCTCCTGGATCCCACTGCAAGGATCTAATAGGGGAACCTCCATACAACCAAAGCCTCCAAGATCCAAGACCCAGGAGAACGGGGTCTGGATCAAGATACCACTATGAGTCTCTACCCATCTCCATGTATCCTGCAATCTTGACAGGCTGAAAAGGAGCCTCCAAGAGAATGTCCTCTAAAGATCTGTGGAGTCTGCCTCCTGCATGAACCTGAAAGATAAATTATAAGTTTGAATCCAACTCATTTGAAAATCTACTCTAAATTTTAGACCATGTAAACAACAACCAAGAATACAGTCTACAAGCTCAATACATCCTATGCTTTTAAGAGGAGCAAGAGATAAAACCTCTTTGAACTCATCAACAAACGTAAGGCTGGTAATGTTATACTGTGGAAAGAAAATAACTAAGGATGCAGTCTACAAGCATACATCACGTGCTTTGAAGAAACAAGCTGTCTCCACCATTTGGTACCTCTCCCAAAAAACAAAGAAGAATCTTTATTATATTGACTCTACTCAAAGAATGTTGACTTTGATTAACTAGAATAAGTTTTGTTGTTTTTACTTTTACTTTGCATTGGTAAAAGAGAACTGTGGAGATGCCCACAAGGGACTAGGATTAGTCCAAGAACTAGGAATGCATGCATTTTGCTAACCTTTAATGGGTTAAACTGTTGGTGTTTGTGTAGGACCCCATGGGTTCTAAAAACTCTATAAAAGCTGCACAAGGTGGGCAAAAGCAAGAAAGCTTAGCTTTTGTAAAAGATAGCTCCAAAAAAGTAGGTCTAACTTTTTGCTAGGCCAAGTCTATAAAAGTCAAGATCCTTGAAGAGTTGTACTCTGGGGTGCAATTCTTCTTTCTGCCCCCTGGTGCTGTGTATCGTCTACTTTCTCTCTCTCTGGAATCATCAAATGGCACAGCACCTCAAGAAGGACTTGAAAGAAAACAAAGGAGGACTTAAAGAAAGAACAAGGGTAGAGGGGTCTTCATCCTTTGAAACCGAGATCAAAGGTGGTCTCCAGTGGATCGAGTGCAAAGGTTCTAGTCATGGTCACTTCTACCTTCAAATGTAAGGTACCCACTTCTACCTCCTTTTGCACCTTTTGAGAAATTCATGGAGATGATGCCTCCTAGCTTACGTACACCCCCTTCTTCTATGAATGTATCAAAGCCACTTTTACCTTCTACTGTTTCGCCTCCATTGCTTCCTAATCCCCCTTTGCTTCAAGCTCTTGCAATCAATCAAGTTGGTTCCCCATATTACTATTCTCGCACAGTATTATACACTATACCAACCACTGTACCAACCACTTGCTCCAAGAGGTGGGTATGGACCATATTACCCACGAGGTCGGCGAAGTGTTTTCGAGGAGGTCGTGGAGGACCAGGCAGAGGGCCCAACCTTCGCACCCCAATCATGTGTTGTAGATGTGGTGAGTACGACCACTACCAAGTTGATTGTACACGATTGTTTGGGAGATCATCTTGCACACAATGTAGCACCAATGACCACTATAATAGAGACTATCCCAATGGGAGAGAGGAACCAACACCTCAGGTCAATATGATTGAGGTAGTAGCAGTGGGGGAGGTATATAGGCCACGTATGATTGGGACAGAATTGGGAGCCCTTGCAGACCAAAGGAGGTATCGGCGGTACGTGAGACAGAGTCCTCTAATAGAGCAAGTGAACCAATTTGAGAGCAATGGCCAAAGCCACCAAGTTCATTGAAGCCCTTGTGGTCCTAGATCAGCAAGATTGGTGGCAGTCAACCCATATTTGTGACTTGGAGAAAGAGGTGCAAAGTAGAGAAAGCTCAAGAAGTCCTCTAGTAGAGCATAGTGAACCAATCTGAGAGCAATGGCCAAAGCACCAATTTCATTGAAGCCCTTGTGGACTTGGACCAGCAAGAGTGGTGGTGGTCAAACCAAATTTGTGACTCGGAGGAAGAGGTGCAAGGCAAAGAATGAGTAAAGGAGGAAGGCGAAGAGGACAAAGCTTCATTTGAATCTCACAAAGGTCAAGAGTACATCCCTTCCTCTTCTGAAGCCATGTCTTCAGCAGTAGCCACTTCGTAAAGGATGGCAACAACTAGACCACCTGACTTAGCAGCTCGACTAGCGCTACTACTACTCTTCCTTGTGACCTACAACACTGGCTTCTTGTCACTTCCAACTTCTACTATCACCTTGTGACCTACAACACTGGCTTCTTGTCACTTCCAACTTCTACTATCACCTTGTGACCTACAACACTGGCTTCTTGTCACTTCCAACTTCTACTATCACCATTCCTCTAAATTCTCATTTTGCCATAGCTCTTGACCTAGTCATGCCTTTTGCACCATCCATGCCTTTCAGACTCCCCATCCACCTTCTATGTCTTTTCCACCGCTCGTGTACCTGTCAGAGATGGCTTAAGGCCCCCATCCTACAAAAGGAGAATTAGGGTCTTTCAAGTCACCCTTTCTCTAATATCTGCTGAACCATCAAGCCTTCTCCATTATAAATTTCTGATCGCCTCTTGAGTTCAATGATGCAACCTTTACAGTGACACTAACATGAGCAAACAAACCAGGCTGTGGCCAACAATACCTAGTTGACTAATATCACTCTAGAAGCAAGGTCAAGTCTATCCAAGCTCCAATCAGGTGTTTCTTCCTTATGCACTTTAGCACTGAAGCAAACTGTTGTGAAGAAGAGATGCCCACCCTGACCTGGCAGTCCACATATCTGACAGAGACATACTTCGATTCCAAGTGAAGCCAAGATCAGCCCCTAATCTGAGGTCTCCTCCTCATTGATCCAAAAACCTATGGATTCATTTGCAATACAAAATAAAACCAAGGTTGTCCTGAATAGGGTTCACCAAGAACCAGAGAAGTGAACACCTTTAGCCCAGAGGAGGCAATCCCACTATGATAGGAAACCAAGACACTAGGAAGTGCCTCAAAGTCTGTGGAGTACATCCAAACCAATAGCAATGTCATCTGCAAGCTCACTATCTAGAAGCTCTTCATCCTACATCAAAGGAAGTCTCAACCCAAGAATATCTTCCTAGAATCTCAAAAAAATGCTCATGGCTTCAATCATGAATAAATACAAAAAAGGGGCTAAAGGGACTAATCAGGAGATCTGAATCTGCCTCTTCTAACCCCTTTGATAAGCAATTGGTTGTGGACTAATATATACAAAGAGAGAACCCCCTTGATCCAAGCATCTGAAAAACAAAAACACAACAAGGTACCCTCCAAGAAATCCCAGTATACTCTCTCATAAGCTTTTTTAAAGTCCAAAAGTAGAATGCCCAAAGCTTGGTCTCTACGCATAGCCCTCTCTGAAGCCTCCCAGAATGAAAACATGTTATGAAAAATGCTCCAGCTTAATAAATGCTCCATCTACGCACAAAGCCTATTTGCGTATCATGGATTAGAAAGGGTTCCAAATGCATGCTAATTGCTCTTGCCCAAAAGGGTGATGGGCCCCCACAGAGAGATCTAATTTCTGCATCCCCACTTTGGGATAAGATGAATGAGACCCTCTATAATTGAATCAAGCCTAGTACTAGAGTCTGTTTCATGGTACGAGCAATACAATGATAGCAACCACTGATAGCAAAAAGGGCTGCTCCAAGATTTGAAGGTGAGAACACACCACCACCCTGCAAGTAAGACACCAAATTTGTAACACACCCTCTGAGAGGCCCTCGTCTGTAAACAATGCATTTGGAATCCTGATACTGGGAGAGTGGGCTTGCAAACGTGGCTTTAAAATAAACAAAACCACTGGAAAATTATCCAAAGGGGAGACCCCTAGGGCAATGCAAATAGTGCCACCTCTATCCAATGACCAATCATCAACATAGAATCTATCAATCCATGCATGAACGGGCATGTGAGGTCTCCTATTCAACCAAGAGAATAGGAGTAAGGAAGGCATAGCATGAAAGGCATCATCTGACCAAGAGTCTCTACCACACTAAACTAAAAGAGGAATGCATTCCGAGAAAAGTAGATTATCTTTAAAAAAAACTTAATGCTTCTATTAAGTATGAAAAATGTCCCAACAACAAAGTTCTCAAGGCAAGAATACACCATCCGAAAAGACCAGAGAGAATCAATCCCTACTCAACAAAAAAATTTGGAGAAGATCTAGGTTTGAGACTGAAAATGCCACCTGAAAGGATAACCTCTCCACTCCTGGAGGAAAAAACACTCCTGAGGATCCCTACACGCTCAACCAATGACCATCCAAACAAATTACTTTAATGAAACAAAGCCAACAATAATATATTGTGATAATCAATCAGTTTAAGCCATGGCAAAGAATCCACTATAATGTTCAAGGATAAAGGATATTGATGTTGGAGAACATTTCATCTATGAAAGAGTACTCAATGCAGATATCACCCTGCAACACTGTGCAAGCAAGATAATGTTGCATATATTTTCACCAAACCACTTGGAAAAGGGCTTTTATAGAAACACCGACAAGCTCTTTGTTTAACTCAGAGAAAGGACATTAAAGCAACCCGACAGAGCAATTAAGGTCACTCCTCCTTCAAACCCCAGAGTAATCCTCTTGAGGAAGGCCTACTTCTTCATAATCTTGATCTTGAGGGAAGGTGTTGAAGATTCATCTCGACATGATGTTTATAATTTGGATAATCACTAATCCATTTGAGTGCTAAAAAGGGAAAAGAGTAGGAAACCCTAATCATAAGGAGTTTGTATACATTGGTTTCATCTACAACTAATCTAGTGTAGAGTCAGTCATTTGTGGTGCACTCTCTAGCTGTCCCCTCTCTTATCATCTCACTCTTCTCCTTTCTCTCTCCATATTTAATCAGCACCACGTCTAACACTAAAAGGGAGGAAGTCTCACCCATTCATTCTCGATACAGGTAGAGGGTTAGGATCCTGCAGCTATGCCTCTTATACATATGGCTTATATTGTATCAATGAGACTCGAGTAATAAAAAAGAAATGCAGAAAAAAATCCAATAGAAGTGAGGACCAAGTTATTAGTTTCTATTACTATTACTATCTCTTCCTTTTCCAGCTGCAAACATGTAGGTATGAGGAAGCCCATCATACTCGCCGGAATGGACTGAGAAAACTGGCTTCAGCGAAGAGAACAGCATGGGCAAAAAGTGGAGGAGATGCATGGGAGGAATGAGGGATCTCCAAGAGGTTAAGAGTATCTTCAAAATGTACTTTCAACAGCATTGAGAGGTTTTGAGGATGTTACAACCTCGACAAACATAGTTTTGACAGGAATCTTATCATCATTAATAAATTATAAAGAAATTGGAGAGAGGAATGACCATAGATAGGAGTTTCTAATATCATGGAACCATGGTCTTCTTCACAAGGGTGGCAAAGGGTATTACTCAGCAATGCCAACCAGCCCTGCCCTATGGCTATTCTAAAGACACGTAAAATTTTGGTCGCTTTCGGTTTTTTTGGAGCCTTGGAGAGGATAGGGAGAATTATTTCTTGGGCTCTCCCCCTACATTGTCTGCCAAGATTATCTCCCATGTTTAAGTGCACACAATCAAGATCCCTAAACATCAGTCAAACAAAAAAAATCAACTTTGAATTCCAATAATCTCTTTCTTTTGCATTACTTTACATAATTGGTGGACAAACTGACTCTAGCAATACTTTGCAATGTTCTTCTTTAATCTCGCTGTACAAGATCAATCCAATATGCATTTATTGAAAGAGGGAAATACACCTTACATGCACCTTCAAATGAAAAAAACCAAACGTTTATTTATGACGTGGATTTACCTCATTCTCCAGCACACTTCTTCGGGCAAGCACTCCTTCTAGCTTTTGTTTGGTGCTTCTCAACTCCTCCCTGCAGGTCTGAAAAGTCACCAGCAGAACATAACAGATGCATGTTTAGTGCACACACTCACAATTTGATCAAAAGGATTTGGGTATACAAAAGTTATAGCATCCACAGCATAGAGTTGCCACACATTATAAAGGACTTGTATTGAGCATCTTGACTAGAAGAGGGGAGAATGCAAATCTAAGCTAACTGTGCTCTGAATCATGATTGAGAGAAAGTGCAAGGATATCTACTACCATGTAAGAGACCTAGAATGAGGCATGTAAGAAAGAAAGAAAGAAAGAAGAAAGAAAGTTTATTAAAGTCTTCAGAAGACCAATGGGTCTATGAGACTGTGAAAATCCTGATACAACGAGCTGTGGTAGTGGAGCTACTAAACGAGCGTCCATACCAATGCAAAATGCAAAATGCCAAAAATGCAGAATGGCAGTACTAAGTCCTAAGTACAACATAGTCATGTCAGTGGTCGACTATATATCAATCTCAGCATCATCATCAATATCATCATCATCCCCAGCAACAGCAAGATATCAAGATGGATGAGGCAGTGGAGGCATGAAGTCGGCAATAGAGTGTTGTCGGCCACTCAGGTGTCCTGTGTACTATGAGACCCGAGGACGTTTCCACTGCCTCTTCAAAGATAGTTATGGGATTTTAGCCCATTTCCTCTCCTATCCAGACCAGCGGTGGAACACTGGCTTAAAAATGCAACTCAAATCTCTGTAATGTCTCTGTCAAAAATCTGCCAGGGCATTCAATCTCTCCCAAAACCTGCCAAGAGTGCTTCAAAACACTCACAGAGAGGCAGTGTGAACTGAAATCTGTCAAATTGCTCTCCCAACACAAAAGCCCCAATTTGTGGCTTGAAATTGCAACCAAAAAGGGGCAAATTTACTAAAAGCCCCAAATCTGCAATTTCGAAACAAAAGCCCCAAATTTGGAGTTGAAATTGAGCCAAATTTCACCCAAATAGCTAATCTCCTGCAAAAGCCCCAATTTCTTGGTCAATCTTTGCAAATTTGCTTGCAATGTGTGCCAAAAAATGGACAAAAGCCCCAAGCTTCAAATTGAAATTGAGCACAACCTGGGGCAGTTTGACAAAAGCCCCAAATTTAACAAAATGCCCAATTCACAGAATGTGCTCAAATCTATTCAAAAATCTGCCTAGCCAAACAATGGCTCCGGCAAAGCAGGTACGGATTGGCGCAGGAGTGCCGTACGACGTGTACCAACAGCTGGTCGACCATACGATCTACGGACACCCACTGTACGGGCAGGTAGCGAACAGGAGACGAACGTGCAACAGACCTGTACGGATGCCTGCAACACAAGAATTGTATGGAACAACAGCTACCCAGCGTGCTTCGGGAGATGGGCGTACGGCAGTACAGACGAACTGCCAGCAAAAGGTACAAACGAGCAGCGATGATACGTGCAGGTACGTACGAAATAGGTAGTACGATGCAAGTAGAGGCTGTACGACGATGATGCAGGAGGTGCTGGTACGGGCGTCGCAGATACTGTACGGACTTTACGAAATCAGTCCGTATAGATCTGTACGGACGTTACGGCGAGCTAGCACGAGAGCTTGTGGGTTGGAGCTGGAGGACAACAAGAAAGAAGCAGGGAGCAGGATCAACCTGCTCTGATACCAAATGTGAGAATGGGAGAGAGAGCAAAGGTGAGAACAAGAAGCAGGAGAGAGAGAGAGCTGAAAACGTAGTTGCAATTAGATGATTGTGTAGTACAACTGAATGGAGTGATAGGTTTTGTCTAAGTGACAAAACCTTATCCTTCACTAACCATAGTTAGTGAACTAACTGTGGTTAGGGGGAAAAACCTCTAAGTGAGGGAAAAGTGCCCCTAACCTACTTATTACATTACATTGGTCACTGCTAAATTATAGCAATACTTCAAACAATCCAACCCTAGGTACACCATGCATATGACATACTCCCCTTCCTCTAAGAACTCACTCCTGAGTTCACCAGAAAGCCCGAAAACTCTCTGTGAAGATGAGTCAATGCCAATAACTATACTCTGACTATCAATTTGAGTATGAGATTCCTATCAAAGAGAATCTAAGGCCAAAGCCACAATCTTTGATAACCAACCCAAGGAAATTAAATCTCGCAATCTAAACAAGGTTACGTATCATCGAGTATTCTCCTCAAAAAATCAAGTAACGCCTGAATCCACAGAGTTAGTTCCGTTGACAAGATTCTATCAACCTAAACTATTGAGTATCCTTGAACTCAAAATCTTAGGTTGAGATCGAGGAATCATTGTTTGAACAACCCCATCAATTGAACCCTCGAGGTCAATTTTTGGATTCCAATTTCTATCAACCCTGATTCTTGAATTACTTAGTATTCTGAAAATCCCTCAACGGAATACCCTTGTAATTCAAATTCTTGGGTTGAAATACATGACAGACTTTCCATCGCATAACAATTAGGTATCCGTTCATAACTCATGATGGAAGAATCTTCATGGAAGTATCAATAGGCAAAATCCTGACAAAAAATATAATCCCCTTGATCTATCCTCGGAATGCCCCTACATGAGGATAATCAGTAAAAATTCAGTTGGCTATATCCAGTCAATGGTACTATTCTAGACATGTTTATAGTCAACCATTATAGGAATAACATCCTATATGATCCAAAGACTACGGAAATATAAAATCCGAGATCTCTTAAAATAAGATCCACCATCGGATATCTTGCATAAACTTGTGCACACAATAAACCGCTCCTATCACAGGATCATCCAGTTCTTAGGATCTCTCATCTAGGAACATCAAGTTCCAAACAAGGCACTGACAGACCATCATCAGAAGAGATGTGGTAACCCTCCCTAAGATTGACTCTAGACTATGGAGCTCCAGGGTTGAACCCAAAAAGTATATGGCTTCACTCAGGGTAAAAAATCTTAGTCAGCCCTCGTAAAAAATCTAATCAGGTTGCCCCCAATTCAATTCAGCCTACTTGTACTTCACCCTAGAGGTCCTTGGGTATTATTTCACGTTGGATTATACCACCCCATCAGAGAATCTTAAATGTAACATACCTTAGTGTCCCATACCACCAAAGTATACTACAAATAAAAAACTCAGTGGACAATATGAGTGAATCAGGTAGTCAATCCCTCTTCAACTCAGATGATCCCAGATTGAGTCAGGGTGGCAAATCTGTTCTCAATCCTTTTCTTAATGTGATTATATCACCCCCTCGTGTTACAATACCCCTACCAATAGGTCAAAGAAGAAAACCAGTAGGTAGCATCCCTAACAACTCTTGAATCCGGACTATCCATGACCTCGGGCTAAAAGAGAATGACCCCGCCTTTGGACATGATTCAAAGAAGGTATCCAACAAGACTCATCCTGGTCTAATCAATAAGAACCTTGATATGTCCAAACGGTAACTCGAAGAAACGCCATAACTCACAATCACATCGAGACCAAAACTTCAAATAGAAACCAAACAGGAATCTACGCACCAAGATTCGAGAAAGGGAAATCCAATTGTCTTAGTTGAGTCCAGTTGAAGATGTAACAAAGTCTCAGGCATCCTCAATGTACCATATATCTAAAAAACTGCAAGATATATGGAACAAAAGTACATGTTATATAATTTGAAAAAACCAATCAAATTATAAATGCCACTTAGTTACATATCAAATCCAAAATTAACCAAAACCTGGTCAATTTAATAACAAGACAATTTAGAACATAATTCATACAAAATTGGGGAGCTTCTTGAACCAAGAGTGGTTCAAAAGATCCAGTCGAGCAAAAAATAATTAGGTGTCAGTCGAAACTGAGGATTTCAACTTCTTCATCGCTTCTCAATAACTTGGAAGCAGTACAAAGACTCTAAAACAAGCTGTCTACAGTTAGAACAGCATGAGCCTTCTTCAATATATTTCTGGTACTGAGGGGTTTTATAGTAGTGAAGAGCTGCCCAGAGTTCATCCATCAAGGAATCCATCTCTCGTAGCAGGTCATGAGGTCTACAAGGAATAATCTCAGATGTAGCCTCGCCCTCCATCTCATCTCAATAAAACAGTAATCCAACGTAGGTGTTTCATTACTTTCATGTCCTTCCATGGCTGGAAAATATCTCGCATGGGAGAGGGACTAGAAGAAAAGCAGCTGTGTCCAAACGCATGCTCTTCACACTAACAAAAGGGAATTTGGTGCTGCGTGGAATCAAGGAAGAAGGCGAGTAGAGGACAGCAAGAAAGATGGCAGAATCTGATAGGCTGATCTCAGACGGAAAGAGGGTGAGAAATTGCCTTCATGCGCTGAAGTGCTGAAGTGAGAAAGAGATAGGAATCCCAGGTATATAAATAGCCAGGAAGGGCCACCAAAAAACAGTCTCGCTTTTAATAGATCTGGTCCCGCTTTTCTCCAGCTAGCCAAAAATAGCCAAAACACGCTAGATTTAGAGCAAGTGCTTTCCTTGCTAGAGAAAAACAAAAAAGCAACCTGCTTTTTAACCAAAAAACAGTCTCGCTTTTAATAGATCCTGTCCCGCTTTTCTCCAGCCAGCCAAAAATAGCCAAAACACGCTAAAATCAAGCCATACGCTCCTTCCCAGAGCCAAGCGCCTGCCCCCAATCATATCGCCCCTGTCTTTGGTGCCCGAATCTCCTAGACAAGCCGCTTTCCGGCTTATGAACGCCCTCTCTTTCCTCCTACTTCTCAACTGCAGCAAATCTAGGTCTCTAGGGTAGGAATCTCATCCTTGAGAACCTAGAGCAAATTCTTTCCCTAACCAGCCCACTCTCACACGTCCCCACACAGCCAATCACATCAACAACCCAAGCGTGGGTAGTTATAGGGTCAGAAACGATCCATCTTGCTGAAAGCATCAAGTCTTCTCATCGCCTACCCTTCTTAGGGAATCACGATTTCCAAACACATAGCAACCGAGAGAGAGCACACAGCCTATGGACTTCTATTTCTTCCACAACTCTCCCAATCATGAGCGCACATCATCAGCCAACAATTCGGCCCATACATGAGCGAAAATTCAGATTTGCAATAGCAATCTCAAAAAACGTACCTGGAAGACATATTTTCTGCATACCTTGCGTTGAATTCAATCATGATAGGATGGCTCTGATACCAGATGACACGACCCCACAGGATCTGACCCTATCACTGACCTAGAATCTTGTCCTCAATACAACCAGAATCATAGAGCAGGTGCCTCGATCCTCCCGACCACCCCCGAGCATGTGGGCTACAGCTCGACTCATCCATAGGCCCGTATCTAACCCAGGCATCCCATACCACCTGAGCCCATCCAAAGGACCTTCGATACACCACCTATGATCCGCCATGTAGATGGCCAGACTCCCGGCCTGGGTGCAAGCCCCATCCATCAATTGAGGAACGCTCAACTGATCTACACAATAGCACTGGCCCTCCCTCTATATAGAAGGAAACCCGCTATAGATAGCACAATGCTATGAATAGCTCCCTCCATATAAAGCGAGCACTATATATGAATCAATCTGTATATATAGCGATCTCAGCTAAAAATAGCCATCCAGCCCTATGCTATCCTGTAACCCACGTTCACCTGCTATCCAACCCTAGGTACACCATGCACATGACATGAAGCCAAGAGCCCAGTAGCCAACAAAGCCCATAACAATAAGCAGCAAAGTATCAACTAGTAGCAACAAGCGATTGGTTGTTAGCAAGTAGCAACCAGCAGACGTGACTCCAACAGAATCAAAGCAAGGTGCATAGTAAGCACCAAGTGAAATAAAAATGTTCAGTAGATGTTTGGAGCAGAAGCAACAACTGGACTTGCATTGAATAGTACACAACAAGCAACGGCACCGCTTTTTCATAAAGGCGGTTGTTCCGTTGTTGTTTCTCAAAAGTCACGCCATGGAAGCTGTTGCATCTTGTTTGTTAGAGGAAAGCTTTGAGTATTGGAGTAAAATATCTGTATTCTTTGTTTACTGAACATTTCTCTCTGTACCAGCGGATTACTTTGACGGGGCTGCTGCTACGTAGTTCTCCGAGCAAATTTCATCATATTTTTCCTAAGTAGACTTCCAAAGTTTGGCTAAAGTTAGGTGCTATACAAGGCATGACTTCTCTTAGACTCTATTGATTCGACGACATGTAGTTGAGTCACGTTCCTTGGATGATGTTCCAATACTTCCGCACAGACTTGCACATACATAGGTCAGTACGTCTTGGGATATTATGGCGACCATATCAGCTTGGCATATTTGGAGGTCTAGATGTACGGATACCTTGGATGGCTCCCAGGTCCATCTCGCTCACACCTTGGCTAGTATCTGGACATACATAGTACATACTTTGATGGCCATAGAGGTGAGGATGCACTCGCGCAGCCTCTACGAGGAGGGCGGTATTTCTCAGGGAATGGAGTGGCTCCCCTTTCTTCTCGAAATCACCTACAAGGTTGAGATGGCACTTTCAGCCTCAACCTTGGTTGTTTCATTGCTCCGTTTAGGAGTTTATTTTTTGCCCTTCCAAGGTGTATTTCATGTACGGCATGATGCTTTTCTCCCGAGAGTTTTCTCAAGGGCGGTTAATATAAGTCTTTTTCTTGCCAAAAAAAAAAAAGTTGGGCTAAAGTGATAAGGGTGCTTGATTTTTGTGGGATTTAGTTTTGGGCAGTTTGCAAGGCTTCATTTTTTTCAGAGAAGAGAAAAAGAGAAGCACCTACTAGTTAAGCAGACTAGCCCCTGCTTACACACTTTAAAAATGTGTGTATTCACATGGCATAGTGTTTTTATCAAATGTGGAATGGTTTTTAGTGGACTGCTTCTATGCCACAAAGCCACAAACCATCAAAGTCGGTTGTATCATGATAGGTTGTCTATCAATCTTTTCCTATTGAGGATGGAGGGATCCTCAAAAGAGATTTTTTAAGTTGGTTCAGGCTTTTAGAATGGCAGCCATAAGGGGGGAGGAAGGTATCCTAAGGTGTGCTGAAGTAAAAACCTACTTGCTGTTGTCCGTTCAATCACCACCTAATGATGGCTTAAGGCCCCTTTCATGCAAGGGAGAATCAAGGTCTCCCAAGCCATGTCGTATCTACAAAACCATGAAGCCCACTCCACAAAAACATTCCTAGTTGGCCTTTTGAGCTGAGTAATGTAATCCCTAAAATGGCACCAACATAAGTAAGCAAACGAAGTTGTGGCTAGCAGCACTTGGTTGACAACTCCACTCTAGAAGCAAGGCCAAGTCTAAAAGAACTCCAGAAGAGGAGTTTTCTCCTGATGCTCTCCAATACTAGAGCACACTACCACAAAGGAGAGATGCCCACACCAACTTGACATCACAAGTACCTACAAAGATGCCCTCCAAATCTAGGTAAAACCAAAATCAGTCACCCAATCTCAGGTGCCATTATCACTTATCAAAAGCCATTGGATTTATTCCAATAAATATGTGTACCGGCTGCAATGCAGAATAAATCCAAGGCTTTCCTAAAGGAGGTAAGAGTTTGTGGAGTGGCATCCAAAAAAACAGCAATGTCATTTGCAAGCTCAGTATCCAGGAACTCCTCATCATACCTGAGGGAAGTCTCAAGCCAATAATATCTGCCTAAGATCTCAAGAAGATGCTCATAGCTTCATCCATGAATAAAACAAAAAGGGGGCAAGGGCATCCTTGACGGACTGATTTGGAAGTCTGAAATTCTTCTCCTCTAACTCGTCTGATAGCACTTGGTTGTGGGCTGACTCATATAAAGAGGAAACCCCCTAATCCAAGCATCTCAAAAACCATAATGCAGCAGAGTGCTCTCCAAATATCTCAATCCACTTTTTCTACATTGGTTGGCAATGTCATTTGATGGATGATGGCAAGTACATAGAGCTTGTGCCTTGAAGCCAAATGGGCCCAAGATGATTGTAAAGAATGAGGATTGAGAGTGGTATAAAGAGAATAGGGTTGGCCCTCCCTTCAAAGGTGGCATGTATAAAAGGCCAAGTGGTTCACTTTGGTCTTCACTTGCTGTTTGCAAGTTTTAGGACTAGAAGCTCTCTTTTTTTCCAAGAGTTGTGTCTTGTATTCTTCTTGCATTTTGCCTTTTGTGAACGCCTCTCATCCCCCTTCCCCTTCTCTAGCCTCTTGCTTCCCATCCCCTCTCCCTCTTCCTCTCTCTCCTCCCCTTTCTTCTCATGAGGATTCACATTTGTAACAACTCCAAAGAGCCATTTGAGAGACACTTTTGGACCGTTCATGCTTGCATAACTCCCACAAGGAGTAGCTTGGAGGAGGAGGTTCTATCGACATCATGCATCCCTCCAAGGTCCCCACGACACGTGAGTCACCGCCGAACTACACATTTATTCCTCCATTGCCGGGGGGTTAGAGGTATGCTCTTGCTTGCATGTGCTTCTCTCATTGCCCAAGCACTGAGTAGCTAGGTGAAAAGTAGTTGGTTTTGGTGTTTTTTGGTAAGGTATGAGCTGAGAAAAGAGAAGAGTGAGTGAGAAGAGAGATAGGTAGTCATTTCGAGTCATTTGAGTTGCACAAATCTAGGAAAAGGTATAGATGGTCATTGTTAAGCTTTGTATGCTGTCCAATCCTCAAAGAAAAGCTAAAAAGTGATGATTGGGTAAGTATTTCAAGGTCGTGGAAATGAAAACAATTCTCTTTTTGAGAAAAACACTCTATTTTGCTTCAAACTTGCTTGTTTTTGTTGTTTCTTGTTTGAAGTAGGTAGAACAAGTAGAGAGTACATCCCTAGCACTCCAAAGCCTGCATAGAAGCCATTGAAACACAGAAATCTCTCCTCCCTAGTGCCAAGAGCGGAAGACTAAAAGTGTGACACGAAAGCAACTTACCTAACTTATTGCATTCTTCTATCAACCAACTTATGCTCCTAGATGAAAAGAAGTTTGATATGACCCTTAGTGACATCTCAGTGAAGCTGACTACGAATCAGCTGCCTACGGTGGCAATGAGGAATACCGCCACAGTCCTATGCGTTCAGGAAGAAGCATGGAACTACTTCCCCAACCTAGTGGCGGAATCAACTCCTCCTTGCGAGGATTGTCTCCTGGAGTAAAGGAAGCAGCCAAGGGAGGAAAACCCATTGGGGCCAAGAACCCCGAACCAATGGAGATCGGCGCTCTATCAATATGACTTGGAAGGGTGACGTCGACAAATGGAAGAAGGAACAAACTTTGCCAAATGTCCACAATCAAGTAATGGTGAAAAGATGTACCTATCTATCCTCCTCCACTAGATCGAATTCAGGTAAGAGCGGTGAAAGTAGCTTTCTAAAGCATGCACAAACTTCTCATCACCGCTTCTTTGCCCAATTTCTTGATAAGGGTTCCACATGCTGCTCTAGGTAATGTCGCTCTAGTAAAATGAGACATCCAATTGTAGACATTTGCCAATGTGGATGGCATAAGGGAAGAAGGCCACCTCGTCTACCCTCTCTAACTACTCTATTATGGATGTCCAAAACCACTCCCTAAAATCCCAATGCATATCTTGGAGCAGTGCGCCCATGTAAATCCATAGATGACATTGAGTGAGCTCATCACTATAAGGTCTAGGGTTGATGGTCCATCTCCTCTCCAAGCACCCAACCACTCTGATCCTTTGGAATCATCTTGAATCAAGTTACACTAGACCTCACAATCCATGCTATACAAGAGTTGATGAGGCTCAATCTAGATAGAAGACTTTTGAGTGGAAAACCCATCTTAGAAAATAGCCAAACCATCGAGGGGATCTGTTGGATTTGGGGCCGCCTTGATCCCCTCCCGCCACCTCACCTCTAGGATGGTTGCACCAATCTCCTCTATCCTGAGACTAGCTCCCCTCAAGTGTGATGAATTTGCTCCTCTAGCTCCTCTAGAACAAGATCTAAGCTCCCAAGGATCAGGCATGTCCTCTCTCCCACTGTGCCTTGCCGATTTGAGGACCGTGTCCAAGCATGTGTACCTTCTGATCAGGGGCTGACACTCGAACTCCTCTTTGTACCACGGCTGGTCCGGATGAGTCCGATTGAGAGATGCCACCACACCCTCATCATGCTCCTCATAAAGGCAGCCCCTTTGCCATTAGAGGGACCTTTGTGAAAAATCCAATGGTGCCACTACTACCAATGCCCCCTTGTGCGAGAGATTGGAATCTATGCACAGGATGAACCCTATTACTTTAGTACAATTATCACCCTAGTTTTTGCAGTTTATATAAAAATGCGATAAAATCATCATATATCATTAATATGCTAATGGAATATGCACAAGGCCTTATGCAACATGCACCATTGTTTGATGTGATGAGAAATATATTTAAACGCACTTCATATGAGTCCATCACAACCATTCATGCGCATGGAGTATCACTTAGGTATAATGGAAATGCATGCATGGGTATTGGGTCTAAGCCTTTATTGCAAACGAAATGAACTTGATGGTAAAATGTAAGTTGTAAGACTGCAAGTCAAAGGCCCAAAACATCAAGGGCATCACTGTCGGGTGTAGTGAAATGCATGCATGGGCATTGGGTCTGAGCCTTTACTGCACAATGAAATGAACTTAATGGTAAAATATAAGTTGCAAGACTGCAAGTCAAAGGCCTGGAAACATCAAGGGCATCACGAAATGGTCAACTTCACGATACATTGAAGGGATAAGAATGCTAACAAATGGTGTCCAATTAATGCGTTACCTATCATGGTTGTTAAGACACTCGTGTCTTACGATAAGACACTTAAGACACGTGTCTTACCTTAAGACACCTTTAGACACTCTTGTTTTTTTAAGTGGGTTGGGTGTAACAACAAACATCGAGTTTGACTTAACCATGCTATCATTGATGGTGACTTCGGATCTAGCAGTGGCAGTGACCTCGCAGATTCGGATTAGGATGAATCTTGAGAGTCAAAAGTTTCCTTTCAATTATATGTATCGAGATGCATACTGCATTCATGTCACATGTGATTGACAGAGTGTTGCCATGATATTTATGTGTATTGATTAATGATGTTGTTAAATCTTTAAAATTGTGAGTCATGACTTGCAAGCTCTTGAGTCGTGACTCTTAACTTGCAAGCTCTTGAGTAGTGAGTCTTGCATTGTTACTTCTTGCATTGTTTAAGTGTAGCTTATTGTACTTCTAGAATCAAGCAGCTAGCTATGCTAGCAAATTGTACACTTGTATACTTATACATATATTAATTAAATATTTATTATTACAATGACGTGTCTTATCTTTAAGACACTTTAGACACTCGTGTCTGAAGCGTGTCTAACGTGTTGTGTCTTAACGTGTCTTACAACCATGTTACCTATGACGTTACTTATGTGACTCTAGGAAACATTCGGCCATTCATTTTCCCTTGGAGTAAAACCCTTAAGTGGACTTTCCCCAAACATAAAAGGGAATTGATGTGCTACCTACAACATTTAGTTAATTGTGATTGAGGGAGATCTTCGGCCGTTCATACCCCCTAGGAGTAAAACCCTTGGGTGCTCTTTTCCCCAACATAAAAGAAAATCTACCTCCATTGTTGATATTTTCTTAAATGGTTCCTTACACATGCATTCCCTATTGATCTTGTCAAGGCATTTCATCACACTCTCTGCAGAATCTGTTCTCCTACATCTGATATTTTTCTTCCTTTCTGACACACGTACTTATTTTATGCTTTAGATGATTCAGCAGTGAAGATTTTACAGACGCCCTAATAATGGTTGAAGAGGGCCCATTATGGTTTGGGTATAGCAGTACTTCAATGCTTCTCATTCAAAAGTCACCTTTCGTGCAGAGGGTCCTGAACTCAGGGGTTGCTCAAGCATTGAATTTTTAAGTGACACTTTTTACCTACTGGGTTCTAATATCAGATTTAATCCTATCGTAGCCTTATCTTTCTTGCACATGCTCTTACATGGGCAATTCTTTGTCAATTGCTTTGTTGGATTTTGAATCAAGATATTTGGACAACGTTTCAAGTTTGCTGCTTGTCATCAAACTGTAAAGGTAAAAAGGTATTGATCGAACCAGCAGCTTTATGCCCATTTGTTCGTAGTCCCTCCGTTGAGCAGCGTCAAAAGATTCACACTGATTATGCTCAGATTCATCAACAGTACTCTTCTTTAATTTGGACTTCAGCTCAGCTATTTTATCCTGCATCAACTCGTTTTAAAAGAAGCTATGAAAAGGAAAAATCGCAGTCTACTTGCAGAAATCCAAACTTTCCCAAAAGTACATTTTTTTGGTTTACGCATGTGAGAAATTCAAAACTATGCATACAATTTCAAAAGGACCAATTTAAAAGGAATGCACCTTTAATATACATATCCGTTGGCTGCGACCCTTCCAATCTCCACCATCTTCTAAAACCTTCCCACATACATCAATTGAAACATTACATGCGTTGTAAAATTTCACTTCCACGCTTTTATCAACTCATATGAAATCAAAATGGGGGAAAGAAATGGAAATACATTTTGGAAAGAAAAATCCTGCAATCTGCAGCACAGTTTAGCAGAATGTACGTCAATGTGTGTGGGGGACTAGATTATCTGTGAAACAAGAACAGTTGCAACATAGACGAAATATGCCACTGAAAGCCCGCCAAAAATGCAAAAGCCTGGGGGGGAATAAGAGGATCAAGGGCAAACTCTAAGAGGGTAAAGGGATAGGATGCCAAAGCTCAAGCTACAGTGGAGGCATAAGGGGGCTGCTCTAGACGTGTCGCGAGCATCAAATAGCTTGTGGACATCTACTTGACCACAGGGCAGCCTCAAGGGCTACCAAACCCTCAGCCAGGGTTAGATGCTGTCACAGTAGATATAGCAGCAATTCAACAGCAGAAAAAGGTCCATGTAGCCATGCAGGCTGCCACATCATCCACAACAGTATACAGCCATGCAAGCAAGCAGAGCTAGGCAGCATATTTGCAGCAGATTCCAGGGGCATGAGGAGTTCATGCCGTCCCAAATCAAGTTGGGTAGCCCACAGATCTAGTCAGGTCAGCTACAGATGGGGTTGGACCCTGGCCAAAAGCATACAGGTCAGAGACCTGGTTGCTCAGATCTGGAGCAGCACTCAGGCTATAAAGATGAAACATTTAAGGAAAATTTGGAGCTCAAGGCAAATACACATGTAATTGAGGCATAGGTGAATGAGGTAGTTGACAAGGTACCGATCTCAAAGGGGCACCTATGTGAGGTACAAATCAAGTTCACCTTCGAAGCCTCAAAATGTTTTTATAGCATTCACTAGTAAGGAAATGAAATGTAGGCCAAGATGGAGGCATTGATACAACTTGTGATAAGTCCATCCAAGGACACAAAGATAAAGTGATAAGGTGAGATGCCTAAGGCCCAAATTCCATGCCTAGGGGATCGGAGAGAAAACCTAAGACAAGCTGAGACTCTAATCTGAATCTCAAGGCTAGGCCCCAATTTGACAATCACATTGTTCAAAATATAGCATAGTAGGTTAGTTAATGGAAGGGGACTCCGCCATTTCCTCAGCTCCTCAGGTGCTGCCAGTCGTTGAGCAAGTGTCTACAGACTTACCCTCCTCTATTCCAATTTTGAATACCCTGGCCATCTACTTTACCACAGGCCAGCAGTCTCAGGGCTGCCATGTCCACAAACAGTAAAGGCTTAGATTTAGCCATGGGAGGCATGGCAGCAATCCAACAGCAGTAGAAGGTCCAGTTGGCAATCGCAAACACTAGCGTATCGTCCACTACAATATACAACAGCAAACGGGGCAGATCAACCCTCCAACAAAGCCACACGAGCAAGCAGAGCTTGCCAGCCAATCTGCAGTGAGTACAGGGGCAGGAGGAGGTTTATAGAGGGCAAATCAAGTTGGATAGTCCACAGACCTGGTCGAGATTGGATATTAAATTTAACAATCACTTTTGAAGGGCTGCTTTTTAGAGCTTGGATACTACTCTAAATATGATTACTACAGATCATTCACAAAGTAATGGTCGAATTGAATGGGTCAATAATATCATAGAGGATACGCATAATGCCACACGTATATCTAAGTAAACAAGAAACAAACTGGGAAAAATATCTACCCACTTAAAACTTGCATATAAACGACTAGTTCAGGTCCCTAAAAGCAGTATAACAGCTTGCTGGGGTTGGCCAGTTGCCTACAAGTCAGACAGATTTGGCGCAGCATCAGGCTATGAAAAGAGCCCTCAGGCCTCATTTGGGACCATCAATCAGAGCAGCACTGCGGCCAGAAGCCATCAGTTTTTCCTAAGCAGCCTCTACGGCCACCATAGCCTCTCCGTATCTAGTGCTTATGTGGGAGCAGTTTGCAGCCATAAGCCATACCCAAGTTAAACCCTAGCCTCTTCACTTAGCAGATACAACCTCTCCATTGAGGATCCAGATGTTGTGTTCACATCAATTCATTAAGGGTATCCAACAAGTGTATTCAGTGGTCTGTTGGCAATTGCCAAGGCTAACCCTAATAAAGATAGTAGTAAGCATACTTCCATCATAGTTATTTGTAAAATATGATGAGTTGTTGATGCCAAAGGAATCTCTCTTCCTTTAATCCCTTAGCATTCACGCTTCCACAATCTGTAGAGTATAGGCTCAGTTAGTGATAGAGTATGTAAGCTTCGTGCCTATTCCAACATGGCACATAAACCGGGCTTCATCTTAGCAGAACCAATATGTGTCAAATCAGTAGAGAACCTCACAAGATAGTAGTTGCTATAAGACACTAGGATCCCTTTGCCATTAGGCATGTTGACAACGGCTGTACATACAAAAAGGAGACTAATTCGTTTCCATCATAATGCTAATTCAGCTAAAGAGCCCCTCACTACAAACTTTGCGATTGTGTGGGGTAGGTGCCTCACTCTAGATGAGGCGATCAAGCAACATGATCTATAATCACTAGTATGCAATCCAATCTAGTGCTCTCATACATCCATTTATACAATATACACACCCACATACTTCAATCCATTTATACAATATACACACCCACATAATTCAATCCAATCTAGTGCTCTCACACATACAATATACACACCCACACATACTTCAGCATCCATTTATACAAAGGTCTTCGTATCCAGTTTCCATCGACACCCGGAGGTGTAGCGCAGACTCAACCACCCATGACTTAGCAATCATTACCTTCCTCTCCTCTTCCCCTAAAGAGGCTTCTATTAAGTCTATGGGTGTAGACCATAGTATAAACACATGCTCTCACACATACAATATACACACCCACACATACTTCAGCATCCATTTATACAAAGGTCTTCGTATCAAGTTTCTGTCGACACCCGGAGGTGTAGCGCAAACTCAGCCGCCCATGACTTAGCAATCATTACCTTCCTTTCCTCTTCCCCTAAAAAGGCTTCTATTAAGGCTATTTCTCTTACTTATTTCTTCATCAACCTGGGACATTTGATGCAATAGTGACCCTTTTTATTCATAGATTCATAGCAAGTGGAACATAGGCCTCCCCTCACTCCGAGATGCTCTAGGCGGTCGTGCATTGACCAAATATAATCTCAAATCAGCAAAAACAAAGTTTTTGAATTCAAAAGGTCAACTTGTTCTGCGAGAGTGTTTTTAAAGAGGTTGGACTGTCAGCCCTTTTAGATCTCTACACAGCAACCATGCTCTTAGTACAACTTAGAAATTTGGTTGGACTCATATCCCCAAGGTGGTGACACCTCACACAATAGAGGTGTTGAATGAGCCATTGACCTCGGCAAAGTTTGATGAGGCTAACTCTCTAGATAGATGTTTAGGTTGCGAGATGGCCCTTGTACCACTTCCTTTGCAAAATTTTGGGATCTGATAGGCCATCATCTTTCCCGACATCTTACTAAGGGATTGTGATATCTTTGGGCCAGGAGTTTCTCAGGCTTGATCCCGTTTATTCCACCAAGGGAAAAAATAAACCCTGTTCAATAATTGGAGACCAATCACTCTTCTTTGCACCACTGATAAGATTGACAAAAGACTAGGTTTTGTTTCTTCAATTATGAAAGACATTAGGCTTTAACATCCTCTACAAGGTCCAAGGGACTGATACAGCTCGATGGCAAAAGATAAGACTCGGTGGTTACAATGGCAATCTTTTGGTCATCAATCACCTTGTGCATTAGCCATCAATCCACTGGAAGATATTGAATCTCTAGGAAGAGCACACAACAGTCAGTGAACAGAGACAAAGATTTGCCAACATAATCTGCCCCTCCCCCATCCATCCTTAGATGGCCAACAAGCAAGCTGTAAGGGCCCCTAAAGTGGGCCAACCTGTGCATATATTGACAGATTCTGTACTTGGTTCTTCATATTCATACATAATTTCTTGGCTGTTGATCTGAATATTCTCTCTCTAGATCTGAATGGCCTTTTCATACATGGTGTGATTTGGTTCCTGGAGTGACATTGATGAAAGAAAAAAGGGAAGGACAGAGAGGGTGAAAGGACTCAAGAGACAACTTTGATTTCCAAGAGATTCACTATCTACTCATATAATGTCTTCCTCACACATGCTCTCACACATACAATATACACATGCTCTAACACATACAATATACAATAGACCATAGTATAAACACATGCTCTCACACATACAATATACACACCCACACATACTTCAGCATCCATTTATACAAAGGTCTTCGTATCGAGTTTCCATCGACACCCGGAAGTGTAGCGCACACTCAGCCACCCATGACTTAGCAATCATTACCTTCCTTTCCTCTTCCCCTAAAAAGGCTTCTATTAAGGCTATTTCTCTTACTTATTTCTTCTTCAACCTAGGACATTTGATGCAATAGTGATTTAACTCCAAGCTTATAAAGAGGCTGAAACTAAAGACTAGCCCATTTGAGTATGCATATACAATCAGAATGGCAGATGGAAGTTCAACTCAAGTATGGGACCAAAGGGTTACCCAGTTAGAGCTTCGAATTCAGGACTATGCTGAGAAGCTTGATTTTGAAATGACAAAGCTTGCTCATGCAGACATAGCCCTGGGTAAGGCTTGGCATTCTAGGAAGAATCCAGCCATAGATTGGAAAAAGCACATTTATCAATTCAAGATGAATGGTGTGCTGTATGTCTTACGAGGTGGAAAAGATATACCTCAAGGACCGTTGGTTTCCGTAATGGAAATTCGAAAAGCTCAAGAAGAGTTTTTTTTCCTTTGTACAGCATTGGTAGAGCCGATTAATGATTCTTCGGCTAGCACTAATGTTGCCCAAAATGGAGAGATGGTCAAGCTGGCTGATCAAATAACAAAGGAGTTCTCTTATTGTTTTAGGGATGAGTTAGCTTATGGATTACCTCCAGAGCGGAATGTTCAGCATAAGATTGAACTAATCCCAGGGGCAGAACCTGTAAATAGACCTCCCTATAGGTTGAGTTTTACCGAAGAAGCGGAGGTACGAAGACAACTAGAAGAATACCTCAAGCTGGGGCAGATTCAACCAAGTTTCTCACCTTTTGCTTCGCCAGTGATATTAAAGAAGAAGAAAGATGATACTTTTCGCCTTTGTATAGATTACAGAGCATTGAATAATATCACTATTAAGCACAGGTATCCGATGGCTCAGATCGATGATTTGCTAGATGCGTTACATGGGGCTGTAATTTTCAGTAAGATAGATCTTAAATGTGGCTACCATCAGATCCATATTAGAGCCGAGGATGTACATAAAACCGCTTTTAGAAGCAGGTTTGGACATTATGAGTTTTTGCTTATGCCGTTTGGACTTACCAATGCTCCAGCTACATTCGTCATGCTTATGAACGATTTACTACGTCCGTATATCGGAAAGTTTGTAGTAGACTTTATTGACGATATTCTGGTATTCAGTAAAAGTATTAATGAGCATCACGAACACTTAAGAATAGTGTTCAGTACTTTGAGGAAAGCCAGTCTTTATGTAAATAAAAAGAAAACTATACTGTGTATGGTAAGACTTGATTATTTAGGATTCATAATTACTCCTGAGGGGGTAGAAATGGATCCAAAGAAAGTGGCTGCGATACTGACTTGGCCAATCCCTCAAAGTTTGACCGCTTTGCGATCATTCTTGGGATTTGTCCAATTTTATCGAAGGCATATCAAAGGATATTCCGAAATAGTATCGCCATTGACTGATCTGACCTCAGATAAAGTACCTTTTATATGGGGACAGAATCAACATGAAACTTTTAACACCATAAAATAAGCTGTGGTCTCAGGACCGGTGTTAAAAATAGTTGATCCCCAGAAACCGTTTTTCCTTTAAACCGATGCAAGTGGCATTGCGCTAGGAGCAGTTCTCCTCCAAGAGGGAAGGCCAGTAGCCTTTGAAAGCAAGAAGCTTTCTCCCTCTCAACGAAAAAGGCCAACTCATGAATTAGAGTTGTATGCTGTTATCCATGCTTTGAAAACATGGAGACATTATTTGTATGGGTTAGACTTTTATGTTGATGTTGATCATGATACTCTGAAACATTTTTGTAAACAACCTGACTTGAGAGGCCGCCAAGCTAGGTGGGCAAAACTCATGCAGGAGTTTGACTTAACGATTCGGTACCGAAGAGGGAAGGATAATAAACTTGCTGATGCGTTGTCACGCATTATGCATAATATGAGTTTCACGGTATTAGAGAGTGCTCTAATGACCGAGATTAGAGAAACTCAAAAGGTGGACGAGTTCGTCTAGAGCCTTTGGCCTAAGGCTCATGTATTCAAACCCGGGGAAAAGGATGACCTAGCATCCAGAAAAGGCCAAACTTATGCAAGATATGCCATAAGTGATGGTATGCTAAAAAGAAATGACAAGGTAGTAGTACCTAATCATAATGATCTCAGGCAGAGAGCCAGTCAACAATGCCATGATAGACATATGATCTCGTGAGATGAGATTTCTTTTGGCCAAAGATGAAAAAACATATTCATGAATATGTGACACATTGTTTTTCGTGTCAGGTAAGTAAGGCAGAGCGGGTGAAGCCACCCGGACTTTTACAACCTTTGGAAATACCACTAGGTAGGTGGGAGAGCATTTCCATGGACTTTATTGTAGGTCTGCCTACGACACAAGGGGGATATGATTCTATCCTTGTGGTGGTTGATTGTCTTACCAAGATGGCTCACTTCATTTCAACTAGAGAGTCTGTTAGTGCCACGCAAGCGGCGGATTTGTTTATTAAACATATATTTCGTTTGCATGGATTACCCAAATCCATAGTGTCAGACAAGGATGTCAAATTTACTGGTCATTTTTGGATTGCGGTGTTTAAGACACTAAGGATTGAGTTGGGAATGAGTAGTGGGAATCATCCAGAAACGGATGGTCAGACGGAAAGAATCAACCAAATTTTAAAGGATATGCTTAGAGCATATGTGTCATTGAGGCAACATACATGGGACAAGTGGTTGCCATTGTTAGAATTTGCCTACAATGATAGAAAACATTCCTCTACAAGGTTCAGTCCGTTTGAGCTGAACTATGGTTATAGACCAACGAATCCAACTATAGTTGGAATACCTCAGAAAGTACCTAGTGCCGCGAACTTTGTGGTTCAGATGCGGGAGATGCTAGCACTTGCGAGAGCTAACATCCACCAAGCTATGGATAGAACTAAGGCGTATGCGGATGAAAACAAATCCGCTAGAGAATTTAAGGAGAAAAAGTTTTTCTCAGAGTTCCTTCGCACTCTAAGTCTTTGACTGCAGGAGAGTGTGCTAAGTTATCACCTCGATATTGTGGGCCATGGTTAATTCTAAAAAGAATAGGCAAGGTAGCCTATAGATTAGAATTACCACAGGGTTGTAAGGTGCACCCAGTGTTTCATGTTTCTCGTTTAAAGAAATTTTTGCATACAGGTGACTCACTAATCGAGGGTGTTGTTTTGTTTCAGGAGATAGAGGATAATGCAAGACGCAAACCAACAAGAATCCTGGACCGAGGAATAATGCAAGTACGCAATCGGAGGAGGATACCCACGGTGTTAGTTGCAAGGCATGGTTTACCTCTATCAAAAGCTACCTGGGAATCTGTATACCAGCTACGGAGAGTGTTTCCAGACTTTATCATCGAGGACGCTGATGCCTGAAGAGGGAAGGAATGTTACGCTCAAGTTGAGGTAACATGACCTCGGAAGGGTCAGTCGACGTTTTCCTTTAGAGGATCAATGTTTGTATTATATTTGTTGGGCTTTACGTAAATGATCAGAAAGGAATTAAAGTCAAGGTCCTTGGTGAGGGTGATATGGCACTAGACTAGGTGGATCTAAGGCTAAAGGGTCTGAATGCATTAAATGCAAATGATTCAATGTTATCCCAAGAGAGGGGTAAATGATGCATTTAGGAGATACCTTAGAATGAAGACATGTGGCATACTAGATCCATCTAGGGAATTTTGGGGCTTGGTGGAATTTGTAAGCAGAAGCCTTCACGTAGCGAAAGATATAGAGAGCTTACTACCACTGAGGTTGGCTGGGAGGACAATCCTTGTGCCTACGCCCGTGATTGATAAGACAATTGTATCTAATAAAAACGAAACAGAATGTCTTTATGGATTACATGAAAAATGTGTTGATGCAAATGTATATTCGTAGTCCAGATCAAACCTTAGAGATTGGTACATGCTCCCCAACTTCACGTTGCAAGGCATGTTGCAACTTGCTCACTTCTGCATTGAGCATCGATCGAGCTGCCTGAACCTCTAGTAGTTTTGCATTCGTCTACAAACTGAGGGTTTTTCGGTTAAACAGTCATGCTTTTAATGCAATAACCAACCAGCATTTTGTCAGTTGCTTATAATGAATAGGTTTTTCGGTTAAACAGTCATGCTTTTAATGCAATAACCAACAAGCATTTTGTCATTTTGCTGGGTTTTGTGTATGCATAGAGTGAGAATCCTCTACCTGATTGTATTTTTCCTTCCATTCTTGGATTTCTTTAGTTTCTTTCTCTGCCTTTTTTTCAGCTGGAAGCCCTAACGCCTCTTCCTCTTGCTTCTGCTTCAATAGCTGCAAAGAGACAAAGATATATAGAGCCATTTTACTGAATAAAAGTTGGAATGAAATAGAAACAGTATCTCCTGGTCAGAACCTGAGGACATTTCAGTACAGCTGCTTTAATCAATAAAAGCCTCACAAATGCCTCATTAATTGTAGTTGTATGCGTTGATGAACGTCAGTTTCATGCATGATACCTCCTCTTTCATTAAGTCCAGCTGGTACTTCCACTTCCTAGAACATCGTCGCTCTTTCTCTAAAGCCAAGTTGAGATCACGATTCTGCTATAGGTAGTAAACTTTGGTCAGCTTTGTACCCCAGTTCCCAAATAATTAGTAAAATTACGTGTGACAAACATTATGTCTCATGGTGATGGCCAACATTTTCACGGTTTTGGTGGTTAGATTTCATATAGGAAAAAGAATCAAGTCAAATCAAAATTAGTTATGTTTCTAGAGCCCATAGGCACTTTAAACACAGAAGAGTCCTCTCAAGTTCCCCTGCTCATGGATGTTTAAGGTATCATGCAGATCAGAGGATGAGATAGAAAACAATGTTGGACTCGGCTGGAGAAGGCCTTACTTCGCGATCACGTGAGCATGCAACTTCCAAGTTTGACTCTACCACAAGTTTTACACTAAAAGCCTTAAGAGTCATGGCCAACAAATATACCCATGGGGTAACAAATTCCACTTTTATATCATGCAGATGAGATAAAGGGGCCAATGAGCAACTCGTGTATGCCTTTGATGTTAAAACTGTCGAGAGACATTCAATTGAAATCTGGAAGGAGAGCAAGTGACGGCTAAAGAGATGTTGGTTCCCAAAAAGTCTAAATGGCAGTGTGGCATGCAGGCCATTTTCAACCAGGAACTAGATTCCAGGTTTTCTATGTTGGTTATTCACAGCATCTCATTCCGCATATGTAAAACAATACAAATGCACAAGCCTAATAATGATAGAAACAGCAGGCATGACGAGAAAGAGCCATGCCCTTTTTGAGAGCTCTAAGATTTTTGCTTCTCTGATGTTTTGCCCTTCACTCCCTGCAAGCACTTGCAGCATGTGCCTGCCATAAATGTTCATGACAGCAAGAACACGTGAGTATTTCATGTGCAGTGCCTTTATGATTTCTTACTATCGAACGTTTTCTTACAACAATTGATTGCCTTTTTTCCCCAGGAAAACAAAATGGTTGCGTTTTAACTTAGAGTTGTACGAAATAAATATATTAATACATAAGCCTTGCAATTTCGATGTCTTGAGCTTCAATCTTTGCTTGAAGCTGCAAAATCACAAAATACAACTTGTAAATGCTCAACTTTTCCAAAATTATTGTCCGGATTGTGAATGTAGGTTCTCATTAACAATCTCAAGACACTCACTCATAGATCCTCTTGAAAACATGATAGTAGACTATGAATTTAATTTCCCTATGCCTTTCTCGTCAAAAAGTGTGCTACTCGCATAGCGAAATACAGCACAACGGTTGACTTTGGTTCAGCTACAGACTGGGACGGTAATGTGTAACAGTACGGTCATCGGGAACGTTAACTTTTTTTTTTTGTTTCAGGGCTCAACCCGAAGCTTATTTTTCCGAGGAAACGCGTAAGCATTTTCGATGACAAGGAAATGAAATGCAAAGGGAGAGAGACCTCGGAGGGAGGGGGGGGGGGGAAGAGCGAAACATTAGGGTTGGCGGCGGTGGGAAGAACTTCTGTGGGAGGGATAATGGTAATCTTTGAGGTGGATTTTTTGGAAGCATTCTTCAACTCTGAGATTTGGTGGGAGGCAGAATCGGCGGAAGGACGATTGTTAGCCATTGTTGTAGGCAGGGACGGGGCTTTGATATCCCCACAGTTCGTTGGTTTAACAAATGCATTTGCCTTTGCATTTCAGAAACTCTTCACATCCAACCCTGCCACTTATTCAAACATATTTTTTTGGCATTCCAACCGCAACCATTGCGTATTATCATTAGCCTGCCCTCTTAAGGCTAGGTCTTACGGCCTTAGCACATGGATGGGGCTAGCATGGGTTTAGGATGGGAATCTTTTTGTCATCATTACTCCCATCCTACACCAAGTGGATTTAGAATGGGAGTAGCCACTTTTTCTCCCATCCTGGACCATGGCCTCTAGACCCTCGTAGCCAAAATGGGTTCCCCTTTTCTAGGGATTCAAAAACATGGAAGGAGGACATGTGTCCTTGTCCCCACAAGGTCCCCACTTCTTAAACACATGAAATGATGCCATGTGTCCTCTTCCTCCTAAACCCATCCCTAGTTCCTTTTTTGTTAGCACATGGTGGGATGGGAATAGGATAGAAATATGCATGGGACCACTTGGGACCACCTTTTCCCATTCCCATCCTATTTCTTTCCATGTGCTAAGCCCTTTCAGAACCTGTGTGATTATTTGGCATCTTCATTTTGTGGTGATCTAATTGGCTTTGTGCCACGTCTGCTTGTTTAGCACATCATTCTCTTTTGGGTCATTCATCTCTCCTCCTCGTTGGGCAGGCCCGTTGAATCCCATTCACCTTGTTCTCTTATTATTGAATTGTGCAACAGCTTACATGAATGCTATCATACAAGGGTACCTTCATAGAGTGGCTTTACACTTTGTCATACTTTAAGGGTGAGGGGGTTCGTACATCTCAGGGCCTTTCACACTCCTACTGACATTTTTACCTTGTTTTTCAACATACATTTCACAAATCTTTGAAAATTTTCACTTGAGAATCTGCAGATTTTTTAGCTAAAATAGAACCGAACTGCCTAAAATTTTGACAACTTTACAAATTTGAGAACATAATGTAAAAATAATCTTTACATGTGAAAATGAAAATGCTGCAGGTTCATTGTATATAGTTTTTGGCTTTCTTGTGAACAATGGTACTAGCATTCCCATTGAAGGAGATCTCGATCAGCCCATCCACTTGTATGCATGCAATCCGTGTTGAGCATCGAAGGGCGCAGGGAGGGCAACACGTCATCTTATTCTAACAACTTCTCGTGATTTTCATAATTTTCCACAACACGAATAGCGGACCACCTACTCCTGTCGAAAGCAGGCACGATGGATGCTAGGATTCGCATATCTTAGGTTAACTCACATTGTTTTTAGAGCATGGGATGGCCATTCAAAGGGCATGGTCATCGTGCTGCCTCTAGGGACCGTGCCAAGATGCTGATTCGAGACAAAGGATAGCTAGATGCACACATGGCATCTTAGAGAGCCATCTCAAAAGGGCCAATCCAATAACCTTTTCAAGGTAATAAGGCTAATTGGAAACCTAACCACTACATGCAAGGTTTTGGTAAACTACCACTACATCTAGAGTTTTGGTAGACCAACAAATGCTTTCATTATTTCAAAATAATTGATTACAACTATTCTTGTAGATGTTCGTCCTTCCACAAATTCTATGCTTCATTTCTGCTTCCTAGCATCTACTTTTGTCTACATTCACTTTTAAGGCTGACTTTGACATTTGAGTTTAGTCATTGCCCTTCTTGATGTTTGAATCAATTACTTTATTAGGTGCATCATTGTTACGGAAATTATATTTATGATATATCTTGTTTTGGACATTATTATTTTTAGTTGAGTGTGACTATGGCAAAGTACTCCATAGGAGCGCACCGAATGCGGCAGGGGTCCTAGTGGATACTTTGTGTGGTTAGTTAGGGACGCCTGAGTAGCTTGTGTTTTGCCATACTAGATGATCGGTATTGTGGGTGATTCCATGTTAATACTGATGTCGCTAGTGTTATTGATGTTGTGCTTGATTATTGTGCTTTGAGCGCGGTTGTGTTGGGATCGGTTGATTTGGTGATTCTTTCAATCGATTGTTAATAACTAATGTAATTGGTGGCTTGAGTACAGGTGATGGAACTCATAGCGAGGATTGGAGTTAGTGCGAGGGTACCGATTGAGGTGTCGCACAACGCATTATATATGGCCATGGGCCAATTTTTGTATTGTTTAATTATTGCAAGTTTGAGCAATTTATTTTGTTGAGAAACATAAATCATTTTGGGCCCTAAGATGGCTATGTAAAGCAAATCCCTCATTTTTGGATGAGAGGGATAATTTTGGCTCCTTGGTGCTTTTATGAAATATCATAAATACTTTAGATGAGGAAGCGTGAGCCACTCATCTAGGGGGGGGAGATTGTACCCATTCTATTGTTGTTTTCATGGTGTGATTGTGTTTTCTTACTCCAATTGATTAAGTGGTGAATTCGTGTGAAGATAATTACCTTCTGGTTTCAGTGGTATCATAGCTTGGTTCATGCTCTTGTGAAGAAAAGAAAGTTTGAAGCTTCCTCGTGTGGATTCAAAAAGAAAGCCCACGGAAAGAAAGAGGTATGCGGCTCTTCTTGCGCAACTCCTCAGTTAGCCGCGAAGTCACCTCGGGAACTTGAGGTTCTTTTGGTCTACGTGCGCCCATCTGCATCTTCAAAAAAAAGAAATCCGCGCCAGCCAGCATTCGTGCAGTCAGCGCTATCATCACGTGCGGAATGGCCTTCAGTAAATACGTCCTTTTGCGCAGCCACCCCTAGTTATGGGAGTCTTTTCATCTGCGCGTGCCTCACTGCAGCCACAAACCAGCAGCCGTTGTAGAATCTTCCAGAATCTCCGGTTCCATAGACCGGCGCCTTACCCATTGGGCCACAGGACCATTGAATCTCTCTTCCTTCAATTCTGCCCAATCCCACAGTCCGTAACCTGTAGTCTTGCAGCTCTGCAGACTTCAAAAAACGCTGCTAGATTTGGGAGAAGGAGCCAAGCAGCACTCTTTCGAGACCTTGTCTCTCTTTTTGTTGTGCGACCCCATCTGCGGATCGTAGACCTATAGTAATCGAGCAGCCAGTCGCCTTAAGAGAGTTTGAAAGTCTCTTTCCCTCTGCGCACGTTCGTCAGCAAACGTGCAGCCGCCTGCAGATTTTGGCCCACGTACTCTTGCACTCCGACTTTCGAATGGAAGTACAGGGAAGCAGGTCTTCTACCATCACGAAAAAAAATAAATAAATAAATAAAAATCTACTCCTTAATCCGTGTGCCGCTTGAACGAGGTATTGAGAGTCTTTTTTGCGTCTGCGGCTCTCTTGAGGATTGAAGCACAGGCTTTCGAAGTCAAAGGATTCCCTTGACTTCTTTTATAAAAAAAAAGAGAGGAAGGGACCCCAAAGGTTCAAAGGCCCTTTTTTTTTTTTTTAAGGGGGAGAAGAAGAGGAAAATTCAACAAGGCGATTGGAGCGCGATCGGGAGCGCGATCGGAGCTCGACAAGGCGAGGACCATTGCCAAATCTGAAAGCTCGAATCAAGAAGGTGATTTGGAACCACGAAATCATCGAGCAATTAATTGGAGATCAGTCGAGTGCAAGACGACTACAAGCGACATCATCAATCACATATCTCCCACTCTAGTCCTTTTTACCTTTGAATCAAAGAGCGAGATAAGTGATTTCTTTTGCTTTATATTTCATACACTCATTATTTTTCGCCATCCATTTTTGCCATACACTCGAAACACACTTTTTCATCTGTTTAATTCTCATACACTTAGTATCTTTATTTTCTCCGCTCTGCTATATTTGTACTTATCGCAAAATCATGGCACATCAGCCACAACCACCCACGCTCCAAGAGCAGTTAGACGCACTTCAAGCACAGTTGATCGATGAGCGTGAGCATAGGGAGAGATTGGAAAAGAAAATCAATGGTAAGAAAAGGAAGAGGCATTCATTTGATGATGAGTCATCCGACGATGATTCTGACGATGATACTATTATCAGGACAGTCAAAACCACACTGAGAGCACAAAATTCGAGGAAGAAGAGTAAGATAAGTAGTAAAGCTTTCTCATTTCAAAGTTTTGATGAAAAGAAAGAAGCACGCACTGTATTGTCTTGGATCAGTCAGCTAGGTGATTATTTTTCAGGGGAGAAATTCTCTAAAAAAGATAAGATTAAATGTGCCGCAAATCATTTAGTAGAGAGTGCTGCACTTTGGTGGAACATCACTAAGCATAGTAAAAGGTGACCAAAATCTTGGAAGTCTTTTCAAAAGCTCATCAAGCGAGATTTCCTTCCCTCACATTTCAAAGCAAAAGCTAGACAACAATGGGACACTTTCAGGCAGTTCGATAAGGAAACGATCTCCACATATACTAATAGATTTTGGCAAACGTTGATCTAATTAAAGTCTTTAGAGAAAATTTATGAGCATGATCAACGAAGGAAGTATGTGGCAGGTCTAAAGTCTAAGCTGAGAGCCGAGATTAACATGTTTCATCCTCACTCACTGAGCTCTACAATTTCTCTTGCAATGAATTGTGAAAGGAAGAATGGGATTCCAAAAGAAGGAAAAGATCAGGAACGGCATGTACACTTCCATAAGAAAAAGAGATTTGATAAAAAGCCCTTCTTTAAATCTAAAAATGGTTTTATACCATAGAAGATAGATTTTTTTTCGAAGCCAAACGGTGGGACTTTTCCGAAGAAAGAAATAAGGTGTTTCAAGTGTAACAAGCTGGGACACATAGCCACTGAGTGTCCTGAAAGAAAGAAGACCCCGACAGCGAAAGTGCACATAATTGATGACGAAGCAAATTGCACTAGAGAAGTCAAGAATCTTGAAGTCTCAATCAAACCCTACAAGGATACACGAGACTTTCTAGTGGCACCCCTACAAGGAGTGGACATCATCTTAGGAATGCCATGGAGGCATCAATACAATCCTAAGATAGATTACGATTCACATCAGATGTGGATTAAGGACAAACAAGAAATATGTCTGAAAAGCCCAATGAAATCTGAGGTCATTCCTTTACTCAACCACACACAAGTCAAAAGAGCAATTAGAAAATGTGAGAAGACATATCTTATTTTGGTGAAAACAGTTACGGCTACTTAGCCAAACACTAAGCCTTCGTACCAAAAATTTCTTTCTCAATTTTCTGATTGTTTCTTAGAGGATTGACTGCCTGGACTACCATGTTCTCGACCTAAAGATCATAGGATAGAAATCCTACCGGGCAACACTCCACCTTGCAAAGCTCCTTATAGAGTCAACGAGCTAGAGCAAAAGGAAATACAAAACCAAGTGGAGGAACTGATAGAGAGAGGATTGATAAGACCCAACAGTTCTCCTTATGGAGCACATGTCTTATTAGTCAAAAAGAAAAGTGGAACCTATTGAATGTGCATAGACTATCGTGCACTGAACAAAATCATAGTGAAGAACAGATATCCAATCCCTGGAATTGATGATCTTTTGGACAAATTGAAAGGGGCCAAGGTTTTCAGTAAGATAGATCTCAAATCTGGCTATCATCAAGTTCGTATGGTAGAAGAGGATATATATTATTTATAACACACATTTCATTAATTTTGGACTCTTCAATGTCTAAATTCATTTTGGTAAGACTGCTTTTAGAACTCAAACGGGACATTATGAGTTCTTAGTTATGCCTTTTGGGCTAACTATGCTCCAGCTACTTTTAGTAGGATGATGAATCGAATCTTTCTTAAACACCAAGATTGTGTGGTAGTATTTTTCGATGATATTCTGGTGTTTAGCAAAGATGTTGAGGAGCATAAAGAACATCTGAAGCTAGTCTTTTCACTCTTGAAAGAAAATCAATTGTACTTCCGATTAGATGTTGACAAAACCATGTAGAGTCAGCAATGATGATTTCACGGCTTATGTCATTTTCTTCAATGGGAAAAAATATTAGAGAGCATTCCCGCGAGCTCGCTGGAGAATAGGAGGCTTTCACCACAGATTTTCAGGAAGGAAACGAGGGAACACAACGCTGCCTTCTTTGCAGCGATTTTCAAGTTGCTCTCATCTCTGCTCCAGGTGCTGCAGCTCTTTCCAATTCGCCAGAATGCTCCAAAATTTTAGCAAATCCTATTTATCTGCTTAACATCCATGGATTTTGCGATTTTAGTGGGAGGATTGCTATGATCGAGTTTGCAGGCGAAATTCTGGGAAGCAAACTATCTTCTGCCTTCACGCTGCTTGGAAAGTTTCTCTTGGGGGACCATCTCTTTCTTTGCAGAATCGGTCGACATACATTTCACAAATCCGTGGATAAGGTAGGAATAGTACCTTTTTAGTGGAGAAAAGCGTAGGTTTGGAGAGCTTCGATAGAATGCCAGAGGAAATATCATCACATATTTTAGGAATTGTAGATCTCCCATCCAATAACTGCTCAAGTAGAACTTGGAGTTTGTTTCTAATCGGGATGGCATGAGAAGTCTCTCAACTATTGTTATGGATAAATTTGACCAAAGTAAAAGACATAAATATGTGTGTGCTTGTTGTGCAGGGTCGAGGTGGCAGGGCATGACCATGTACCAGCCTGCGTCCTCTCCTGCATATCTCCAACTCGGTAGAAAAAATTAATGGCGATTACAACTTTAGGCTTGGGTTGGCTTGTGGTCCGATGAGAGAATAAATCTGGGAGTTTGGCGTCGAAATCATCTTGACCATGCCGTAGATCATATCGGCACACCATAAGGAAGAGTGTGTGTGTGTGTGTGCGCGGGTGTATGTTTACACACACACACACACACACACACACACACTCTCTCTCTCTCTCTCAACATGAAATGTATAAATATAAATAAATATCATATATATAATATTCTCTCTCTCTCTCATGCCTCCAAAAAGCGATAAAAATTAAATGAAAAGCATTTAAGAAAGGATTAATTTAAAAGGCAATTTATATATGTGTATATATATAAAAATTAAACATGAAATGTAAATATTGTATACATAATATAAACTCTCTCTCTCTCTCTCTCTCTCTCTCTCTCTCGCCTTCAAAAAGAAATAAAAATTAAATGAAAAGCATTTGATAAAGGATTACTAAAAGGTTTTAAAAATGTTATGTGTGTGTGTGTGTGTTTGTGTTTGTGTGTGTGTGTGTATATATAAACTTAGCACAAAATTTTGAAAAAAAAATATTTCATTTAAACTGCTCACTGCCGTGGCATCGCACATCAGCAACTCACCTCGTGGCTGTCTGACAGACAATGTGCATCCATGTGGATCGACACGTGCCTGCCTCGCAACCCCTCATCCAGACTTTGCTTCCCCTTCTACTGTTGATAAAACAACAAAAGAGGTTAATCATTGTGCTTTGTCTGTTGCATTGCCAACCATGCTCTTTTGCATTGCCATCCACTCTACCAGTGTGTAGCCAATCCTTCAGCTCGATTGTTCCAATCTGCGCAATTGTTCTTTGCTATGCACACTCTCCACTCCACTCCATCACTCGTTAGCCGAGAAGACCAGTCACCGTGACACCAATCTATTCTCACATCTCTGGTCACAGTCCCATTGCCAAAGTTCCCAACTCATATCTGCTTGCTGTCTACAGTAATGACCTGCCGCCTCTGAGTCCTCACTCGTGTTAGTAGATGGCTTCTCTCTTTTGCCTTGCTCCTACACAATGATGCCCAAGTGCCCTTGCTATGGCGTGTCAAGATGGAAAGGGCACCATAACAACACGTGGCAAATCTCCTAGCTCTCCCTCCACTCCACCTCTTATTGCCAAAGATATTTCTGTCCAACCACAGAAGGACACAATACAAAAGAGAGGCTTAGAGTCCCACCAATACATGGTCCTCTGACCTTACCAAAATGTTGTACTACTATCTTGTTGTCACCTCCAGATCCCTAATACTGCATGCTCCACTGAGCTTATGTAGACTTTGTCAGTGATCCCTTCCACCTTGCTATCCGGGTAGTCAATCTAGGTGGGCAGCACCTTGAGCTAAGACTACAGCCCTTGTATGTCTCCTTCAGCTCCTATGTATAGGCCCAAGGATGGACCTATTGCTGCTGCTCCTTGCTATTGCATTGCCGCTCCTTCCTACCAGGTTTATGCTTTATTTTCAAATATGTGGCACATTGTGAGGGCTCTAGAAGATAGGCTCAAATGACTCCACATGTAACAAGAGAGGCTAAGACACAAGCTTGACAACCATGTGTGTGGAGTGGGCATGTGGTGAGTTATTGCCATGAAATGACACGTGGCCTTTGTGCAACAAGCTACCACCTTCAAGCCTCTAGCCATACCCGCACACATGCGTGTGTACACACACACGTATGTACATTTATACGTACATACAAATGTACATACGTATGTATGTACGTACGTGTGTATATATGTATGTTTATACAGATAGAGACATGGTGCAAGATCGATGGAATTGACACACTTATGTGCATGGGTGCAGATATTCTAGCCATGTGCATTCAAAGGTGCACATACATCACATGAACATATACAGACACTTATAGGGACACAAGCACACATGTACATGAGTACACAATCATATTGGATTGCACACGGACATATAGATGCATACATCCACTTGCATTGGCCTACACATTGACACACATGCAATCATCCACAATGCACAAAAAAACCCACACACTCCTAAGCAAACATACAAACATTATCATCATACACACACCTCTTCTTTAAAAACAAGCTTCTCCAAAATTGCATTTCTTCAATTTTAGGACTTGACTTTAATTAACGTCATTTTAATGTTCAAATAAAAATTCTTCATGTGTGTGTGTGTGAAATAAATAATATATATTTTATTTATACCTGCAAATGAAAAATCAATATATAATAATTAATGTGATGATTGATTATAGTCGGTCAATTTAATTCAATTAATTTAGATCATATTATTAATAAAGGCACTCCTAGGGATTCATTTGGATTTGATTAGAAAATTTAATAAAAAGCTTACAAATGTTGAGATTTGTATGTGTGTGTGTATGTGTGTGTGTGTGTGTGTGAGAGAGAGAGAGAGAGAGAGAGAGAGAGAGAGAATGGAGATACAATTTGAAAATTTCTTAAAGTTATAAATAAAACCTTAAATTTAATTCCTCGAAATTAAAGGCAACTTATGGTCTCAACTTTGAGACCCAACGAAGCGGGTCTGTAACCCATTGTAGACGGGTCATGCTACTCGTTACCTTTCAATGCATGGAACACCGACGAGCCTTCATCGACGTTCGCAGTCCAGAGGAATTGGAGAGGAGGTCTCTTATCACCTTTCAATGCATGGAACGCCGATGAGCCTTCATCGACGTTGGCAATCTAGAGAAATTGGAGAGGGGAATCTCGTAAAAGGACTTTCAATGCATGGCAGACTGGAAGGTGGGTCGACTTTGACAAAGCAATTGGAGAGGGGAGCTCGAAACACAGATGAATACACCGATGAGGCTGCAGTCCAGAGGAATTGGAGAGAGGGAATCCGTAGAATGACTTTCAATGCATGGCAGACTGGAAGGTGGGTCGACTCTGGCCGAGCAATTGGAGGAGGAGCTCAAAATGCAGGCGAACGGAAAAGCGAATGGAGGGAGAGGGGAATCCCAGATTTTGCACGTTGGAAGGGACACCATAAAAAACGAACCACAAATGGCGCCATGCAAAGTTCACATGCAAGCCGCCATCAACTGCAGTTAAGACACGTAGATGCAACAAAATATGAACCAATCAAGATTTTGTTTTCACGATTTCATTATTTGAATTCTAAAATCCACAATTTCAGTTTTGGCAAACTGTAGCCATTGCTTAGGTTACCCCAGAAGAGGCCAAAGATTGGAAGAGGTGGAAAACATCATTGTGCCAACCCTCCACTTGTCCACATGGGTATTTTATGGGGAAAAAAGGATGAGATGCTCATGAGGTGGCAAGAATCTTTCTGCTAGCCCGGCTCACGAGAACATAAAATTGGGAACCTTAGCCTAGGGATAGGGGGCTTCCTTATGTGACAATCATGGATGGATAGCTTAGTTTGTCACATGGAAGACGCCCATGCCATACTATGCATGTCGAGGCCCATTGCTTTGGCTATTAAAAACGACGCAATCGCTTGATGCAATCGTGAATCCTCCTTTAGCCTCATTCTTGTATCTTGCCACCATGGTTTTCAATTAGCTATGTTCCCCTTGCTGTTTCCAATTAATGTCCACATTGTCAACCTTGTCCCTTTTGTCTCTAACCTAATCCCACCACTCCTCTCCCATGGATTCTCAGTTGTATCATCTACTACCACTCACCCGGGCTCTTCTATTGATGTGGAATATGCGAGAATCAGATTGCACATGTTGCTTGTGGTGTTCTCAGAATCCCATTATAACAACTTCCCGATGTTTGGAGTTGTATCATCTACTACCACTCACCCGGGCTCTTCTATTGATGTGGAATGCGAGAATCAGATTGCACATGTTGCTTGTGGTGTTCTCAAAATCCCATCATAACAACTTCCAGATGTTTGGAGCTGTATTACTGCTGAGAGCTTTGGCAAAAGTTCTATATGTATGTTTGATCTATAAGCTATATAAGATATTTTGCTAAGATTTCTCTAGGTACATTTCATCAATACGAGTCCTTCTTCCTTATTTTCATGCGTTATTGCAATGCCTCCAAAATTGTGAAACGTCTGTAGAGCTATGGTATCTGTTGCCCGGATGTTTTCAAGGATCGAAGATGGATACTATCACGCAACTGACACAAGTCACGACAGAGAGAGAGAGAGAGAGAGAGAGAGAGAGAGTGCGTACTGATGAGTAGCATGGAAAAACAGAGCAAAGCACGGCTTGCAGTAGTTGCAGGAAGAAGAAGAGGAGGAAGAGAGTGAAGAGAGTACATGTACTCTACGACGACGAAAGACGAGACGACGATAGTATCTGTTTAGGTCGTGTAATAGTGTCTTGTGTTATGGCATGTAGTACGTTTCTTGTTGAGAAGAAGAGACTTATCTATATCGTGTATTAGTATTGTTGAGAAGATATCGTTGGGGTTCGCTATGGCGCTCCCTCTCCCCCTCGCCATCTTCCTCCTCCTCCTCCTCCTCCTCCTCCTCCTCCTCCTCGCCCGCGTTCTCTCTCGCCTCTTCTTCTCCCACCCCCACCTTCCTTCGCTTGCCTCCCTCTCCGGTAAACACATCCTCATTACCGATTGCTCCCAGCCCGCCCTCCTCGCCATCGCCAAATCCTCCCTCCTCCACCACAACGCCTTCGTCTCCCTCCTCTCTCCCGACCTCCGGAGCCTCTCCTCCGCCCGTTCCTCCCTCCTCGCCTCTGCCGACCTCCACGCCTCCTTCTCCAATCCCCACCAGCGCATCTTCTCCCAGGTGAGAAGTAGAACCTGCGCCCCCGCCCCCCCTCCTGCTCAATGCGTGCTTCTTCCCTTTCTGCTCCTTCGCTCAACCGTGTCTCTGTTTGCCAGTTTGCTCCACTTTTCTCCGTTTTTTCGCGAGTTCACATGGGATTGATTGGGATCATGCACCAGCTCTTTCCATGCGTTCTTCCTTCACAGTCTTTCCTTGCTCACAAGCTACTACCTCATTTCGCGTGCTCTCAGTCCTTCACGCAACCTCTTTTCTCCATTCACTATGCTGTTCTAGAATCTATACCAGTCATTATTTACTTCTTTAAATGCTTTTGCAGATAGCAGACGTATGTAATCCGAAGGAAGCCGCTAATGCAATTGAAGCCGCATTCAGATGGAAGCCCGTCGATATCATCGTCTTCAATCACGGAACCAGTAACTTGGAACTGTTCGACGAGATGAAAATCGACGAGATAGGGGATGTAACTCCGTCTAATTTCATGGGTGCCGTGTACGTAGCTCATGCAGCCATCCCTTTAATGAAACAACGCAGTTCGAAGAACCGCTCCGCTCTCGTGTTCATAAGCTCTGTTGCTGGGCTGGTAAGTGAAACAATTTTCGCAGTAGCTGCTGTACTTGACGTTCCTAGTTTTCTATTTTGAAAAGTCCTGCGTATTGTCTTTTGGTAGACTGTCACAAGAGGAGCAAGAGTGGGCTCCATCACAGATTACGCACTGAAGGGACTGGCGGAACTGTTGAGGTTTGAGCTACTACAGCATAATGTGGGTGTTCACCTCGTGTGTCCAGGTGCTGGAGCATCTGTTCTCCTTGCAGGTCAAGGTATCTTCAGCAATCCACAAGCATCCTGCTTTTGTGTGACAATAGCTGCATAATCGAAAGCTCGTCGGATCTGTTACGTCTTTTTCCTCAATCAATTCTCTTGATCGTCCCCCCCATGCATGTCATTTCTCATTCCTTCTTGGTCTGTCTTTTCCCCTCGCCTTGTGTCCCGCCGCAGCTGAATGCCTCCAAGAGGACAAAAAGAGTGCTAAATTTGCGAAGAAACTCGCCGTCGCGACTCTAGAAGCAGTGAAGAACGGAGAGTTCCTGGTGACAACAGGCATAGACGGGTTTTTAGTAGGTGTATTGATGAGAGGAGTCATCCCAGCGGAGTCATGGATGAGGGCAGTCCTAGAGTTTGTATTGCTGTTCCCTTTAAGACTCTTGAGCATTATCATGCGCAACGCCATCCTAAGCATGGAGGGCAAGATAGCTTTTTCATGAAGATGATTCGGCTCATATTGCTCACATGTATAATGCAGAAGAAGGGCCTTTTTGCTCCCAGTCTATGGGCGAACTCTACGTGACATACGATTTGCCCTCCATGGGCAGCGTTGTATGACTATATTATATATTATTTATACTCATGATTTCAAATAGATGTCCTTGTCACAAATGGAAATTAGAGGCTTTCTTTGTGAACTTCATTGGGACAAAAAAGATGAAGACTCTACTCTTCGTGAAAAGCGAGAGATTGCATTCGAGAGAACTGTTGATAAAGCCGCAACATATATTGTCGAATGCTCGGGTTGTGGCAAAAAAGGGCTAATTTGGTGCTCTTTCAATTCCGATGTAGTGTAATTCTTACGGATAAGGATGCACCAATCAAGTGGAAGGTCCTTCTATAGCTACTGAGTGCTGATTTCCGTGGATGTTTTTTTTTGGGGTCTGCCTTTTGGGCCGTACTTTGATTTTTGAAACGCGAAAACGATTGAATTCTTGACTTGATTTTGGTAAAGTTTGAGTTGATGATCGATTCAAGAACATCAGAGTTGAAGTAGGCATGCAATCAGACATGTAGTTCGATTTAATCTTGTTTACATCTCGGATATGGCCAACAAGTACCCAAGTTGTGTAAATTTCATCAGTATGCAGGTTATAAATTGTCTCCCATTTGACATAGGGAGACAGAAGAGATGAAGACTACTTTTCCTAAAAAGTGGTAAATTTTATTTGAGAGAACTGCTGATAAAATAGCAAGAGATATTGTAGAATGCTCAGGTTGTGGCATAAAAGGTCTAAATCCTCAGGTCTACGTCTAAGGCAACTATGTACCATGAAGATGCCCATAAGAAAGAAAAGGGAATTCGGGCTGACATGAATAAAATCTGAGCTGAGAAGAAAGGTACCAGGCCCGAGGAAAGGTTACCAATATGGAAAGGGGCAATACACACCTTGATGGGGAAAGTAGTGAGAGGAAGATGGAAAGAGGAGGATCCACAGACGAAGGAAGTCTCCAAAAAGAGAGAGCCGAGCAAACAGATGGCTGTGGTTGCCCACTAACTTCTGTAGCTCCGCTTATCATAGAGGACCAGCGATCGTATTTGCAACAGTATTTGATTATCTGAGGAATGTACCATAGAAGATCATTCTTACCAAGCCATGGGCGCTGCGTGAGCATCTTCATCGATGAGTTGGGATATGAATGAGATGTGTCGGTAAGTGGGGTTGTTGGGAAATTCCTCCCCATGTGTAAGCCTCCATATGAGGAGAGCATGGGGGAGGTGGACCTAGGGTTAGGGCTACCACATGGGCAGCTTATCGGCGGCTGTCATGTGGGTAGCAAACTCAGAGGGAATACAAAGAAGAGGGGGCTGCCACATCGGCAACATCTAGGCTGTCAGGCGGGCAACATACAAGCAATCAAGAAAAGGAATATGGGGCTGTCCCATGGGTAGCACATAGGCTTCCATATGGGCAGCACAATCATAGACTTACCCGGCCCGGCCATGAGTGGAGCTCTTGGTGGAGAGATACTGTATGGAGCAAACATGTGACAAGGTGGAACTGTTCACAGTAGTTCTGGGCAAGATCTGGAGCTTGGAACATGTTGACTAGAGAATGGAGGCCTGTGCAAGGCTGTGTGGACATCCTGGAGCAGTCAAGTTGAGATTGGATGGATTGGAAGAGCTGGTACAGCCCCGAAGTGCATGGATCTGTAGTTGCCTTCATGACAGGTGTCTGCAGCAGCATGTATGAGGCTGGTACGGTAGATCTAGGGCAAGATGTAGCACTGGTACAGATGTGAAACAGTAGGTAGAAGGCTGGAGCTGATAGGCGATTGGCAGGAGTAGACCATGGGCTAGAGATCAGGGCTAAAACAGGCCTAGGAAGATGGCGAACAGATGCAACATGGGGGCGACTATCAGGTCGGCAGGATCTTTGGCAAAAATGCCTTGCAACAGGGCATTGGTGAATTATAGATAGAAGTGCAAGAAAGTAATTGTGGCAAAGCAAAAATTCAAGTCACTTAGATCGTATAGATGGTCTTGCAGATGAAGAACCAGTACTGCGTGGTCATAGGCAAATACAGCGTTTGTCTTCTTTGTCCCTTTGCCATGAGTAGTCTTTCGCTGTATGCATTTGAGGGTTGAATAACATTGCATTGTTGTTTTGTTAATGGTGTGTTGCAGCTTCTACTCCTTGACGCGGTCTGCTTTCCTCTTAAGGTCACATCGTACATATGGGCCTACTAGACCATGGATGTCACAGGTGGTTGTTTATAGCAGAGGTGTAGGAGTATATTCACCCCACGAGTGTATGGATTTTGTATAGACCCAGGAGTAAGGGTATATATGCTTTGTATAGACTGGGGAGTATATTCATTTTGTATAGATCCAGGAGCCAATATATTCATTTTGTGTAGACTTTGGAGTAAATTCATTTTATATAAAGTTGAAGCTAGTATGTTTGTTTTGTATGGAGTCAAGAGTGAGATGTATAGTATATTCATTTCAGCAGGGTTATTTTTTTTGTATAGATCCATGGGGATATTTGTTTCATATTGATCCATAGTATGTTCGTTTTATTTAGGTCAGCAAGCTTTTGCTTGCATTTTAAGATTAGGGCATCGTGTCTTGGAAATCTCGCCCTTCTCGGATGTTCTCTCTTGGAATGCATTGATCTCACAGGATACACATAACAGGGCCAAGGTGAGCAGGCAATGGACGCATTCAGCATGAGAGCTATGATATCATATTGTGCTGCTCTTATGGACATGTATACATTACAGGATACGTATAACAGAGATAGGGTGAGCAAGCACTGGACTGTTTTTGAACTTATGCAACATGAGGGCTACGATATAATACTATGCTGGGCATTGCTCTTCTGGACATGTATGGCAAATGTCGTGCTCTCTCTCTCTCTCTCTCCCCCTCAGTGCGCAGGTCCCTTCTCAGAATTTTCGCTGTCTTGGAATGCATTGATCTCACAGGAACAGCACAATAGGACCAAGCCCATGGTCTTTTGGCAATGATCTTTTGGACATGTATGCCAAGCGTGTGCTTGAGGAGCTTCCAGCTCAGAATGTTCTCTCTTGGAATGCATTGACAAGGTCAAGGTAAGCAAGCACTGGATTGTTTTGAAAGCATTCAGCATGAAGGCATCCCTCCAAATGCAATGACCTATGCTTGCATCTCTAAAGCCTGTGGTAGTTGCGAGAGAGAGCTGTCTGCAAAATATTTTCGTGCAAAATATTATGTGTGCTTGAGGAGCTGCCTTTGCGAAATTTGTTTCTCTTGGAATGCATTGAAAGTCTCTCTCTCTCTCTCTCTCAGCCTATTTTGAATGCATTCAACACGAGGGTGGCCCTTTGGATGCAGTGATCTGTGGGTGTGCCTTGAAAGAGTGGGAGATGTAGAGAGAAAGAGAGAAGGAGAGAGTGATGGAAGCAGTGAGGAAAGGAGAGAGACAAAGAGTGATGGAAGCATCTGCGGAGCCCGTGGCCATGCTGGCTACAGCCAGCACACATTGCCATGCAAGCAACCACATTAGCTGCCACATAGGTAGCCAAGTCGGCTGTCACATAGGTAGTCAACGACAACAGACAATCATACAGACAGCACCACATTAGTGCACAATAGCCACATCAGCAACGTGGCAGTCGGTGATTGGAGCAGATGCAGCCCGACCAGCTTGGTCGGGACAGATTTGGCCAGGGGGTTGCTTGCCTTGGTCGGTCATTTCTAAGGCCCAAGGGAGCCTATAAAAGGTAGCCGCCTTGGCCTCTTTCATTCACTTCCAGGGTTGAAGAGTGCAGCCAACAGTAGTATTTTGCAGCTGAGGTCAGGCTAGGATTAGGAGCAGCGAATCTGGTTCATCCTTGGCGTCTATAGGACATCTTACAGGCCCCTTCATTTTGGACAGCAGCAGCAGCATTAGGGTCTGCATCAAAGCATCCCTATTCTGCTTATCTACAGTGAGGGTTCATCCCTCCATACAGTACTTAGTCTTTGAGTTGTATTCAGCCCTATTGGGAATACATTTATGTTGGCAATGGGCAGGTCACCTCCCCATCTGTAAGTTCCCAAATGAGGAGAGCGTGGGGGAGGTGGACCTAGGGCCAGGGCTACCACATGAGCATTTGATTGGATGCCTTTGTGGGCAGCATGCCCCGAGGGAAAAAGAAAGAGAGGGGGTTGCCACATGGGCAAGCACCTCACAGTAGAGCAAGGGGACTACCACATGGGCAGCACATGGGTAGCCATGTGGGCAACACAAGAAATGAGTACCTGGCACCAAGATTGGACAACAACAGGCTGCGTAAAGAGACTGAGAAAGACCACGATGTTGTCAGCATGGGTACAGCTTGGTACGGATGCTTGGAGCAAACTATACAGAGGTCCACGTGGCCTGACAAAAGGCGGATCCAAGGCAAGAAGGAGGTGCAGCTGTGGTGCAGATCTATAGGTGTCTGGCAAACCCTTAGGGCTTGCATTGGACCACGGTTTGGGGCAGGAAAGGCCCTGGACAGATGGCAGGGACGATGGAGCAGATAGGCGAGGGTTATGGGCAGGTGGCAGGCCTGCAATAGGCCCTGGGATAGGGCAGATATGCTAGGCACCCAGGTGGCCAGGAGCAGCAGTAAAAGGGCTGGCCATGGGGCCTTAGATAGAGCCCTACTGGGTCGGCCCAGTAGGCAGGTCAGCCTATAGGGGGGGCTGCTGGGTTGGCCCATTTCCCCCTACTGGATCGGTTTGTTTTGTGCCTTATAAAAGGGCCCCTTCTGGGGCTCATAAGGCATCACTTGGAGCAGCCTTCCAAGAGTAGGAAGGCCTGCAATAGGCCCTAGGATAGGTCAGGTGGCAGGCCTGCAATAGGCCCTGGGATAAGGCAGATATGCTAGGCACCCAGGTGGCCGGGAGCAGCAATAAAAGGGCTGGCCGTGGGGCCTTAAATAGAGCCCTACTGGCTCAGCCCAGTAGGCAGGTCGGCCAATAGGGGGGGCTGCTGGGTCGGCCCATTTCCCCCTACTGGGTCGGTTGGTTTTGGGCCTTATAAAAGGGCCCCTTCTAGGGCTCATAAGGCATCACTTGGAGCAGCAATCCAGGAGTAGGAAGGAGCAGCAATGCAATAGCAAGGAGCAGCAGCAATAGGTCCATCCTTGGGCCTATACATAGGAGCTGAAGGAGACGTACAAGGGCTGTAGTCTTAGCTCAAGGTGCTGCCCACCTAGGCTGGCTACCCGGATAGCAAGGTGGAAGGGATCATTGACAGAGTCTACATAAGCTCAGTGGAGCATGCAGTATTAGGGATCTGGAGGTGACAGCAAGATAGTAGTACAACATTTTGGTAAGGTCAGAGGACCATGTATTGGTGGGACTCTAAGCCTCTCTTTTGTATTGTGTCCTTCTATGTATTGTCTCCCTTTCAATGTCGGAACAGGTTGGTGCTCCTCTGTGTTACAAACATTTCACTAGCTCCATCCTTTCTAGTTCTTCAATGTTGCCTTCTCTAGTCCTTCATTTTTGCCTTCGTCAAAGGGTTGTCTTCCTTTGTCCTTCCATCTAGGAAGAGGTTCTTCATTCGGCACCGTCTTGTGAATTCCACTGCTATGAACCTCTCACCTGCTTCGTTTCGGTGTGAGGTAAGATTGTTGTTGCTGCTTGAATGAAATGAAAGGAGTGATTGGAGATCTTTCTTCTTTGGTTTCGCCGCGCTACGTTTCAGTGTGAGGGAAGATTGTTGCTGCCGCTTGAACAAAATGAAAGGATTGATTGGAGGTCTTTCTTCTTTGGTTTTGCCATGATTTGGTGTGGTCTATGGGGCAATCGCGAAAGGTGTTTCTGCACCATTCCTCTGCCTATATAATCGATGGAAGAGTATGGTATTGCATCGCCTCTCGTATCTATAAATGTTTGCTTTTCCACTTGTCCTCTCCTATCATTATGGCCTCTCCCATTGAGTTCTCTATTGACTCATGGAGATTGGAAGCTGAAACTTTGTGCAGGGTATTCAGCAAACTCTTTTCCTTGCGTGCCAACCTACCTTCCTTCATTTCTTTCGTAATGTTTCTAACAAAACGTGTGATTGTGGCAACCACCAAAACTTGAAAGGTTCGTTGATCCTGTGCATGTATCATTGCTTGACAAAAAAGCCTCACATGCATTGGCGATTGCATCATGCAACATCCCTGCTTCATGCAACGGAGGTGGAGATATATTGAATGGTACATGGTTATGTAGATGTTGCGTTCTATGTACTGATGTTTTTTGGACTATCAAACTTAAAACTCTGTGTTATTTACTTGTTAGGCGAACCTGTTTGCGAGAAAAAGAAGGATGGTCTTCCTAGTGGGACTATTACATGGAGGATATTATGGTCGAGGATGCATCCCCTATCTTGTGTGGAAAATGTGTCACCAAGATTGGTATCATTGATTGCAAATCAAGTAAATGACTATATCCTCTGTCCTTGATTCTTCTGTATCTGCACTGCGCTAAGTGATCCATCGACCCGCAGAGTGTTGGCCACATCTTCTAAGCTAAAATTGTCCGATTGCTTTGTCCCATGGTTAAGAAATTGTGAAGGAGGAAGTCGACTTTTTTGTTTTGAGGAGAGAAAAAGTTCGCCTTCATATTAGAATCAAAAGTCATATCTTTGTACATAGACCACCTTAAACCAAAAAGGTGTATAAGCTTGTAGAAGTACATAACAAGCAGTAGAAAAACCACCAAAAGAGGTAACAAGGGAGATAGCCATAGATGTTGAATGTAAAGCTAGTGAAAGCGAACATCAGAGGTATCCTCAGAGTCCCAATCAAGGTCATCTTCAGAGGTGTCTTCATAACTTGAGTATTCATCAGAGGAAGAATCATCAGCATCAGGAATAGGGGTGGAGTGTGAGTCCTCTTTCTTGGGGAGGCTCCCAGAAACTTCCAGATTGGTACCAACAACATAAACCCGGTAGGAAGGAGCGGCAATGCAATAGCAAGGAGCAGCAGCAATAGGTCCATCCTTGGGCCTATACATAGGAGTTGAAGGAGACATACAAGGGCTGTAGTCTTAGCTCAAGGTGCTGCCCACCTAGGCTGGCTACCCGGATAGCAAGGTGGAAGGGATCACTGACAGAGTCTACATAAGCTCAGTGGAGCATGCGGAGGTGACAGCAAGATAGTAGTACAACATTTTGGTAAGGTCAGAGGACCATGTATTGGTGGGACTTTAAGCCTCTCTTTTGTATTGTGTCCTTCTGTGGTTGGACAGAAATATCTTTGGCAATAAGAGGTGGAGTGGAGGGAGAGCTAGGAGATTTGCCACGTGTTGTTATGGTGCCCTTTCCATCTTGACACGCCATAGCAGGGGCACTTGGGCATCACTGTGTAGGAGCAAGGCAGAAGAGAGAAGCCATCTACTAACACGAGTGAGGACTCAGAGGCGGCAAGTCATGACTGTAGACAGCAAGCAGATATGAGTTGGGAACTTTGGCAATGGGACTGACCAGAGATGTGAGAAAAGATTGGTGTCACGGTGACTGGTCTTCACGGCTAACGAGTGATGGAGTGGAGTGGAGAGTGTGCGTAGCAAAGAACAATTGTGCAGATTGGAATAGTTGAGCTGAAGGATTGGCGACACACTGGTAGAGTGGATGGCAATGCAGAAGAGCATGGTTGGCAACGCAACAGACAGAGCACAGTGATTGACCTCTTTTGCTATTTTATCAACAGTAGAAGGGGAAGCATAGTCTGGATGAGGGGTTGCGAGGCAAGCACGTGTCGGTCCACATGGATGCACATTGTCTGTCAGACAGCCACGAGGTGAGTTGCTGACGTGTGATGCCACGGCAGTGAGTGGTTTAAATGAAATATTTTTTTTTCAAAATTTTGTGCTTAGTTTATATATTGACACACACACACACAACATTTTTAAAACCTTTTAGTAATCCTTTGTCAAATGCTTTTTATTTTAATTTTGCATACTGGTTTGAGAGACCAAATTCCCTTCTCATCTTAGTCCATGTTTTTCATCTTCTTTGTTCCCTTTGCCATAGTTGGCCCCAACTCTACAGCCCTTTTTAAAAAAGACCATTTTCCCCTTCTTAGCCTTGTGGTTAGGCCTCTTGGTCAAGGCCAAAGGGTCCTTAGCATGAGAAAGCCTTGTTTTGGATTGGAAGTGCTTGGACTGGAGCTTTCCCTTTGACAACATCTTTCTCAACACTGGGATGGGGAGGAAGATCCTTTTCAGATTCAGCAACATCCAAGAGCATATCATCACTTTTTAAAACCTCATCTTTGAACTCTTTAGACCATCCCTCCTCCATCTCGGGAGTTGGTCAACACAGCAAAAGCGTTGTTGGTAGGAATTGATTACTGAGACATCGGGGAAGGAGTGGGAACCTTGGGAACCCATTTCTCCTTATTAACCACCATCGACGGATTTGCAAGAGCTTTTTGCTTGGCTTTCTTGAGAGGACAATTTTTAAATGTGTGACTAGAGATGCGACACAAAAAGCACGAATTGGGCAGATTCTTATACACAAGGGGTTGTTCACACACAACATCACCTCTTCTATTGATAACAAGTAGTGTATCATAGAGCTCCTTTGCAAGGTCTAGTTGGACACATACCTGAGGATTGCCTCTTGGATTGATAAACTACTCACACTCAACACTCACCACCTTGTCCAAGGAACAACAAAGTGTAGCAGCTTGGTTTAAGAGCAAGAAAGGCAAATCCGATAATTCAACCCAAATTGAAAGCTTGAAAAATGGTGACCACCTCTCCAGATAAAGAGGTTGATTCCTTATGGTCCAAGAGCCCTACAGGAGGACCTTGGAAGTTGTCTTGGGACTGTCAAAGAGGAAGATGAAATATCCCCTCTGCTAAGAAACAGACATTGGTGACACCCATTCCCTTTTTTACCCAATTGTTTTGCAACCACCCTTGGAGATAGGCTATAGGGGGACAAGGATCCCATGTAGGAATCCTCCAACCACATAACCAAATAGATAATCTTCTACATGTTCTAGATCTTCTTTGTTCGATGACTGCCATGACAAACTTGCTTGATGCAAAGTCTCATTTCCTACACTTGGGACACCCTTTTCATGCATTGTTCCTAGATCTTCAAGTGTTTTCTCTCCTCTACTATGGTCATTTGAGTCTATTGGTTGTTTGCCAGGGTGAGCCATCCTTTTTTCCCAGCTCTTCAGCACTGTCTTGGTCACCTCTCTTTGCTGGTCTTGTCTCATTTCTTATAGCTTTGACAGTCTGAGAGTTGCCATAACTCATTTTGTTTGCTGTAGTGCTGGTACATAAGAGGTGCAGGGCTTAGAATCTTGTGTGGCTTTACTAGGAGGAAGTGCTCCGAGGTATCCACAATAAAGACTGGGTCTCAAGACAGGGGCCCCTGCCCACATGACCTCCTCATTTTCCAAGAAAGGAGGCTCTTCCAAAACTTGTGGAGCCACGTCCACCACCTCCTCCTTTTGACCGGCTCTGTCTAGGGCACCAACAGGGAATCATAAAGAGGGAGCGCCACTGCTTGTCGCTTTTGATGGGGGTAGGAGACAAAATCTACTGATGTTGAGGTCTCTGGTCAAGTGGGGGGAACACAGAATTTTCAGACCTTTGTGCCTTCGAGTATAAGAATCAACTTTTGAGTTTGTTGACCCTAAGGATGTAGAGCTAGGTGTATAGGTCTACAAGCTCTACATCTAGCTTATAGTGCCTATGACCTTTCTACCTTCCCCCTGATTGACCAAAGACCTCAACATCAGTAGATTTTATCTCCTACCCCCACTTGCCCCCCTACACGTAGAGCTAGGTATATCGGCACTATAGCGGTTCATGTAAGGTGTAAGAATCAACTTTTGAGCTTGTTGACCCTAAGGATGTAGAGCTAGGTGTATAGGTCTACAAGCTCTACATCTAGCTTGTAGACCTATACACCTAGCTCCACATCCTTATGGTCAACAAGCTCAAAAGTCAATTCTTACACCTTACATGAACCACCACAAGGTTACCTACTTAGCTTCAAGTGGTCCATAATCTTGGATGGGGACGTGGGAGAACCCAGAGCCTTACTGGCTCTAAGCACTAGCTTAAATGATTCCCAGTCTCTTACCCCTTCTACCATAGCCAAGTTAAGGGAAACCTTCTCCAACATGATGGGGAGGCTTGGACTAGCTGGACCAATAGACATGGTAAACCCATTTGCTAGGCAGAATAGCATGTCGATAGAACCTCATGTGTCGGCGCGAGCATTAGTGTCAGAAGTAATATTTGGGGAACCAAGTCCCATCGTATCTACTGGCAATCAACTACCACCATATCCATCCTTTGATGAAAGCCAGTCATATAGGGGTGAGTGTGTCCCAAGTCTCCCTCAAGATTTTCAAATGCCTGAACAAAGTGGACAAAGCAATAATCTAGAAGGTCCACAAATAAAACTCCCTATATATAAAGAACCTTCATTTCTTACTTGGTCAGAGAACATGGGCGGTATGCCATACCTAACAATCGGCCCTTATAGGCCTATTCCTAGGGTGAGCATGCCACTCCCTAGAAGACCTTTAGCCCAGTTTGTTAGGCCCAACCAACCTCCAGTCACAATGCAAATGCCTGGTGGATCAAGATCCTCAAATCATATATTTGTACAGCAAATAATACACGGGGTACTCCTTGTGAGAGTTGGTTGTGGGCCTTGCCACTTTTTTTTTTTGGGTGCAAAAAGTAGTGCTAGTTATATTGCTTGGAAATGAGAGTACAAGAGGGCCTAAAGGCCAGCGGGCTGCAATCACAAAACGGATACAGCCCGTGGTAACAAAATACTAATTACAAGCCTCTCAGGGCATAATCATCGGAGTGTGGACAAACAGCCATGGTGGGGGGGAGTAGTGCCACTGAAGACTCTGAGTAGAGTGCTGGAAGAATAGCTCTCGATGGTCCCAGTCGCGAAGGAAGCACTGTCTCTTCTCCTTCCCTTTCCGGGACTCCCCCTGAATCTGATCCCACTGACCCTTGAGCGTGTGAATGATCGTGCTCCAAATGTCCGCTAGGGTCTGGGTAGCAAAAGAAGCCTGATCTCCTAAGGTCTGCGCGCATCTGGAAGTCCATATATGCCAGCCTACAATACTCCCTATGATCTCCCAAACTGGGTGTCGATCGCTCCTGCATCTGTCTCTGTCAGACGCCAAGGGAAGGTTTCCATGTATGCCCAAGTGGCTTGCGTGATGAAGAAAACTGGATCTTGCCTAGAGAACTCATAAGCCAAGTGATGTCCCATCTCGATGCTACACCAACAAACGGCTCCCCAAGTGACCGGTCCTAGCTCGGGTGCAGCCCTCGCTAAGATCCCCATGACTCCCTTCCACACTGTCTGAGCATGCGAGCAGCTCCAAAGGTAGTGCTTCAGGGACGACTCCTCCTGAAAACACATCTGGCAGTGCCCCATGTGCCTCAGCCAGCTGCAAACTAGTAGCCCCTTGTGGGCCACCATCCAAAGAAAGTAAGAGATCTTTCTCGGCCGCCAACTTGCCCAAAGGGTCTTCTAGAATGTGCGAAGAAAAACCAGAGATATCCCTTGGGCATACCAACTATGTGCTTGTGTGGGTAGCCTGTGCTGGAGAGCCCCAAGAGCACGCCTACCAGTACGCGCACTATCTGAGAAGAAGGGGGTAGGGTTCTCTGAGGTCACCAGTGGTGGCCAACGCCACTCCCCTAGGTCCCACCTCTGTCAAGGAGCGGCCCCCTCCCAAATCCAGAGTCTCCAGTCTTGGTCCTGCTGCATAATCAGGGGGTCTATATGCCATGTTTTCCCTTGCAGCCCTATGATGCGAAGGCGCTGCCAGGGAAGCTGGGGGTCGATCACGGCCTCTCTGCTCTAGAGACGGCTATCATTGGCGATGGAGAAGAAGTGAATCGAGGAGTCCGAGAAAAGGCCTGCAATCACCAAAGGAATGCCACGGGGTGTGAACTGCCCTAGCCACCTCTCATCTCCCGGGAGGAGCTGTCTGGTGATCATGGGAATCCTCCAACCTGCAGGAATGGCAGCATCGAATGGGCCTTGCCAGTTATTGATTTTATCCCTGATTTTGTCAATTACCCAGCCCCATCGATTGTTTAATGAGCATTTGAAGCCCATGAGGCTACCTAGTAATCTGGAGACCTTTCTTTCTCCTATGACTTTGCATTCTTAGTTTATTAGGAGCTGGGGAGGCGGATTCTTGGTGCCGTATATACCTGTTTTTTTATGATTGATTTTGGAGCCTGAGGCTAGACTAAACACTTTTAAGCAATCCAAAATGTCAGCCACTGATTGCTCATCGTTGTGCAGGGTCAAATTGGTATCATCTGCGAATTGTTGATAGATGATCTGTCTTCCTTCTTCGACCTGAATACCTTTAAATGTTTCGTTGTCCACCTTATCCTAAATAAGCCAACCAAGGGCATCCGCTACTATCACAAAAAGCAAGGGTGGTTGAGGGCATCCTTGTCTGATGGATCTCTGTAAAGCAAAGCAGGGTGAAGCCTTATCATTAATCTCTATATTACTCTGGCGTGGGAGAGGAGGACATCTATGTGGGAGATGAAGCTAGGACGTACTCCTAGGTCTTGTAAAGAGGATAGGATAAAGCCCCATTCCATCTTGTCATAAGCTTTGTCAAAGTCAACTTTGAGGAAGCAAATATCTTGCTAGGTTTCCTCCAATAGTTCAAGACCTTCCTAGAGTGTGAGGATTGCATGGAGGATATGCTGCCCTTGAACAAAGCCTTTTTGCTCTTCTCTTATCCACTTCCACATCTTGATCCTTAGTCTAATGGCCAATGCTTTGGCAAAAGTCCTATAGTAGCTGGTGTTCAGCATGGTCGGACGTCTTTAGGTTTTAATCTCCTCTTTAGGGCCTCCTGTCGGCATTAGCTTGATCATCTTTTGTTGATTCTTGGATCCAAAAATCCTTTTTCTTTTTATTCTTATCATAGCTTCATTAAGTACGAGCCCACCAGAATTAGTTTGATCATCTTTGTGCTGATTCTTGGATCCAAGAATCCTTTTTCATTTGATTCTTTCCATAGCTTCATTAAGTACGGGCCCACTGTGTCTTAGAAAACTTGGTAAAATTCCACGGGGAGCCCATCCTCCCCTGGTGTCTTACCTTTCTCCATTGCATCAAGTGGTACTTTTAATTCTTCTAGTGTGAGGCCTTTGTCTGACAATCAAAGGGGGAGATCTGCTTGATTCTAGTCTATCACGGTAGCATTCTCTAGCTTAAGTTTTTTGGTTGATGTACCTCAGCTTCTTCAAGTATATTTTGGAAGTGGGACAAGACTAATTCCATGATCTTGTTTGGATCTTGCCCCATCATCCCATCTTTCTGTAGGGCATCTAAAGATTCCTTAGCGTGCTTCTTTTGGAGACTTTTGAACATTTCATTGTTGGCTCTATCGCTTTTACCTGTCCACCATTCTCTTGTGTAGATTCTGGCCTGCCTTGCTTCAATTTCTGCCTTAGCTCTCAAGTTGTTTCTTGTGTTCCTTAGTTATGTCTGTCCCTACAGTGAATTATCATCCTCAAGCCCCTTTATCTGATCTTCTAGTACTTGCCGCCTCCTAAGTCTAGCTTGTCTGATCTTTGCTTGATAGCCTTCAAGAAGCAACTTGTGCACTCTGTAGCTCTCACCCATTAATCTGGCATACTGGCAGTCCTACCAAAGGCCTTTTGCCAAATGCTTACAATTTTAATTTGCACATACGATAGCTGGAAGAAAAAAGGGTTCACCTTGAACCAAGATCAGAAGCTCCTCCCTTCACCCTTTTCTAGGGAGATTAGAACTGGTTTGTGATCAGAGAAGGGGAGGGACATAAGAGCATTGGCCTTATGGCATAGAGCATCATCCAAGATTCTTCTAGAGAAGTACGCTCTATCCAGCCGAGCTTTTCTGTGGTTCTGTCCTAATTGGATGTTTGACCAGGTGAAAGAAGTGTCTTCTGAGGCATCAATAAAAAAGGCTCCGTCCTTTAGGTTGTTCTAAGTTGTCATCTCGCTCCCTCTTAGTACATGACTTAAACTGTTCCATCTCTCTCTTCTGCTTTCGACCATGTTGAAGTCTTCCAAGAGGATAGAGTTGTCTTGTAGAATCGTGCCATCCCACAGGAGTGCTCTATCTCTAACAGAGTTAGGGGTGTAGATTGAGAAGATCTGCCACACTAGTTCTTGCCACTTCAGTAACTCCTTCTTGTTGGTTGGAACTCCTTGTTCTAGCTCTAGTTGCTTGGGTGAAGACATATTGTCGATGTTGTGGTGGAGAGGTCCTCAAGTTGATGGTCTTACGATTTAGCTCACCCATTCCAACTGCAGCCTTGGGTGTTATGGCACTTGGCCATTGTTAGAAAGAGGTATCTATTGCCCTGACTCATATTTTGTCACCCTGTTGTTCAAGCCTTTCACCATATCGTGCTACCAGTTTCCAGTGATGATGACTTCTTGGAATCTTTTTATCATATTCAAGAGGCCAGTCTATTTTTCCTTGTTCTTCCTAGATGGATCTCTTTGTTGAGAGTTGTGCATTGCTCTAAGCAGATTTGTTGGAGCCAAATCTGAAGCTATGAATCTCAGACTACTATGGCTCTTGTTCCAAAAGTTGCATTTGCTCTTAGTTGAAAAAGGAAATATCAGTTGTGCTATTGATAATCATCATCGCCATTTATCAATAGATGTTTCTCTTTGCTTTGTTGTTGGATTTGTCCTCTCTACTGGTTGTTATGCAAATTTCCCAAGAGGAGTTCTTACGACTATCTATATTGTGTGTCATGGTTTTCATCATCATTTGTTGCAGACTTATCTCTGCATTTTGGAATGAATCCAGACTATTCTAATCACCGATCACTCCTCAGCTCTATGAGAAGTTTGTATCTTTGCAACAAATTGCTCACACGGTGTAAACGATTCTCACATACAGATCTTATAATCAATTGTCAAGGAAAAAGGGCCTTTAGTGCTCACTTATGTGAGGCGATTCTTTGCTAATATGGTCTATTTAAGCCTTTGTAGATTTGTATTTCCATAAGCACTGTTGGATTCATCTATAGAGGATTGCGAATGTTCCACGCGATGAAACCGTGATCATTTGTTTTCTTTCTTGCAAACTTTTTCTTCTAAGGTTCTCAGAACCTTCTAAATTTTTGACACATTGTAGCATAATAAGAGCCCTCTTATCTCCTTAGAGGCTATTCATCTCTTGATCGACAGACAAAAAAAAAGTCCCCCAGCTTTTGCATAATTCCTCTTTCTTTCACAAATTATCATCAGGAAAAAGAAATTGAATCCATTGAGAAATTCAATGGCAAAGGGTTCCACTCTTGGAAAATGGCAAATGCAAATTGAGTACTTACTAATGTTCTACATCATACCAAGGCTGATGATGTTAAGGAGGATGAGCAAGCTCAACCAAGCGTTTTGCTCACAATTGACAAATGGCTTGTTTATCGTATACATGAGCTTAAAACTGCCAGATTAAAATGGATTGAGATGGAAAAGCCCTTTGGTACCAAGGGAAATAATTTGAAAATCGCTCTCAAAATTGAATTCTTTAGCGGTGAGTTTACTCAAGCTTATCTTGGTACCTTCATTTCACACATGAAGGGTCTTATGGCACAATTGGCTTCAGTAAAAGCCCCCATTGATGAAGAAGATGCAATTGTAGTGCTTCTTAAGGCCATGAACAAATCATACCTCAATCTAGTCATGACTTTGAAGAATGTGCCTGATCCAACACTCGAAGGGGCCATCACTTCTCTTCTTGATGAGGAGAAGTGAAGAAAAGCCACGAGAGTATCTACATCAGGAACAATCACCTCTAATGAAGCATTGTATACTAAATATATACCAAATCAACTTCTCTTAAGTGCTCTTCTTGTTAAATGCTTCAAGAAGCACCCTATACAAAAAAAATGTGGTAAAATGTAGTACGCAAGGCCACTTTAGCAGAGAATGTTCCAATATAAAGGAAGAAGGGAGTTTACCTCCTCTTCCTTGCCTCCTAATATTCTCTAGATTTATTATACTTATTACCATGTCTCCATGATAATCCAAAGCCTTGTAATAAAGCCTATTACTGATAAAGGCTTTCCCCATCTTTTATCACCTGGTGTTAGTGCAAAACTCTACCTTCATATTGAGGGGGAGTCTTGCAAATCAAGGTGTCTAGAGGGGTAGAAATCTCCATCAGCTTGATTAGTTGGTGTAGATCATGGATAAGCTTTGGATTGGCTTGGGTGCCTATAAGATAGGTGGTATCTTGTGGATCTAGTTTGGATCACAAGGAGCCTTGTATGTGAGGCTAATAGCTAATGCAGGCACTTTGTGCTTTGGATCTTATATTGTGGTCCTCCATTTGACTTCTATCCTCAGCCCACGTGTGCTCACTCTAGCTCTCTCTCTTGCCTTGTCCTCTCACTCCGTCTAGACTTTGTAAAGCCCTATTTTAGTTCCAATTTTGTTCACTTTCCATTCATAATACCTTATTATACCTTATTCAATAAGAATAGAGAAACAAGTAAACAACTTTATTTTACAAGGCATAGAAAAACAAGTTAAAATCAAAATACTTAGAATACCTTAATTAAAGAAATAGAGAAACTTAAAATCATGGTATTTCACATTTCTTTCTAAGTAGGAAATAGAGAAACTTATTTTTGTGGATTTTGCATTCTTTTATTTGTATCTATCATGGCAAAGACCTAATGCAACCCTATCTGTGAAGGAGAGTGTCAACATCTAAAATGGACGAAGGTGATACCTATGGAAAAAGGGAGACGGATGCATGAAGCTTAGATACATGTTTTTTTTGAAAGAGATTGATAGAGGAGAGGGGAACATGAAGAATGACAGGAAGTAACATGAATGAGAAGTGATTTAAGCTTATTTCAGGCTACAAGAGCTCACATTTATTAGAGGGGACATATGAAAACATGTGAGGATGAAGGGAAATTCCAAGAGATTTTATTAGATTCAAAGTTTTGGACTAAAAGGTCCAACAAGAAGGAGAATGTGTGCATGTTTCTAATTTAGGGATGGTTTGAGTGTGAGCACAAAGAGGAGACATGGCAAGGTCAAGTCAAGCTTATCAAAGGGAGCTTGGTAGGTTTTAATGCATAAATTTATTTTCTATTGAAATTAGGGAGCCTTTACTTATAGAGGTTTTCTCATGCCTAAATTTTTTAGAGGACTCCTCATGGGCATAATGTAGCCTTCTATTAGTCTATTATTTTTATACACAGCCATTCTTATGTTGAAAGTGTTTGTAAATAATGGTATTTTTTAATGCTTAGATTCCTTTTACTCAAAGCACATGGATGCACACATTTGCACCTACATGTATACCAATATGCCCCCCCCGCGCACACACAGAAGGAATACCATACTAAGATGCTCTTAAGTTCTTATTGTAAATAGAGTTTCTCATTTGTTTAATTTCATTAAAAAATGTACTTAGACTCTATCCTTTAAACTAACACCAAGCCTAATGCATGCCATTAACATAATTGCTCAGCTAGATCATCATTACTTCTTTTAATTAAGGCAGTAATGTGTTGAAATGACATTGAGCAACAAAGATCCCCAAGGCTATGCACCACATGTAGAATATTGCAAATATATATACCCAAGATATAAATGCTCTTCAAATCCTTGATGTTAGACTCTCATTTGACTTGACTATTGGCCCTCGAGTCAGGCCAACATGGGCAGAGCTAAGGCTAAGTGTGGTTACTGCATCCAGACTTGCTCAAAAGTGGTGGAAGAACATTTTGGATCAAGAACCTTAAGTTAGTCTTGGGTGAGTGAACCGAAGCATCAACATTTGGTGATCGTATTGGGGTCCTAGGAGATGAGTCCTTACTCTGGGAGATCTACAGGACCAAGGTAGTAAGCCTAGAATTAAGGGGTCAGTGAGGTTCATGTTGACTAGTGATGAAGTGAAACAATTGCTGGGAAGTGTGGGCTATTATAAGAAAATTCTCCAAGTAACTCTAGATGAGTGGTGCAATCTAGTTGTGTGCTTGAAGATTGGCATGTGGGATACACAAAGTATTCAGATAGCCACTTGAATACTTTCTACCTTAGTCAATGGGGCTGACACATACTCAAAAAGAAGACAAAGATACACAGTCAAGAGTGAAGAGTTCTTGAGCCAAAAGAATTGGCTACATTCTACCATGAGAACTGGAACAGTCTCGGAGTTCAATGCCCAAAGGAGACTGGCAGAAGCATTAATTATCCAAGAGGAGTAATGAACATGAGAAGAGAGACTAGGCCATGCTACCTCAAGGGTGGAAGTTGATTACTATGTAGAGTCAAAAGGACAAAACATGGTCTTGGGATGAGGCATCCCAAAAGATTGGTAGATGAAGGTGGGATCTACTCGGAGGGGGGGGAAGATGCGATGCAAAATTTTGATATTGGTATCACTTTTATGTAGGTTTGATAATATTGTGAGGATGAAGTGGTGGCCTAGTGGCTATCACTTTATTTCCATTTTCTAGGATATTGTAAGGGATTGAGAGGATGAGCAAAATGGATTATTGTAAATACCATGTGTATGAATGATAAATGCCTTCATATGGAGAGAGAATTATTTGTGTATGGGATATTGTGGGATTTTTAGAAAATAGGGAGAATGAGTCATATAGGGAGGTCGGTCGCATGTCCATGTGTGCTCAATAATGTAAGAGAGTTCACGTGCCAAGCATGTAAGGGGCATGTGGACAAGTGTGAAAGAGTGTGGAGTCAAGATGAATCCTTGGAATTTTGGATCAAGTTGTAGGACATGAGATGTACTCATTTATGTATGGTTACATTGCTTATAATTAGACCGTAGCACTAGAAGATCAGTCTAAAAATACCTTTATTACAAAATGGGGTGCTTATGCAACCCGAGTGATGCACTTTGGTTTAAGACATGCCCCATTAACCTTTCAAAAATTCATGGTAGAAACCTTCCGTGACTATATCATTGAGCTCATTACCATTTACTTAGATGATTTCTATGTTTACTCATTTCCGTTATGTGGAAAAGGTATTTTTGAGATGCAGAGTTGTGTGCAGATTCATTGGGTCGGCCGATGGAACCAATGGTACAGGTGGTGCTGGTGGAACTGGTGGTATAGGTGGTGCTAGCACTTGTGGCATTGCTGCGACAATCAGAACTTGTGGCACCACTGGCACTATTAGCACTCGTGGCTACTACTGGTACTTTTGGGACTTATGACACTACTGGCATTGTTGGCACTACTGGCACAGTCGGAACTTGTGACACTATAACAATTGGAACTGTCGACACTTGTGGCACTATCAGCACTTGTGATGATAACACTGGTTTCACTACTCCTTTTGAAGTTGATTGCATTCCCAAATTAACTGAATTATTGGATTAATTTGTGTTTTTGAATTCAATTGGGTATTCCACGGGGAAATCGGATTCTCTTGACTTACCAAGATTATTGGCTCCTAAGAATGTGGATGGATTGAACAAGATTACCGGATCTTTTTGCTTGTCGGGATTGAATAAAATTGCAAAGTTTGATGTTGTAAAATTGAACTCCTAAAATGGATTTAGTTCGTTACTTGGTCCTGTTAAATCCTCAGATACTGCATATGTTTGAATTTGTGCTACCCTCTCCTTTTGCCTCTGTTTGGCCATCCAGCACCTCGCGGAGCGTAATAGTTCCAGCCCCTCCTTGAGTTATTGCTAGATTTGGATACCATGGGCTACTATGGGTACTGCTAAACTGTGGGTACTGCTGAACTATTGATCTTCATTAGATTCTTCAACTACTTCTTCAGTGATGTGGGTTCCAATCCTTCTACTATATTAGCATATGATTCTCCTCATCCTTAAGTTCTATGGTTGGATTCTTTTGTCCAGTCCCTACAACTTGAAGTGGGTCATACTATAGTTGATGGTTGGTTTTCCATTGAGCCAAATTTACATATCCAATTACCAAAATCAGATCATGCTATAGTCATTCTTCTGGTAGAGCCGTACCAACATCATCTTGGGACACCATTGGGATATTTTCGTCCACCCATGAGGGTTTTTTTACATTTACTATCGGTTCAATAACACGTGGATCTACATTTGGCTCCTTCAAGCTAATCTATGAAAACTGACATGCAGACCATTGCCTATTGCTTTCCATGGCACCCGTACTATCAAATATGCTTTGCAGATGCTTCTTCTTCACACAACGTCAAATCTTCATCAATCCTATTAGCAACACAATAATTCCACCATAGAACTGTGCCTGTTATCATTCATCTTTTGCCCCAAACATTAATCTCTTTGGCAACTTTGGTCCTAGAGTTGGCAGAATACACAAACTATAGGATCACTAGTGTTTTGGGATTCATCTAGAACCCGCAAAAGTGTTCCATACTAGCAATTATATTGCTCTCATCTCTCAAGATAGAGAAACTTCTAATACAAAACTCAAAAACGTTCTGGAACATTGCACCTTATCTTGAAGGTAGTACTAGCATTACAGATTGCATAAAAGATCATCATTGAAACATAATCCAAAAACTCACAACACTACTAAATTGTAGAGAATGAATCAACAAATATGGAAAAAGTTAGACATTCAAAAATGCATATGCTTATAGCTAGAGCAAAATCTCTCATTACAACTCTATCCACACAACATTTCATTCTCATTCTCGTATGTATCCATGAGTGAAATTGAAGAGGTACACCCGATAGGTGGTGACCCTTCATATATTATAAAGCACTAACTATGCATAAATAATACTAAAACACTATCTGGATATAATCCGCCTATTACACTTAATCTTCCACATCATCTATTGGTTGTCCACTAGCCTATGACTATTCAGTGCTTTGGTTTGCATGTGACAATCATAGATAGCTCTCTTTGCTCCATTGCAACACTCTTTGGTGAGTGAAATCTGCATTTGCACGTGACATATCTGCTATTAGTCAGTGCATTAGGTGCTCGTCAGCTATCTCTCAAGCTAGTCTTCTTCCTTGTTTGCACACTTGTATGTATGATGCTGATAGCCCGTGCACTTGTGTATCGACTGAGTCTTCTGCTAGTCAATCCTATGATCTAGTCATCCACATCAAGCAGTCCCATGCCATTACCACAAGTTTATTTTCTTTGCATCCTCACCTCTTTGATAGCTTGTCTGGCACACCACAACAGTCACATGCCTGTGTTGTAAGTTCTCTATTAATTTATGCACCATCATGGCATCATTGCATCATTGATCAGCCACTATCTTTTTGTCTATGCATGCCACCTTTTTTTGTTTCGCAATGCCTATTGCTTTTTGCTTTTGGCATTTGATTGGTCTGTGCTTTTTTTTTTTTTTTCAAGAAAGAGACTTCTATTAAGTAAGAGAAAAGACCCGCAAGAGCAAGCTCACATGGCACCCATCAAATCTCATACAAGGTCTCAAGGATCAGTCTACCTCCCTCTTCTTGCAAGATTAGAGTCTACTCTGATACCATGAAGAAATGTGACACCCCTTCATGGAGCCACGTGTTGGTGGGCTGTGTGTGGAGTCTGAATCCCACTATCTAGCCACCCAAGAGAGAGCCCAACCCCCAAAATGGATCATAAGGATATGGGCCTCCTCTCCCCTTAAGCCATTATATGGCTTCCTCCATGAGTACCCAATTTTCATGTGGGATATCTCATTTGGACCTTCCAGATGGCAATCTCGTATATGTCTTGCCAAGCCATATGCTTCAACATAAATTTTAGTAGCACCTTCAATAGAGGAAGGATACCCAGTAGGCTATAGAGGATTATGTCCAAGAGACCCACATGGCTTGCATAATGAATAGTACATGAGACCTAGCTTCAATATTCAGTTGCTCATAGGAGGATGATAATGTTTCATGAGGAGTCTTTGAGGTATGAGGTAGCACAGTGTTCACTAGCTAAGAGACTTGGACTATACTTTGTTGGAAGTACCCCCTTAAGATTTATGTGTGTGTTGTTATGGATAAAATTGTCTAAGGAAAAATGCATTAATATGTGTGTGTGTTTGTATATGTGGCAATAGTATAATAAAATATGGTGTGCATAGGGCCCAGGGTTGAGGTGGCAAGGCATGACCATGTGCCACCCTTCCACATAAGAGGACCCATAAGGTGTGTTGTACATAATCCATGGTAGTAATATTATAAAATGTAAGGTGGCATTGCTCCTCCATGTGCCACCCCTCCACCTAGGCTGCATTTAGTGAGATATGGCTCAAAGTCCATGGGGGAAGTAATATAAAATAGGTGGAGATGGATATTATATTGGGTTATTCCCTCCATATAGGATAGGCCCATGTGGGGGAGGTATAGAAGGTCCAAGAGAGAAAGTTAAATAATGGGGAAAGTAGGATGAGGTGGCAAGATTCCTTGTGCCAACCCTCCACTTGTCCTCCTAGAGATTTGAACATATTATAAAATTGGGAAGAGACCAAGGGAGTATCATAGACTTGAGATATGGGGCTTGATTTATGTGGAAAATTGAGGCAAAGGGTTGTCGCACACAATTGAGAGTACGTAACTGCCTAGCCCACATGGGAGACTTTTCCACACACACCATGCATGTGGGAGGATGCATTAATTGGGAGAGACCCCCTCTTTTGGCTATAAAAGGAGGGGGCTATTCCTTGATGAGACACGCTCATTCTTGTAAAGCCACCTAGCTAGTACTTTGATATTTCCCTCTCATCCTTTGTTTCAAATAAAGTATGGTCCTCTTCCCTTGATGTCTCCATCTTTACATTCCTCCTCCTATCATGTACATGCTTCTCTTCCCCCTCTCCCTTTCCCCTTTTATCATAGTCTCCCTCTTCATTCCCTCCCCTTCTAATTCCTTTTTCCCTCTCATGATAATGTTTCGCCCTCATGATCTCCTTTCCTCTATGGCCCTCAAGCATCGCCATGCTTAGCCTCTAGCCTCTGGTCCTGATTTCCTCTTCGGCTAATAGAAATGGTGTGGCTGCTGAGATCGAAATCTTCACGGCTAGTGGCGAATCTTCTGCTCGTACCGGTCGCATCTATAAAACTTTACCATCTGTGCTCCTTCTAAGCTACTGTGCACGCATTCGATTCGTGCACCTACTGTGCTCACTCGCATGATAGTTTTCTGGGCTCCTATGTCTTCTAGTCGCGGACAGTTTTCTCGCTTCGCGCATCTATTGTGTTCACTCGCGTGACAGTTTTTTGGGCTGCTACGTCGTTTGGTCGCAGACAGTTTTCTCGCTTCGCGCGTCTATTGTGTTCACCCGCGCACCCGCGCGACAGTTTTCTGGGCTGCTACATCTTCTGTTCTTTTGAGTTTCTGCAAAACTGTAATAGCAGATCCCGCACCCCCCTCTCTCTTCTCTTCTTCTTCTCTTTCTCTTTCTCTTCTCCTCCTCTCCTCTCCTCTCTTTTTATTAAAGAGTAGGATTTGAACCCAAGACCTCCCCCTTCACAAAAGGGAGACTGGGCCAACAAGTTGGAAGTGATGAAAATGTAATGATTTTTGTTTATATATTGAAATCTCGGGAACTGTAACTCTCTAACCGTGGGGAGTTTGCTCTTGCTGTAAAAAGCAAAAGTACTTCATTTCATGTGCTCTAGTCACATCTCCTACTAGATCGCCGATTCAGAACTTCTCCAAGTTTACTTCACGGACGCATGCCACACGAGGAGGGTGGATATTTATGTCACTTCACAACGCGTTTAAGGATTTGGTGCTTGGTCCTCCACGCCTTACAGCTACCAATGCACAAGATCTCTTCCTTGATCTTCATGTCGACCTTCAACCGCTGATTGTCCAGTGCATTATTCAAGGAGATGACGAGTGGAATGATACACCGTGGATGATTCATGGTGAAGAACTACTGATACACTGGGAGAACTTTGGTTTTACTTCTACTCATTGTGCGATGATCGAACTACTTGCTACTTCAGAGGTAATTAAAACGGTGTCCTTCATCGAAGGGTGGGATGCTCCCCAAGCTTGGGGGGAGATTTGGCGCATCTGCTTGTTAATTCCTGTGGATAAGCTCGTCCTGAATGGTTTTTTCTCAATCTCACTACAAAGGTTTCTAGGCCTCGGCTATGGTTGCTAATATTTTGACCAAGGAATCCATTTATACCTAATCAACCTTTTGTGCCTCATTTCGAGCTTCAAGTTGTAATTCTTTTTGGTCTAAAGATAAACTATCAACAAAGGATTGCAAGTTTATTTGGTGCTGAACATTTGGCTCAAGTGTTGAATTCTCCCCACCCTCTCCTCCTACCTATCTTGGACTATCAAGAAACTTGGGATGTCCGAATTTTAGTCTTGGTGTGATGACATCTTGGATCCTTCAATTTGATGGAGCTTACAAACCTTCGACCAAGGCTACTAGCGTGGGTGTGAAGCTCACTTCACCGGGTGGTGAGGAGTATTGTTATAGCAAGTCTGCACCTGCAAGTACTTGTAATCAAGCTGAGTACTCGGCACTCATTTTTGGGCTACAAAAGGCACAAGAACATCATGCCAAGCAACTTGAAGTGCAAGGATATTCTCAACTAGTGTGTGAACAAGTTAGTGGAAGGTGGAAGGTGGAAGGTGGAAGGTGTGGAGCAAAGGCTTGGTTCCACGACATCAACAAGCATTGGAACTTTGCAACCAATTTGAAGAGATAAAAATTCAGCATATCCCTCGAGCTCGAAATCTAGTTGCTGATTTCTTGGCATGTGAAGCTTGTACTACTTCAATCACGCATGACGCGAGTGGAAGCACCACCCCAACAAAGCCGCAAGCCACGAAGGAGGGTGATCATTTGTAAGGAATGCAAAGGTTGTGGTCATCATGAAACTAAGTGTTGGGCATACTTGATACGAGTTCACTGACTTCGAAAGATCATCAGGAAGGTCCTCAAGGACATTGCTCAAAAGAAGGATGCCAGAGCACACACCCCTTGAAGAAATAGCATGGTGACTACAAGAACTGGAAGAAGCTAAAGGTGATGTGCAAGCTCTCCAACTGTTGACATTTGTCATGGCATTCTTGTTTGCTTTGATCAACAACCTCATGTAGCGCCGCGTCTCTAACCCTCCTTGTAAAGATGGATGTGATATCATGAGGGTTGGTCCTTTTAAGATTGTCTATGTGCTATTCTATGCTGAAGATTCTTCCCATGTAGTATTTCACAATACACCAGTCACACCCTACCCTGCCTATGTGTGCTTTGTGGATGTATCTTCACCCGATTTTCAGTTCAAGCTTCCTCTTTCTATTGTTTGTCCATAGATAAGCCTCATCTTGCCACTCTCTTTTCCATCTTCTAAGCATGGCTGACATTCCCGTGTTTTGTGGACGAGTGGAAGAAAATCCAAATGAGTATCTTGTGGCCTTCAAGCGCCGTTGTGTTTCTCTCAACTTTCTTACTGAAGACAAATGGCTGTTGGTTCTTCCCACATTTCTAGAGGGTTTGGCTCAAGTGTGGGATGAGAAGCAGGCTGAAGATGTTCGCCAAAGCTGGCCAAGGTTGACAGCAGCAATGATTGAGTATTTCGACAAAGAAGAGGAGCTAGAGAATGTGTATCTGCAGGTGGCAAACTTGAAGCAGTCAGAAGGTGCCGATATGTGGATTGAGCGGCCATGCTCTTGGACTGTTTAATTGCCACACAGGAGGACAATGCTGGATTTTGAGCTAGAATGACTCAGCATGTGCTTGGCTACCTTGTAGCAGGAGCAAGTGATGAATTCCACCTCAAGCTTAAATGGGAGAATCCGGAAACTATGGTGCTAGCACATGAGATTGCTCAAAAGTTTGATAAAGTTCAGTCGACCCCGCTTCAAAGAACATGATTGTCCCTCCGCAACCCCCTCAATTCCTGCAACAACAACCTGGGGGGTCTAACTTAGGGGCATACCCCCACCCCTCATCAGGGATGTATCCACCGCCTCCACCTCAAATGTATGGTCCTCCCTTAGATGCTTACCCTCAACAAGGTGTATACTCTCACCCTCCGCCTTGAAGATTTCCCCAGCCTCGCCCACGAGCCCCCTTCCTTTCTACTCCCTCAACCCCTCCACCTAAAGAGGCCCCCCCCTACAAGAGAACCTGGAGTCAATGACCTAGCCAAGGCCCTGAGATGGTGGGCATTAGAAATCAAGCCAACCTGGACTCAATGATCTTCGGCTTGAGATGGTGGGCATTAGAAATCAAGCCAACCGCCCTCCAAGAGACCGTGCTAATGTTGTATGCTACGAGTGCCACCAGAAGGGTCATTGTCGCACGGAATGCCCCAACATTCCAAGGGTGAATCTTCTAAGTGAGTCTGGCACTGAGGATTCTGATGTAGAGATCCTTGACCTTGAGAAAAGAAGTCGTACCACCTTGGACGCCTCTCCAAACCGTGGACCGGGCCACCCTAGGAAGAAGGTGTCCTTCTCAGAGCCCTCAGATGCTGAAATGGCAGACCCACCAACAGAGAAGACTAAAAGATCCCATAGGAGTAAGCGGTCACCCTCGGATTTTCCCATGGGCTCGGGGCAAGAAGACTATTCGATCGTTCAGGACCTTGCTCATCGTTCTTTGAGCATCACACTCCCTCAACTAATAGCATTAAGCCCTAAGGTGAGACGTGAGCTGCAGCAAGGGCTCTCAACAAGGAGGAACAAGAAAAAGGGAAAGATAAGAGAGATATCTTCTATCTCTAAAGAAATTGATCGGCACCCACACACAGTAGATGTCATCATAGATAATTGCCTTGTCAAAAATGTGTGTGTTGATGGGGGAGCTGCATGTAATATCATGGTGCCCCGAATCATGAAGAGATTGAATTTGAAATAAACAAGGCGTTCCTCCACTCGAATCAAGGTAGCAGATGGTCGACGACTCGTCACCCTGGGAGTCATTGAGGATTTGCCCATCACTCAAAGGGTTGACTACCATTGTCAATTTCTATGTAGTGGACATTGAAGATACAGGAAGGAGTTACCCAGCCATACTCGGGAGACCATGGTTGAGAAAGAGTGATGCAGTCAGCTATTGGAAGACATGACACATGTCTTTTGATGCTTCTAAGGAGAAGATCTCGGTGCAACCCGATGCCACGGAACCAGAAGAAGAAGAGGAGCAAGATAGTGATACTCTCTCATCCTCGGTGTCTGAATCAATGGAAGAATTAGACGGGGGGAGGAATTCTCAGAGGAGGAAGTTTACATGATGGGGGTATCTCCGACCCCACCATCTACAGAAAAGGTAACAGCTAGTCCTCAATAGCTTGAGTCTATGCTTTCCCCAGACCTCACTCCAAGTGAGAAAGACGAGTTCCTAGAAATGTTCAAAGATTTCCCTGACCTCTTTGCAACTAGCTACCACCACCTTCGCCATGTGACTGCCATAGAGTACAAGATAGAGCTGAAGCCTGATGCGAAGCCTATGGCTCAGAAGTATCAGAGATTAGGGCCCCTGCAGATGGATGCTTTGCACTCAAAGTTGCAAAAGCTTGTAGAGGCTGGGTTTATTGTTCCGGTTCACAATACTGAATGGGTTTCACCAGTGGTAGTCACCCCAAAGAAAAACAACAAGTGGTGGGTTTGCATCGACTATAAGAAACTCAATGCAGCCACCAAGAGGGATCATCATCCTCTGCCCTTTCAAGACCTCATTCTTGAGAAGGTAAGTGCTCATGAGATGTATACTTTCTGTGATGGTTACTCTGGGTTTTATCAAATAAGAATTGCCGAAGAAGATGTGCTTAAAACCACATTTGCCACACCCTGGGAGACATTTGCATTCAAAGTAATGCCATTTGGCCTCACCAATGCTCCTGCTACCTTTCAAAGATTTATGCAGATGGTGTTTGCTCCTTATTTGGGGGATTTCTTGGAGGTGTTTTTAGATGATTTCTGTATATTCTCATCACGTAAGGAGCATGTCATGAAGGTTAGGTTGGCCTTCCAAAGGGTCAATGATGCAAACGACAGTCTCAACCTTGAGAAATGCACCATTGGAGCCACTCAAGGGAGGTTATTGGGACATATTTTCTCATTCGAGGGCGTCAAGCTTGACCCCGAGAAGGTAGAACTATCCTCAAGCTCTCCCCACCAACAACCAAACGTCAGGTACGCTCATTTGTCAATCTAGCAGGATACTATCGCCGCTTCATTGATCAATATGCTGCTTTGACACGACCCATGACTATGCTATTAAAAGATGGGGTTGATTTCTCTTGGGATGAGGATTGTGATCATGGGTTTACACAAATCAAGAATGCTTTGGCTTCAAAACCCATTCTACGCAATCTAGATTGGTCAAATACTTTCTATATCAATCCTGGGTTTGGTAAGCACACTCTCGCAGGTATTCTTCTCCAGCAAGGGGAGGATCGGTTCATGTATCCCGTTCAATTTGCTTCTCGACAATTGCTCCACACTGAGTGACGCTATTCAGAGGCTGACAAGCATGCCTTGTCTTTGGTGTTTTGCATTGAGAAATTTAAGCACTATGTGGTTGGAAAGTCCTTCATTATACTCACTAGCACTGGTCTTACAAAGCAGGTTCTTCAATCACCAAATCCCATGGGCCAGTTGGCCAAATGGCTGGCAGTTCTAGAAGAATATGATTTTTCTTTCAAAATTGTAAAAGGGGGTTGTTCCAGCTTGAAGAATGCTTTGATTGATTTAGAGCAGTGCCTTGATGTAACCCTTATAGCAGCCATAGAAGTTGGGGATCCATGGTATGGTGGTATCTGCAGGTTTCTGACTGCTTTCTCCTTTCCTCCAGAAAGTACTAGCTATGAGAGAAAGAAGATCCGTAGAGATAGTAGGCGCTACACCCTCCTTGATGGGGTGTTGTACCATCAAGGCATGGATGGGGTACTAAGACGGGCCATTGATGCAGATGAAGTGCCTAAGGTATTGAAGCATTATCGTGATGGATTTTGTGGAGGCCACTATGCCAGTGACTATATAGCTAAGAAGATTTTACATGCTGGATACTATTGGCTGACCTTGTTCAAGGATGTCACTTTGTATTGCAAAACCTGTGAACCATGCCAATTCTTTGGTAGGAAGGATTTGCATCCTGGGCAACATCACCCAGTGATGTCGATCCATCCGTTTCGGAAGTGGGGAATAGATTTTATTGGGCCCTTGCCCATGACTGCCCGCAAAAAGAAGTATTTTTTGGTAGCCACTCAGTATGTCACCAAGTGGGCTGAAGCTATCGCCGTCCCCATTGCAAATGGTAAGGCAGTTTCAAATTTTATATTTGAACGTATCTGCACAAGGTTTGGGACACCCATGGAGATTATCTCTGACCATAAGAGTCCATTCTTAAATGAAGCAGTGGAGTTACTCATGGATCGCATGGGTATTGATCATCAGATTTCTAGTATCTATTATTTGGCATCCATGGGTCAAACAGAGCAGACCAATGGCCTCCTTTGTAAAACCATGGGAAAAATGGCCACAGGGAACAGGAGCCAGTGGGATCAAAAGGTCACTAAAGCCATGTGGGCTTACAACATCACTCATAAAACATCTACAGGTCACACTCTTTTTGAGTTGGTGTATGGTACTGAGGCCGTTTTACCACTAGAGATAGAGATTCCAGCTTTGAGATTGGCACAAGAACAGAGGATGACAAAAGATGAACATGTAGAGGCCAAATTGGTACAACTTGAGATGCCTTGCACTACACCAAACAGAGATCCAAAAGAATCAACAAAAGGCCCGCTTGGATGCTAAGATTCGCAAGGGATGGGAAAGACACTTTGCTGAGGGGGATGTTGTGTTATGCTTTGATAATAGATTAGACCACCAAATGGATAAGAAGTTTCTGCCACTATGGACTAGTCCATACAAAGTCATCAAGGAACGTAGCAATGGGTCTGTACAAGTTCAGGAGCTACATGAACCATATAGCAAGAAGGTGATCAACAAGTGTTACCTCAAGCTTATCTTTGTGCGTGATGGACCCAAGCATGGAAATGCTGTGCATTCTCTGCCTGGGGGGGGGGGGAACTATTATGGATAAAATTGTCTAAGGAAAAAGGCATTAATATGTGTGTGTGTTTGTATATGTGGCAATAGTATAATAAAATATGGTGTGCATAGGGCCCAGGGTTGAGGTGGCAGGGCATGACCATGTGCCACCCTTCCACATAAGAGGACCCATAAGGTGTGTTGTACATAATCCATGGTAGTAATATTATAAAATGTAAGGTGGCATGGCTCCTCCATGTGCCACCCCTCCACCTAGGCTGCATTTAGTGAGATATGGCTCAAAGTCCATGGGAGAAGTAATATAAAATAGGTGGAGATGGATATTATATTGGGTTATTCCCTCCATATAGGATAGGCCCATGTGGGGGAGGTATAGAAGGTCCAAGAGAGCAAGTTAAATAATGGGGAAAGTAGGATGAGGTGGCAAGATTCCTTATGCCAACCCTCCGTTTGTCCTCCTAGAGGTTTGAACATATTATAAAATTGGGAAGAGACCAAGGGAGTATCATAGACTTGAGATATGGGGCTTGATTTATGTGGAAAATTGAGGCAAAGGGTTGTTGCACACAATTGAGAGTGCATAACCGCCTAGCCCACATGGGAGACTTTTCCACACACACCATGCATGTGGGAGGATGCATTAATTGGGAGAGACCCCCTCTTTTGGCTATAAAAGGAGGGGGCTATTCCTTGATGAGACACGCTCATTCTTGTAAAGCCACCTAGCTAGTACTTTGATATTTCCCTCTCATCCTTTCGTTCAAATAAAGTATGGTCCTCTTCCCTTGATGTCTCCATCTTTACATTCCTCCTCCTATCATGTACATGCTTCTCTTCCCCCTCTCCCTTTCCCCTTGTGTCATAGTCTCCCTCTTCATTCCCTCCCCTTCTAATTCCTTTTTCCCTCCCATGATAAGATTTCACCCTCACGATATCCTTTCCTCTATGGCCCTCGAGCGTTGCCATGCTTAGCCTCTAGCCTCTAGTCCTAATTTCTTTTCCGGCTAATAGTGTGCATGCTTAGATAGCATGTGCACACCCTTAACAGAGTAAGAGGTATAGAGTGGTTAAGTGTGTAGATAAAGAAGAGAGATACTTTGAAGAAGAAGTAATGCATAAGATGGGTTGAAGTGAACAAAATGGGTTGAAGAGAACTCTCGTCTCTTGTGTCTTGCCTAGCACACACCACACTTGTAAAAAAATGTGCTATCAGAGCCTCTTGAAGCTTCTTTCCAAGATCTCTTTCTCTTCTAGAAATACATTTTGATGCTTTCTCTTATTTTTGTTGAGTGTATTGTCATAGGAATTAAGCCCAAAAAATGGAGAATAAGTGATGCTCTTGCTTTTTGCTCCTCAACTTATTGGTCCATTAGCTTTGTTTATCTCCTTTTGTAGAATTCCTTGGAGATGATTCATGCCATATGACCATTGTATTGAAAAGAAGCTCAAGAACATAGAAATAATTGATGGGGTTAGCTCAGGGAGAATTGGTTAGAGTTTTGATATACAGTGTAGGAGTGAAGTATCAAGCTCGCTCTGGCTACTTTTCTTAATCTCGCTCCAATACAAACCATTAATCTTCATGATTAAGGACTCAGTCTTTTTTTTTTTTCATCACTAACCTCACAACTCACTCATTGACCCAATCAAGTATTACTTCTTCCCCATGATTTTTGAGTGAATATAGAATAACCAAGCTTTTGAACAAGGAATCTTCATTAGCCCAACCAAACGCACTATTTTGATTCCCTGGACTACATATTCAACTTCATTTTTTCAAACCATTATGGGTTTGTTTAGTGCCATTTTATTAGATACCATGAATATTTTGCTATGAGTATAAGAGATGCTTTTGAGCCATCGAAATGTTTTCAAAACACAAAGATTTAGAATTTACCATTCTTCTTAGGTACAACAGTGCAATATAGGTGATAGCCATGTCACCTATAAATCCTACATTGAAAATTTTATTGAGCTCCTCGATTTTTCGCTGGGAAAATTTGGGATGTGCTCTTTCATATTTGTGTAATGCCATACAAAGCTGTCTTCAAACTCCATCAACAATGTTTTCAAGTCGTCCTCATTAAATTGATCTTATATGCACATTGATTCTTACCATTTGGGGTTCCTATTTTGATTTGGAATTCAGATCTTGATGATCATCCTCTTTACTCTAAATATCTTCCTTCTTTTAAACAATTCCTACTGTACGACATCCTAGATTTGTAATTATAGTCTAATCTTTCTTCCTCTTTATCTTCCTCTTGTAAATCTTCTCTGACTCTTTCTATGTATGTCTTGTGGGCCTTTGCCTATTTACTATCTCCATGGTCATCTTCATTGCATCAAGGATGGATTTCTATTGAGAAACCAATCCTGATCATCCTCTATTTCAGCCACCATATCTATCCTGTTGCATTCGAGCGTACTATGGATTTGGATAATGACTTTCTTGAGATCATATCCAATTTTAGCTTCCTTTCCCCTTTTAGGTACATAATCCCAAGAATGATCTTAACTCATATATGTCGCGGGGTTTAGGCCATTGGATCTACTCAAATCCCATCGGCGGATACTATGACCCAAATACTCAATTTGACCTTGAAAGAAGCTACTCTTTTCAGGATTTATGTATAATTGATTTTCTTTCAAAAAGTGAAAAGACTAACTTTAGGTGTTTCTTATGCTCCTCAATGTCTTTGCTAAACATGAGAATATCATCGAAGAATACTATCACACAATCTTAGTGTTTAAGAAAGATTTGATTCATCATTCTACTGAAAGTAGCTGGAGCATTAGTTAGACCAAAAGGCATAACTAGGAATTCATAATGTCCCGTTTGAGTTCTAAAGGTAGTCTTGTACATATTCTCTTCTACCATACGGACTTGATGATGGATGGATTTGAGATCAATCTTATTGAAGACCTTGGCCCCTTTTAATTTGTCTAAAAGATCATCAATGGGTATTGTGATTTCATTTAGTGTACGATAGTCTATGCACATTCAATACCCTCCAGTCTTCTTTTTAACTAATAAGACAGATGCTCCATAAGGAGAACTATTGGGTCTTGTTAATCCTCTCTGTATTAGTTCCTCCACTTGCTTTTGAATTTCATTTTATTCTAGCTGGTTGACTCTATAAGGAGCCTTGCAAGGTAGAATTTCTATCCTATGATCTTTAAGTCGAGAACATGCACTCTCGGTGGTAAATCCTATAAGAAGCAATTAGAAAATTGAGAAAGAAACTTTTGGTGTATAGGCTTAGTGTTTGGCTGAGTAGTCCTTACCGTATTCACCAAAATCAAATATGTTTTCTCACACTTCCTAATTGCTCACTTGCTTGTGTATGATTGAGTAAAGGACTGATTTTAGATTTCATAGAACTCTTCAGACATATTTCTTGTTTGTCCTTCTCAATCCACATCTGGTGTGTCATAATCTATCTTAGGATTATACTGATGTCTCCATGGCATTTCTAAGATAATATCAACTCCTTGTAGGGATGCCACTAGAAAGTCTCATTTATCTTTGTAAGGTTTGATTGAAATTTCTAGATTCTTGACTTCTCTAGTACACTTATACTTCATCTTGGTGAAAGCAGCTTTAACTTTATAATGAGATGGGAATGACACTAGGTTTATCTTTGCTAAAGCTCTTTTCGAGATGAAATCATGTGTACTACCATCGTCATGAAGAATAACAACTTCTTTACCATTAATGAGACCTTTTATTTTCAGAAGAGCATGAAAATTATACTTACTTCCACCTTCGGAGGCTGGGCATCGTATCTCCCTCTTGTTTGGATGCTTTGCTCTCGATCATATGCACCTTTGCCGTTGGAGTCTTCTTTCTTTTTGGGACATTCAGTTGCTATATGCCCCACTTTGTTGCACTTGAAGCACCTTATTTCTTTCTTCTGAAAACTTCCACCGTTCGGCTTCGAAGAAGAATCTATTTTCTATGGAATAAAACTAGATTTAGATTTGAAGAAAGGCTTTTTATCAAACCTCCTTTTCTTATAGAAGGGCACACGCTAATCCAAGCTCTTCCCTTCTTTTGTGATTCCATTCTTCCTCTCATAATTCATTGCGAGTGAAATAGCAGAGTTCAGTGAATGAGGATGGAACATATTGATCTCAGCTCTCAATTTAGAGTTTAGGCCTCCCACATACTTTCTTCGTTGATCTCACTAACTCACTTTCTCTAAGGATTGTAATTTGATCAACATTTGCCAAAACCTATCAATGTATGTGGAGATCGTTTCTTTGTTGAATTGCCTGAAAGTATCTCACTATTATCTAGATTTTGCTTTGAAGTGTGAGGGAAGGAAATTTCTCTCGATAATCCTTTGAAAAGACTTCCAAAATTTTGGTCGTCTTTTACTGTGCTTAGTGATGTTCTACCAGGGTATAGCAATCTCAGCTAAATGTTTTGCAGCACTTCTTCCCATTAAAATTTTGAAATGAGAAAGCTTTTCTACTTATCTTACTTGCTTTTTTCAAATTTTGTGCTCTCAGTGTAGCTTTGATTGTCCTAATAATAGGATCATCTTTGAAATCATCATCTAATGACTCATCATTAGATGAATGCCTTCTTTTTTTCTTACCATTGACTTTCTTTTCCAATCACTATGATCATGCTCATCTGCCAACTGTACCTGAAGTACGTCTATCTGCTCTTGGAGCATGGGTGGTTGTGGATGATCCCCCATGATAGTGCAATAAATACAAATAAAGGGACACCCAAGGTTTGGAGTAGTCAAAAAAAGTTTTGAATTTATGAATTCAAAAGGGCTCCAAGCATAGCGACATTTGAAAAGAGCAGAATTACTGATGGGTCACAATCGTCGTCATGCATGGGCAGCACTTTGGGTATTGCTGGGGCTGATGTAGATAATTGATGGCGCACAGTCCAAGATGCTCTGAGGCATGTCTAATGAGTCAAGGGTAGCTAATACATGTGGTGGTATTGATGACGTTGCACAAGCGACGGCTAATGCGATGGTTGCAAACAGTGCAATAGATAAGGGAGGGAGTGGACTGTGCGAGTCGCGATGGGAAGAAGACTCTAGTGGCATAGCAAAATGGGACCTGCTCAGTGCTGCAAGCTGTTTGTGCGGGCATGTGGATAGGGAGAAGGGCACATGGACCAAGATGGTGCACTAGGCAGGCTATGCATGCCATGTACAGAGGTAGAGGGATCAAGGACACATGCACAAGTGCGAGTCGAAGATTATGGCACCACACACATAGCCCGAGATGTGAAGAGCATGGCTACTTTGCGAGGCTAGTTAATAGGTGCAGTGGTGGGCAGAGGTCGATGTAGTAATCAAATAGGTGGCAGTTCTTCTTTCCACAAGCTCTGATTTTGGTAGCAAAAAGAGGCTCATGAAAGAGAAGCAGCCAATATTTTAGCATTGGGGCAGCTATAAAAACAAAATGCATAGATTGTGGAGAAGATGAAAAGGATACAATAGTTATTGATTGCAAAAATAAACCTTGTTGAGGATGTGTAGAGATGGCTTGCAAAGGTGAAACACACTCTGACAGAGTGATTAAATTTACTAATGGAAGGAAATGCACTGTTATCCACTAAAACACACACTAACAAGGCAACTAAATTTTATTAATAGAAGGAAATTCATAGTTATCCACTGAAAATACATTATTACAAGCAAGGCTAATTGCTTTAGCAAAGGTGGAGACTCAAATTAAATCAATGTGTGATTAGTACACATTAGACATTGAAGGAATGTTTATGAGTAGCAAGAGTGTAGAGGAAGTTCAGAGGAAACTTCAGTGTAGAGGAACTTCAAAGGGAACCCCATGATTGTATGAAAAAGATGTGGTTGAATATCAAAGAAATGCTAATGATAACATTGGGACAACCATTTGGAGATCACATTAAAGCTGAAGAATCAATCAGAGTCACAATTTTATAGGAGCAGCCTGAGGTCTTGCAAAAGGAGTATATGAAGAAAAGAAATCAAAACAAGTTATTTGGTAGCATCAATATCAGAATTGGGGGAATCTTAGTTTACAGAGGATGAACCCAGGGCATCTAAGGAATGGGAGGCTATCAGTGCCCCTACAATTAAATAGTAGACAAAGACAGTGGACTTAATTAAAAAGGGAGATGGAGTGAATGGATAGACACAATTCACTACGCAAACCCAACTCAATGGTAAATAGGTGGAGCATCAAAGCAAAGCTTCTACATGCACTTTAATGCAAGTGGGAAAAACTATTTTAATCAATGATGAACATGAGGAATTTGATCTCCAAAGATTTGCAGCACAAACCAATCTCCTGTGTGCTATTAAGGAAAAGCTGCGCAAGTTTGGATATATGTGCCATGTTCATGGGAGGGTAGTCAAAGTGCAATAGTCTTGCATCTATCCCTTGACTTCCTCAGTCAAGTGAGGAAAGGCCTCGAGCAGAATTGCCTTGGAGATAATTCTAGTAGGCTGTCTTGCCACAATGGCTAATCATGAGCAATGGAAATTACTAAGGTTGCAAAGAGGTGGGTAGACTTTTGGTAGTGTATCGGTATGGAGTGGAGATCATAAAGATGACAAGCTTGTAATTCCTTCCTTCTTAACATGGTTTTGGTTTAAGACTTTAAAATCCATGATTAGTGATGAACTAGCCATCACTTTTGCCTTTTCCACATCATGATTTCTTCATAAAATTGAGGGAAATTTAGAATGTCCTCCTTAATCTCTAGGTAGATCCACACCGTTTAGTGGGTTTTTAACTGGGGGTAACATATAGTTGGCCAATTCCATTATCATTTTATTTGGACCCCATGTTTTTGAGCCATAATAGGCTTGGCAATTGTTGCTACAAGATTTTTTGAATATTTCAATACAAAATTTAGTTTGAAATATGCTTTTACATTTGGTGATTCCTAACTGGCCAAGCTTGTCCCAAACTTTAAAATCCCATACACTTTGTATCTAATAATGAAATTTGGTCACCCCTCCATCTTTTTCATGATCACAACTACCAACACTAGGTCATGCCCATGCATCCTTAGTACCTGCATTAGTAGAAATAAATGCATCATCCTAACAAGTCTTACAAGAGATGCATACTATAGGAGTGCTACGATTTGGCCAAAATGCTCTTTTCACAATGTCTCTTGACAAGTGTTTTGTCTACTGTCAGTGACAAGAAACTATGAGTCAAAAATGTTTTGAGTTCATAGGTGCATTACCCTCTCAATCATAGGATATTTCAACATAATCCTTGGATCTGTGAGGACACAATGGAAGCTGAGAGGGTGAGAGGGAGCTTGAGAGACACAAGTTTTGGTGGGTGCAGAGAGCACCCTAATCTTCTATTTCATCCATATATATATATGTGTTTGAGTATTGGACATAATCAAGGTTAAGGTACAGTGGCCTTTAACCCCCACAACCTCCCACTTAAAGGACAATGTGCCTTTAAGGGAGAACAATCAATGAGCATACTATCCAATGTCCATCAATACATGACAATACTCAAACCGCTGACTAGGTAGATTCTTTGTCAGCATATCTGCAAGGGGAGCTTGAGAGACACAAGTTTTGGTGGGTGCAGAGCACCCTAATCTTCTATTTCATCCATATATGTATGTGTTTGAGTATTGTACATAATCAGGGTTAAGGTACAGTGGCCTTTGACCCCCACAACCTCCCACTGAAAGGACAATGTGCCTTTAAGGGAGAACAACCAATGAGCATACTATCCAATGCCCATCAATACATGACAATACTCAAACCACTGACTAGGTAGACTCTTTGTCAGCATATCTGCAGGGTTATCATCTGTATGAACCTTGACAAGCTCTATGCACTTGTCCTTAAGTACCTGCTTGATAAAATGGTACCTGACCTCAATGTGTTTGGTCTTTGCATGAAAGATCGGATTTCGTGCTATAGCTGAATAGCACTCATGGAATCACTATGCAATGTTGCTACACCTGTATGAATCCCCAAATCTCTCACTAGCTGATCAAGCCATATAGCCTGCTTGCAACCCTCTACGGCTGTAACATACTCGGCCTCTATGGTATACAAAGAAATGCACTTCTGTGCACGAGACATCCACGACACTGCACCACTTGCAAAGGTGAACATATAACTAGAAGTGGATCTCTTGCTATCTACATGCCTTGCATAGTTGGAATCTATGTACGCAAATACACGCATCTCTCCTCTACTAAAGTAGATACACACCTCCTTGGTACCCTTCATGTACCTCATGTGATGTACTTAACTGCCTCCCAATGCCTCTTTCCTGGATTAGCCATAGACCAGGTAACAACTCCCACTGCAAATGCAATGTCCGGTCTAGTAGCTATCATAGCATACATAAGACTCCCAACTGCTGATGCATAAGGAACCTTGGTCATCATGGCCCTGATTTGGGAATATCTGCCTGACTCAGTTTCACATATGGAGGTGCTTACTGCCTTCCCCCCCTCCATATTGAAATGCTATAACACTTTTGTAACAGACTCCTTCTGTGAAAGCCAAAGGATTTCCTACTCCGATCACGCGTGATGCGCATACCAAGAATATGACCTGCAGGTTCCAAATCCTTCATGTCAAAGGCCTCATGCAACTTAGCCTTCAATGCATCAAGCTCAGAAGTGTTCTTGCTATATCATCCACATAAAGTGCCAGGAGCATCAGCTATTATCTTGAGCCCTTTTAGTGTAGAGGCAGTGATCAATCTCACTTCTTCTATAACCTTGGGACCGCGAATGAAAGCATCAAACTTGTGATACCATTCTCTAGGCGCTTGGTTAAGGCCATAGAGACTCTTTCTCAGCTTGCAAACCAAATGCTCTTTGCCCTTTTCTTCAAAGCCTTTTGGTTGTATCATGTAAATTCCTCATGCAAATCCCATGCATGAAAGATGTCTTGACATCCATCTGCATAAGTTCAATATCCTCTATTGCCACAAGTCCAAGTACACATCTAAGTGTGGTCATCTTCATAACCAAAGTGAATATCTCATCAAATTCCACACCCTTCTCTTGCTTGAACCCTTTAGCATCCAAACGGGCCTTGTACTTAGGCACATCATCACCTGTGACCTTCATCTTATACACCCATTTACATGGCAATGCTTTCTTTCCATGTGGCAAAGAAACCAAGTCCCAAGTCTTATTCTTTATGAGTGAACTCATCTTTGATTGCATAGCATACTCCCACTTGCGCTGATCCTCACGCATCATAGCCTCTCTATAGCAAGAAGGCAATTAGTAAGCATCACATAGTCTACCCCTAGAACAACTCTCTCAGGCGGTCTAGACACTCTAGATGTTCTTCTCAAGGGCATTTCAGCTTGCTATCCCGCCTGCATATCAGCCACATTTGGCTCATCATTGCCACCAATAGATGATCCATCATCTACCCTTGATTGTGTACCTATGGGAGTATCTAGTGGCTCCATTTCCTACACATTTGGTGCATGGACAGCTTGTTGTCTATCAACATATGTGGGTGGATTCACATCCTGGAAAGTGATTCTCCTCATTTCCACATCCCTCATGGGTGTCTTATGCATCTTCTTCTCATTGAAGACCACATCATGGCTTCATATGATTTTCTTTGATTCTGGATCCCAGAGACGATAGCCCATCTTTCCACTTTCACCATAACCCAGAAAGATGCATTTCCTAGACTTAGGATCTCTAGCTTCTTCTGAAGCTCTTTTGGCACATGTGCATATGCCTCACACCCAAATATATGCAAATCAGAGTAAGAGGACTTCGTCCACTCCATGCCTCTTTAGAAATACCACCATCCAAACTCTTGCTAGGTGATCTATTGATCACATGCACTACAATCTTCATTTCCTCAGTCCAAAAACCACAAAAAAGACTTGCATTGGAAAGCATACATTGCAACCTTTCCTGAATGGTGCGGTTCATCTGTTCTGCAACTGGATTCTTCTTTGGAGTATGAGGGGATGTGAGCTCCCTCTTAATGCCACGTGTATCACAGAAATGCTGAAAGTCATGAGAGATATACTCTCTACCATTATCAGTCCGTAGGCATTTAAGCATTCTACTTGATTGATTTTCAGCCAAAGCCAACCATTTTTGAAATACCTAGAACACATCGCTCTTCCAAGCTATAGCATAAGCCCACACTTTTTTAGTTGCATCATCAATGAATGTCACATAGTATTTAGCCCCGCCTACTGATCGTGTAGGCATGGGACCACATACGTTTGAATGCACCAAATCAAGCCTTTCAAGCTATTTCTTTCCCCTTCTTTTGTGGGCTGATTTAGTCTGCTTCCCATAGAGACAGTGCTCATAAAATTTAAAATCAGAAAAACTCAAATGTGGTATATAACCCAAACGGCATAAGAGTTACATTCCATTCTGGCTCATGTGCCCCAACCTGCAATGCCACAAAGTACTTGGCTGCTCGGTTATTGCAACAACATGATCAGACACCCTTGATACATGTAAGGGATACAAAGTCCCACACTTGGCACCCCTAGCCAAAACCATAGAGCCCTTCTAAATTTTCCAACTCTAAAAGCCAAAAGTGGTTTGAAAACCAGCATCATCTAGCTGACTTGTTGAAATAAGACTCTTGGTCAACTTAGGCACATGTCTCACATTTTTCAAAACAAATGCAGACCCATTTGCAAAAGAAAACTTTATGTCACCTACTCCCACTATGTCGCATGCATAGTTATTTCCAAGATGCACACAACCTGTCTTTCCATTGTCATAAGTGGAGAACCATTCCCTATGGGGAGTAACATGGAATGAAGCACCAGAATCCAAAATCCAATCTTGGGAATTTGCATCATTTGAAGTGGTAAGCAAGTCTGCAGGTAGACTAGACATGAAGAGAATGTCATTGTCACCATAAGTGACTGCATTAATCTCCTCGATCTTCATCTTTCCTTTGTCCTTCCTTGGACTCTCTTCCTTCTTATTTGCACCCCAATTTGCATTCTTTTTCTTATCCTTTTGCTCTCTTTTCAGCTTATAGCAATCGTTTTTCATATGGCCCTTCTTGCCATAGTGGTAACACTCAATGTTCCGTGCCCTGGATTTGCTACGAGACTTCCCTCTTTCTTGGGACTTCCCCATGAACTGTGATCTGCCCCTTTGCACATTTAAGGCTGCATCCTGCTTGTTGCCATCCATAGACTTCTGCCTAATCTCCTTGGCCAACAAGCTACCCACAACATCATCAAACTTCAGTACTCCACCAGGTGCAGAGTTACTGACACAGCTGTACGAAAGGTATCCCATGAGGATGGCAATGAACATAAGAGAAATATTGCCTTAGTCTCCGCATCAAAATTCATCCTCTGAGCCTGAAGCTGGCTGAAAATAATATTGAATTCATTCAAGTGAGAAGCAATGGAGACCCCTTCCTTCATCTGTAGCTCAAACAACCTCTTCATGAGGTAAACTTTATTAGAGGCAGTTTCCTTCTCATAAGTGGCACATAATTTCTTCCACAAATCTTCCATAGTCTGCTCATTTACTACTGTGAAATAAACTGACTCTGCAAGATGAAGTCTAATAGTAGACTTTGCTAATGCATCCAACTCATTCCAATCATCCTCAGACATATCTGTAGGCTTAGCTTCAATCCTTACCAAGGTTTTAATCTACTTCTTTTGAATAAGTACATCCCTTATCTGTTCTTTCCACAAAGAAAAGTTTGTCCCATCAAACTTTTTAATGCTGAAAAACTCCTTTTCAAACATGGAAGAGGATTCCATGATGCAAATGAAACAAAATCCCAAATGCTAGTACCTGCATAAGAGAAATCACACCAAATACCAAGTGCACCCAATATGTCTGCTTTAATGAAGGATAGTGTCACCAAAACTCAAGGCTCAAAGCATCAAAATGCATCTGACTCATGTGCATATACTATGCATCCATATGAGCAAATCTGGCCCAAAAGAAAATGTCAGACCATAATGACAAAACGATGGCAAATATAATGCCAATAAGAGCCAAATGCCTCAAGCATAAACACCGTCCATGGGCATAAGCATTAACAATGTCTCATCCAAAAGATCATAGCACAACCTGTGCATCCATACTACAATATGTCAAAGCTGTCCCTCAACATAAAATAGCATCTGTGTGCTAAATGTCCATCAATAAAGCATCCCACAAGGTAATCTGGGCCTATCAACGCATCCAACAAGGATCGTAATGCATCCAAATGGCCTGTAAAGCATCCACTGCAACCCAATTCAAACCACAAATGAGCACACATAGCTCAGAGTACAACCAGAGTAGTACAACCAGAGTAATCTGCATAAGGTATATCCAAGAAATCACGGCCTTATGACAATGACCGCTAGTGAAAGTAGAACCTGGGATGTCTCGAAACATGGCCATCACTGTGCATAATCAAATTCAACAAGACAATCTGCAAATCTCTCTCTTCTACCACAACTCCAAAATCTCATCCAAGGATGGAGTAAGAGCCAGTCAACCCTTGCCCTTACCACACACTTACTTGCAAAAATGAACCTTAGGAAACTTAACCTTAGCCAAAATGCCACATGGCAATCAATGAGAAGGTCTTGGAAACTTTGAGAAATTTTCTTCAAAGAGATAACGAAAAAACACAGAGAATCACAACTCCCTCCATTCTTCACGGAATGGCAAGCAGCTTTGTAGACATATGTTTAAGGCAGTCCTGGATTCAAAGGGATAGACAGCTGTGCAAATGGAGGCCTGTATGTTGAGATCCCACTCACACAGGAAATGGAAAAATGAAAACGTCGGAGTAGACAGAGATTCACCATAGCTTTAAAAGTTCACGAAACCAGAAGCAGCTTCTCAAGTAGAAGTTTTGGACCACTCTAGATCCACTGGGAGTGTCAAAACTACAAATGGTGTCCTGGATATGGAGATCCAACACATGAAATCCTCACAAGAAATGAATTTCGTCACCTTTTTGTAGGAGCTATAGCTTTTCACTGAAAACTCGGATGACAGCGATGTTAAAAGTGAAAATATAGCTCTCCATCTGATCTACAACTTCCTTGAAGACTTTAAGTAAAATTCTATCTCTAGCTTTGTATATTTGTGCCACTACATATGTGTGTCTGAGAAGATTTGCTTGTATCCTGCGCCTTCAACTTTGCAACCCAGCAAAACAAATGCCCAAGAGGATTTTACCTCTTTCTCTCCAACAATTATAGCAACTCCAAAATCTGTAGCTCCTCCTACTGAACAAGGATCTTTGGGATGCACCACTCTCTCTTCGAGCTAGAGGCTACACCGGGCTACTCACGCTACCGCCAGGCTCTACTGCCATGCTCTGATACAGGACATAACGGAAGTTGAGAGGGTTAGAGGGAGCTTGAGAGACAGACATTTTGGTGGGTGTAGAATACCCTAATCTTCTATTTCATCCATATATATATATATATGTCTTTGAGTATTGTACATAACCAAGGTTAAGGTATAGTGGCCTTTAACCCCCATAGGATCAAATTATCATGGCCCAAAACCAACATGGCTTGAGTTTGGATTATCATAGTTACCCTAAACCTTGTGACAAAATATGAAGAGGGGAGAGGAGAAGAGTGGAGATGAGGAGAGAGGGCACAGCTAGAGAGCACACCACAAATGACTAATTGTATATTAGATTTAGTTGAAAATGTAGAATATATACAAACCTATTTAGGGTTAGGGTTAGGGCATTTAACCCTTTTCTTTATAGCAATCTATAAGTGCTATGCACATGTAATCACATGATGTTGAGTGTGATCTCTCAACACCTTCCCTCAAGATCAACATCATGAAGTAAGCCGTTCCTCAAGATGATCATTCTTGGGAATCAAAGGACTGAGCATTACATTCCATCACACCTCTTTAATGGAAATGTCCTTCCTCTGTGTCAAACCAAGAGCTTGTCGGTGTTTCTTGAAAAGCTCTTTACCGAGTGGTTTAGTAAAGATGTATATAACATTCTCTTTGCTATCACAATGCTGCAATGTGATGTCACCAAGTAACACTCTTTCTCTAATGAGGTGCTCTCTGACATTAATGTGTTGATCATCATGTATGTGGGCATATGCAATGCAACCAAATATGTGGAGATGTCCAATGTGTGGCTTGTGTCCAGTGAATGCTTCATAAGGTGTCATACCTTGAATCGGTTCGGTCAAAAGTCGATTAAGCAAATTGTTTACAGTGGCTATTGCTTCTATCCAATACTGATTTGGAAGATGCTTCTCACTAAGCATTGCTATTTGCTAAAGTATCATTCTTCCTTTCAGCTCTTGGATTCTGTCGAGGAGTATCTGCACAAGTGAATTGTCTTTGAATGCTGTGACTTCTGTAAAAGTTCATGAATGTTGAAGACATGTATTCACCTCCTTTGACTGATCTCATGACTTTGATATTTCTACTTGTCTAGTTTTCTACCATGGATTGATGAACCATTGATGTTGCGGGTCTGGGCATATCCCCATACATCTATATGTATCAAATCAAGAATACCTCTTACTCGAGAGGTACTTCTGTCGAAGTTGGTTTGCTTTTGTTTATCAAAGCAGCATGCTTCGCAAACTTTTCCAAGAAACTCTAGCTTTGGAATCCCAATTGCCATATTCTAATTCCTGAGATCTAACAAGCTCTTGAAATTGACATGTCCATATCTCTTGTGACGTTTTGCGAATAGTGGCATCTGTTGCAATTAAGCTGACATGGCATGCAAATCTGGTACTGTAGCTAGCATTTTGTACAAGCGTCCTTTCTTAACTCCTTATCCTACTAGCTAAAATCATTTGGATTTGTCTCTGATAGTGCATTCATCTCTATCAAAGATGACTCGATAGTTGTGTTCCATCATTTGACCTATTGATGACAGGAGGTCCTTGCTGAGCTTCGAAACATAGAGTACATCTTTCACCAATCCTTTTGTACCAGTGAAATTATTCATAGGGAATATGCATACTTGTCTTTATTATCCCATTTTGCCTATGCTTGGGTAATGGCAGGATCTGCTACAGGTGCAAAAACTGTTGGTGTAGCTGGAGATCCCGCTATAGATCCTACTACTGGTGCTGTAACAACAAGTGGAGTAGAGCTACTGCTGGCTAAATCATCCAATGGTATAGGTGTAGATCTATCGACATACTCCCATTTGTCCTAAAGTATAAGAATGGCCTCCATTCGGTATTTCCATGTGCCATAATTGGAGTTTTCTAGCTTAGCATATGCCTCCAGATTGAGGTTACTAGACATGGACATGGTGCAAGAAATGTACTTAAAGTGTCATGAAAATCACTGTCTGTATCAACTGCTGCAAAACACTGACTGTGGTAAGTGAAGTATGAATTGTCAGTGAAAGTAGAACTGCAATATATAGTCCAATTTGAATTACAAGGCTTGTGGCAAATGATGCCAAGAATAGCAAAGAGGCTTACAACACTGAAATGATGTGCACAATGTCGTGAAATAGCTAAATAGGCTTTACAATGATGGTGTCTGTGTGTGAAATCAAATCATGTGCTATCTACCCACCCCAGTGACCAATCGGCAATGCCTCTGAACACTCTGAAGTTTGCTCCACTGAACTAATGAATGTTAGGTTTCAAGTAATGTAATGATGTGAAACCATATGTGAGCATAGGGACTGACTCCAAGTAGGAACTAGTCGGGAATTTTGGGCATGGCTTAGATTAGCAACTTGGAGAAATTCAAAGCGTCTCCTCTATGGCGATCTAGTCTACTCTGATACTTGACAAGCATGTAGAGCTCAAAAAGACGATTACTTTTCCTTTTTGGAGCGAGTGCAAATTCTTCCTGGATTGAGAGTTATGGCTTGTCAAAGTTTTATTATTATTATGAAGAGAGAGTGGGCATGATGCTCGCATGATGATGTGGTAAAGGGATTCATAAGCTGCTTATTAAGTGTGCTTGTGAAGGGACTATATGCTTAGTTGGAACTTATGATGATGTGGCATTTTTACCTAACCAAACTTAGTTAACTGAAGGCTAAATAAACTTAATCATGGTAGATTTTAATCTACCTTCATTAAAAATCTAACCTAGGATTTAAACTTTGTAGGCTAAGGTTGTAGGCGACGACAAGCAGTAGAAATGCATGGTGAGGCAGCGTCGATAGCGATGGCAATTCTGCTCATCTAATCACATCGCGAGATGATTGCTCATCTAATCATCAGTAGTAGCAAGATCAGAAGTAGCAAAATCAATAGTAGCACATCCACACATGGACTCAGAAGGACCCCCTTCCTCCATCGTGCACATCACCGGTCAAGAAATTCCTTGGCGTTGACGAAAATCCCACTGGCAATGAAGCTTGTTGACTGGCAGCAGAGACACAGACTCTGGTTGGTTGTTTGCATGCAATTCATTGGCGTGCAGATTTGTTCACCATTAGAGCACAGAAGCCACCGTTGTAGCATTGGTGTGGAGAGATTCAACTGGCTATCAATGGCGTAGAAGGAAGCCAGGCTTGCAGAGTTAGACAGTCCATTGTTTTGTCGACTTGATGGAGGCGCCTCGAACAGTGGCTGCTGCTATTTAGTGAAGGATATCATGTGTTGTGCAGAAGGGCTAGGCTTAGATCTAGCGAGGTCACCTTGGAGGTGCATGTTGCGAGAGCCCGTTGGCTCACTAGTTGCTTGTAGAAGTTGTTTGGGCTAGAGCTTTGGTTGATGATGAGGTCGATGAAGCTGCCATTGAAGCTATGGAGTGTGATACTCATTGATAGATATGCAATAGATAGAGGAGCCTTATGAGCCTTGGAGTTGCCCAGCTCTATGAGCTTTTTTATCTCTCCCTTGCAGTAGAGTAAGGTCTAGGATATCTCTCTCTCACATAAGAACAATGGACAGAAAATATGAACCTCTCTAAATGATTCTAAGGAGTTGGAAAAGAATGGAATCTCTCTATTTCTCTCTCAAGGAATTAAGTCTCTGATCACTTGAAGAATAGAAGAAACCTCTCAAATCTCTCAAATGAAGGATGGTGCCTCAACTAAAGATACAACCATGCTCTGATACCATGTGAAAGTGAGGGATCAAGGAAGATCAAAGAGAGACATAGGGTAGCAAACACTCAATCTATTACAATATGTGTGTCATCAACAATACATAGAAGGCTTCTTATATAGAGAGAGCCCTTAGAATAGTCAACACCTATGGGATCCTTTGGTCCACATCTCTCCTTATGGATGTCCTCGATCCGCATCCTCACATCATGTAGTCCACATCCTAGGGTGGCTACTTTAATGCATTCCTATACCATACCTTAGCCTCTAATTATGTGCTCATGGCACCATATCTCAACATGATATCTTAGATAGCGACGAGTAGTTGACATTCACATTGAAGTTTTAAAATTATGATGTGCATGTTAATGCCTTGTGTTGATAGGATCAAATGACTCAATATTATCATCCATTTGAATGCAATCATCATTTATGAGATCAATCTTTAACAAACAAGGATCTACCACCCTCGTCACCTTTTTTGAATATAACTTACAAAAAGTTGATACTTGTTTTGTAGACCAAGCTGGGATTTGGTAAGTAGAGGTCTTTTATTTTATTGAAGCTTGCAAGTACAAAAATCATCTTGGTGTTTACAAACCTACGGGTTGATAAGATGGAAAAAGTTACATCTAGTACCACATTGTTGTGAAGTGTAAATCAAGTCAATCCTTTCCTAGTGGAATACTCAAGTCAATTCTACGAGTTGATTAAATAAGATGGAAAAAGTTACATCTAGTACTATATTGTTATGAAGTGTAAATCAATTCAATCCCTTTTGAGTGGAATACTCTAGACCAATTGACTTGCTAAATCCTTTTATGTATTCCTTGGGAAAGAAAAGACACATCTCTAAGGCAGTTGATATAGGGTATTCCTAAACCTGATGAAAAGAGGCTTAGGAGATGACATGACTTAGGTGAGAATCATAGGGCTTACCAAATTAAAGCACTTCATAAACCTACTATCAACTATTGGAATTGAAATTAAAGAATGACTACTATCATAGGTGGTGCTCGAAAGCTCAAAGCTCATTGGACAATTTTAGATAGCTTTGTTTCTTAGGAAGGAAACTTGGTTGATCATAAACCTACTATCAACTATTGGAATTGAACATTAAAGAATGACTATTATCATAGGTGGTGACCAAAACCTCAAAGCTCATTGCACAATTTTAGACAGCTTTGTTTCTTAGGAAGGAAACTTCGTTGATCATCCTTAGTGCTGGACTTTGATTATTGGTTTAATGATAGCTATTATTGGGCAACTAATAAGGGTAGAGTATACTAGAGCATATATTGAGGGCACATGTCTGAAGACATGCACTAGTTTGGGAGAGGTACATCCCACTATTGGATCCCATTATTATACTAAGCATCTATGGCTATAGGCCATAGCTTGGCAATGCTCTTACCATGACAAATTTTCTTTGCATTCCCTATGAAGATCAAGGGTTCTGATTTTGTAAAAGGGTTGTTAGGAGCCTAGAAATCCATAGTGGATCTGCTATCCTAGTATGGTGGGAGCGGGTTAAGAGGAGATGGTAGTCTGTTGGAATCCATTTGGTGGTCATGGGCAAGTTTGTGGGAGAACCAATCATTGGCTAGACGAGATCTAGTTTGGGCAAGATCCTTACATAGAAAGGGAGTTTGGTGGTGGTTGGATATATGGGGATATGAGGAAGGAAGACTGGAAACCTTTGCGGAAGATCACACAATAGTTTGTTTTGAATGCCTTGGAAAGAAATTTGGTAGATTGGATGCTACAAGAGCTACAACTGAATTGTCCTACTAACATAGTTCCCTCCAACATCTAGATGTGGAGAGTGGGGCGAGGTCCTCTGTTGAGCAAATGCAAGATAGGGAGAGTGTACAGAGCTGCTACCCATGAATACACAGTGTTACTCCAATGCAATGTGTATTGGGGGTTCCATAGAGGATCGAAGTAGTGGATGGACAGATGTAAAGATCGATGGAAAAGGTTGGATCCAAATAAGATGAAGTTACTCACTTGGAAGATATAGCGGGGCTGCTTACCTATATGTTAGAGACTGGTGAAATGGATGACTATAATTCATGTCTTTGTGTTTTGTAAGCGCACTATGGAAACGTTCATGCACTTATTTTGGGCATGCTCTTTTGCATCCAAACTTTGGAGGAGTTTATCATGGGTGATGTTGTAGATTTAGTGTTGAATTAGACCATTGGGATTTTTTGGAAAATGGCCTTATCGGGAGTGGTATTGGATGGTCAAGTTGTTTTTGCCCAAGCATGGTCATCGATTCGCTTAGCCGTACTGATGGCGGTTTGGTTGTCTAGGAACACTGTTGTCTTTAGATAGTGCATGGTCATGCAATGTGGGTCTATCCAGACTCAAGATAAATGCTTCCTTTAGTATATGAGATGATCAGGTGAGCTCCATTTACAAATGAAACACAACATCCTCCCACAGTATCACCACTACATGTGAGCACATCGAAAAGAGAATATGTGTTGTGGGGTAAAGATGATGAGGTACAATTGCAAAGGTTGCTTGCCAATAGCCCAAATGCCACTGCAAGAGAAATCATCTTCATTCACATCGTTATTTCCCAAATGCCACTGCAAGAGAAATCATCTTCATTCACATCGTTATTTCCAAATAAAAAATACACTATGCAAGTCATGAATTGTTGCAAGCACCACTTTATGAGAGAACAACATATAGCTAATGGCCATGTGGGCAAATCACGTTCAACTTCTATAGAGAAAAATATATAAAGGAACTCCTACACATAGATTTTGATTTATAAGTGTATGTTGAAGATGACATGGACATGGATACTCTGGTCCATGGGATATACACTGCATAACAAGTTGTATATTTTAAGGATAAAACCATTTCTATTGCACCTTCTAAAGGGTTTTCACCTAAGCAATCTCAAAGACAAGCATTGTGAGGAGCTAGCATTCCCAACTATTTCTACGATTATCCTCGACAATATAAAATCCCACACAATACTTCTTACCAAATGATAGCATACTGGGAACTAACAACTAAGGAAAGAATATTTGCAATGCCAATTGAAAACATATTCTTCAAGACAATGAAAATAATGGTCCAACAAGTAATTTCATCAACATTGGGTACGAATGCATAAGGGTCAATTGAAAGGATGGACAATAACAGCATAGGATGCTCTATGGACATGAACATCGAGAAATTGTTGCAATCAAACATCGAGTAGAAAGACTTCGTGTGCCTATGAACAACGTGAACGGATTATAAGAACAAGTTAAAGAAAAACTTATTTAGAATATTGTGTCAACTAGGTCCACCGACTTTCTTCATAACACTCTCTTCTGTTGAAAGGCTTTGGGAACCTCTCATTCAATCCTTGAAAGAGTTGCGACCTTGATATCATTGACAATGGACACATTGCCAAGAAATGCACAACTATGGAAACTAATATATTCAAACCCAGTCACCATTGCACAATACTATGTGCATAGATTAAAGGCATTTAAAACACTACTGCAAAAAGACCACTCAATAATAGGTGACATGGATGACTATTTTTTTGTAATAGAATTTTAACACATGGCTATGTGTTAGTGCTATGCAGATATGATAACACATGATGAATCCTCAATACCTTCCCTCAAGATCAACATCATGAAGTAGGCCTCTCCTCAAGATGATGATTTTAGGGAATCAAAAGAAGGACTGATGAGCATTACATTCCATCACACTCCTTTAATGGGACTATCCTTCCTTTGTGTTAACCAAGAGCTTGTCAGTGCTAATTGAAAATCTCTTTTCCAAGTGGTTTGGTAAAGATATCTGCAACATTCTCTTTGCTATCACAATGCTACAGTGTGATGTCACCAAGTAACACTCTTTCTCTAATAAAGTGCTCTCTACATCAATGTGCTTTATCCTAGAGTGATATACTGGGCCATGGTACAGTATGGATTAGAAATGCACCAACACTTCAAAACAACAACATAGAACAAATCACAAAATTTATTGATAAATACATATCCACTAATATTTCACATTTTGACATACAAGACAAAGATATACAAACTCATAAGCATAGGAAAACATGCTTGAGAAAGAATAAACGTTGCAGATCTAGGCTCCTAAGGCCTCCAATGAGACAAAATATGATACTAGAACCACTCCAAGGCTATGAACGCAACAATTTCCATTGTAACAATATGAAATTAATATTCAAAGAACTACAAGAAGAAGCTGTAAAGAACTTTGACTATGACTCATTTCTAGATTACATTGGAATGAGGGAGGAGGACTACATTCTAGCTTTGCGAGCAAAAACAACTAGCCACCTTTTCACCGATACATACCCAAACAACTTTAACCCCTGGTTGTCAAATCTTTGGGGAGCAAACATGGATATATGATTTATATTAAACCCCCATAAAGAGGCAGCATATTGCACTTCATACATGGCAAAATCAGATAAGGTGATAACAAAGGCCGTTAAGGAGGCACTAGACTAATGTATAAGAACAAAGGCACTCGCAAACAAGAGGGTAAGGAAAATGGGGAATGCTATTTTTAACACCCAACATATTACCATGCAACAAGCTGTTTATCTAGCACTCTCTCTACCACTGCTGATAAGTAGTACATGAGAGTTCGCATATATAAACACCAGTTCACCTTGCTCCTAAGAAGACGTTGATAGCTAGAGAGAATGGACCCTGAGAGCAAGGACATTTACTTCGAAGACCTCATCATGAAATATCTCAAATAGCCAATAGAGGTGTTGGACATTTGCCTCTCAGAGTATCAAGCCAATACAATCACATAGGCAACAAAATCAAAAAAGAAGAAAAAAAAGATAATAGGTTTTAATAATTACAATGAAGCAAAAGACCAAGAAAATCATTACAGGGAACTATGAATGCTATGTTTGCCATTCCACAAAACTGAAAAATCCCTAAATAATAACAACTTAACGTGGCATGCCATTTACAATTACAATAAAGAATATATAGAGTAAAAAAGGGACACATGCAGCAAGGCAATAGTACCATTACAAGAGAAGCAAACACCAAGCAATGAAAGCAATGAATCATCAAAAAATATAGACGATGTAAGTCCATAAGAACAATATGACCTCAGATTAGACATCCCATGCATGGATTACTACCAATGACAACATATGAAAGAATGTCTAATAAGCAGTACTGTGCACTGTTTAGAAAACTAAACAATGAACAAAGACAAATTGTATAGGGTATCATATGGAAAAAAAGAAACAAAAAATAGAAAGATCCATCTTCTCTTATCAGGTAATGCATGAACAAGGAAAACATTTGTCCTACTACTAATGGTTTAAGCATTGCTAAGGCATTACTCTCACAATGAAACAACTTCACATGAAAAAACCAGAGTTATTGCTAGCCTACATGGGTAGAACTTCTTTCGACATCAGAGGATACATTATACATTCAACCCTACATTTGCCTCTAGTCATTTCTACTTACATAGTGCTATCGGCGGCAGATAAATTATGTACGATAATTTAGAACTACTAATTCTAGATGAGAACTCGCTTGTAGGACAAAACACATTTATTGCAATAGATATGTGAATGTGGGAGATAAAAAACAATCACTCAAATCCATTTGCAGGTGTGGATGTAATCCTGTGCAAAGGCCTATGCCAAGTGAGTTCGATAAAAGATAGTTGGATTTTTGCTGACAAAACAAACACCATATCATTCATACAAGAAATACGGAGGGATCATTTCAAATACTACATACTAGAGATACCAATGCATCAAGACAACATAAAATTTTTTAGAATACTGAAAAACATAAGGGTGGGAAAACATATGCAAGAAGACCTTGACATTCTAAACAAAGTCTTTGTTAGAGATCCAGAAAGAAAGGGATCAATGCCACATCTATTCTACACAAACACGTTAAAGGATAAACATGACAACTATGTTTTCAATAAACTTAATAGACAAGCACATTCCTAAAAGCTAGAGACAAGAGACAAAAATCATGCAGCAAGAAATTGTGAATACCAGATGACCCCAATCATAGCTGATCTACATGGAGAACTACGTCTAAAGGTGGGGATGATTGTTGAGATTTGCTCAAGAAATCTAGATGTAATGAACAACCTTGTGAATAGAGCGGACGGTATATTCATGAATTCAAATATGAATACCAACAATCCAATAGTATGGTTAACAAGATACAACAATCAAAGACCATATGGAGAAGACACACCTCCCAGATGGACACCAATATCACAAATCGAACATGAATTCCAAATTGAAAGGAACCAGCTCAATACCATAACAAGGACACAATTTCCAATACAGCCAGTAGCCCGCAAGGACCATACATAGAGCACAAGGACTGTCAATGGACTCATTGGCATTCGACCCTTCCAACATCAAATTGCACGGACTAGTACTCATAGCACTATCTAGAGTACCTAATCTAAGAAATCTATTGTTGCTGAAATAAATTGAAAACAAACACATAAAACTAGATATGATAGTGCTACAAGAAATAAAATGACTTCATGAGAAATGTCCATGGAGCTTTGATCAAAGAGACTTCTCAAATATAGAAGATAATAAGATCAATATACAATCACTAGACATAGCATACTTTAATCCACACAATGAAAATATACTTGTGAGTAAAATACTTACTACCAACTATGATTATATCCCTCCAAGAGACACATGCAAATCAAGAAGACCAAGTACAAATACAGGGATTCAATTGCATTCACAAACACAAGGGACTTGTAATTACACTACGTATGAAAAATGGTGCACGTACTGACTAAATACTCATGTGGACTTATTTGTTGGCGATGAAACTTTGCACGGCTCTTAGGCTACCCTAGACCTATATCCATGCAAAATTTGGTTGCCAATCGATTTGGTATGTGCCGTGTGGAAGGTATAATGCGTGCATTTTTGCATGCACTCCCTACTAGTGACTACCTATGAAAAATTATATACGTATTATATGATTGTGGACCAATTGTACATAATCATGTATTAATGTTAGACACGTGTTACTACCATTGACCACCATTCCATGCTAAACATTAACATTTTTTTCTTAATGTACAATTTACAAAAAATAGTGACAGTATTAGTGTAATAATTGCAAGCATTGATATATACGAAATTCAATATGATATTCAAAATGATAAAGTTCATAGCACGAGAGAGAGATCGAGAGAGAGAGAGAGAGAGAGAGAGAGAGAGAGAAACCTTATACTTGAACACCTTTTCAATGCTTAATGTTTAGAATTACTTCACACGGCATTATTTTTAAAATACCTTATGTATTAGATGTGTGAATTGAGATATCTGAAATTTAAAATGATACTCCTAATTTTGAATGTTTATGTTAGATTTGAACAAACTATAAACGGATATTCAAAATGATAAAGTTCATAGCACGAGAGAGAGAGATCGAGAGAGAGAGAGAGAGAGAGAGAGAGAGAGAGAGAGAGAGAGAGAGAGAGAGAGAAACCTTATACTTGAACACCTTTTTAATGCTTAATGTTTAGAATTACTTCACACGGCATTATTTTTAAAATACCTTATGTATTAGATGTATGAATTGAGATATCTAAAATTCAAAATGATACTCCTAATTTTGAATGTTATGTTAGATTTGAACAAACTATAAACGGAGATAAACAAAGTAAGAACAACATCATGAAAGTACTAAAATGCTCATTCATCATAAAAGTAAGAAGAACATCATAAAAGTACAAAAATGAATGTGTACATCATCATCATCATCGTGCAGAGGTGCATCCCTAAACCAGATATGTGTGAAGCATGAATAATCATCCTGAATCAGAATCTGATAACTCCACATATGATTCTCTAGTCGTCCTTTGAAGTGGCTCCTGTAGGACCTACTGCCCAACCGTCTACTGTGTGCCCTCGGGCAAAGCCGGATCAGATGGGCTAACCTCATTCTGATGAAGAGGAGGGCATGCTGCATGAACCACCACTGCCATCTCTACCTCTCTCGTCTCCTCTATGTATGCATGCCTCAGCTCCCAAAGTCATGCATCTGCAAATACCCATGCCTCAAATCCAGCTCGAGTAATCGTCTCTACATGTAGAAGACGGTCTCGGCCTGCCCAAGCTACTGCTCCACCCACTGTTGCAATGATATATGAAGCTCTGTCTCTTGCTCAATACGACATGCCTCCTCTGCTCATGCCTCTTCTCCTGGCATGAAATCACCATATGAGAAGCGTCGTGGAACACACATTGCAACCACTGAAGTATCAACACCCTCCTGCTGCAGCAAAGCTCTCTGTGCCTCCTCCCTATAGTGCTCTGTCAAGACCGCGTGGGCAAATGGATCAATGGCCTGACGATGACCAGGATACAAACCATCCATGCCTAGTCCTCTATACGTAGCCACCTCAATGTCATCAAAGCATATAGGGTACACTAATCGTGCCACCATGTGGCAGGTCATGCAATGGAGATATGCGATGTGGCCGCACCCGAGTCCAAACCATCCTACGGTGTCAAAATCCTCATGGCAAAGGATGCAAGTGGCGGTAGGAAGCTTGGCTATGACTGGTGCGTCTATGGGTGTCTAGTCAGCACATCTACAGGAGGGACGGGGTACAGGGCCACACGGGTGGATCCTATGGCGAGATGGATCACGACTAATATCTCTCAATTGTAAAATATAGTGCTCCGCTCGATGGTAGGCTATGCATGTTCGAATCCTCTGCTCCTCCAAATCTGCCTCCAACTGTCGTACACGAGACTCCATATATTGTTGCAATAGGTGTGCCTGCTAAGCAAACATGTCGCGTACATGGTGAGAATGAACCAAAAAACTTCAGTTCAAAACACGCAATAAAAAAATAAACTAAAATAATCAGAATAACTAACCTCGACCCTAGACTCAGCCAACAATGCCTCCAACTTTGCAATCCGTGCGTCTCGAGTATCCAAGTCATGGTGAGGCAGTGTAGATGTGGGAGGCTCCATAGATGTGGGAGATGGAATCGAAAGTGATCTCGATAGAACAGAGACCATGTCATGCAAGGATGAGGCCACTAAACAAACATCCCTCCTAATCCGTCCTCCAACATCTCATAATGCCAGCGCAGGGATAGTGTGCAGCTCTAGTGCCTCGCATCAACGCCGAACACCTGCAATCTAACGCCCCATCCTACCATGTCCCGCTCTTGATCCTAGATAATACTAAGGTAGTCTACCCGATGACTAAGCACAAAACTCGGCACATAGTTGCATGGCAAATGACTTAGCTATTTGATGGTTGTGAGGCAATCGACCACCATTCACAGCAAGATATCTCGGATAAATATGCACTGCTATGACAGGATGCCTACAACATAAAATATAAAAGGGCTGCCCTGATCGTGGTCGCATCACCTCGGTGTGACCATCCCAAAACATATCCTCTAAGGCCTGCTTGTGACGTGACTCATGCTCAAACAACTCTCGAATGGCTCTCCAATCCAAGCTATGAACATCGATCTCTGCCTCAATCTGTATCTAAAAGGTATCCAAAATGTCGTCAATTGTGTCTAATCGACTTAGAGCATCAATGACTGAATTGAGACTCGCGACCAAGTGAGGGGGTGCCCTAGCATCCTGTAGTGCCCTCATCTCAGCTCTCAAAATCGCTATCTGCATATGAACAGTGGTGCCAGATTTTGCGCGCTGGCTGGCGCATGCACAAACAAACACATGGAAATTAATATTCTATTTGGGTAATGAAAATTAATATTCTATCCAATGGGACTTAATATTCTATTTTGATAATGAAAACTTTTAGCTAGCCAGTTTTGATTGAATTTTTGCAAAAGCTCATGACAAGGTTTCATGAAATCACATAAGTCTTTATATTTGTCTATGTAACTATATCCATACATAGATCTACAACCTTTCCTAGTTCCTTATTTCTATAGTTTCATGTGCCACCTAAAGGGATTGCTAGCCACATGATCTACCGTCTTCTTGCAACAACCTCTCACACCATATGATTTGAAAATGATGTGTAGGTAAATGTGTTATTCAAATCTTCGTATTTGTTTGATTGATTACACTTAGTCACGTACTCCTTAATGAGGTAGAATGTCGTTGGGATCATCCTATGCACCTAACAATAGATGGATGTTTTTATATTTAATTAAAAACTTCACTAATTTAAAAAATAACATAAAAACTTCTTTAATCTCTTTTTTTTTTAATAGATGATTTTAAAAAACAAAATATATATATTTTGACATTTAAATAAAAACTTCACTAACTTGAAAAATAATATAATAGCTACTTTAAACTCTTTTTTTTTTTTTTTAAAGATGATTTTTTAAAATAAAATTTAAATATTTTTTTATTTAAATAAAAATTTACTAATTTAAAAAATAACATTAAAACTACTTTAATCTCTTTTTTTTAATAGATGATTTTGAAAAATAAAATATATACGTTTTCACATTTTAAATAAAAACTTCACTAATTTGAAAAATAATATAAAAACTACTTTAAACTCTTGTTTTCTTTTTTTTTTAAGTTAATTTTTAAAAATAAAATTAAAACATTTTAAACTTCACTAATTTGAAAAATAACATAAAAACTACTTTAATCTTTTTTTTTTTAAAGATGATTTTAAAATACAAAATATATACGTTTTGACATTTAATTTAAAATTTCACTAACTGCAAAAATAACATAAAAACTACTTTAATCTCTCTTTTTTTAATAGATGATTTAAAAAAATAAAATATATACGTTTTGACATTTAAATAAAAACTTCACTAACTTGAAAAATATCATACAAGCTACTTTAAACTCTTATTTTTTTTTTTTTAAAGATGATTTTTTAAAATAAAATTTAAACATTTGTTTATTTCAATAAAAAATTCACTAATTTAGAAAATACAATAAAAACTACTTTAATCTCTTTTTTTTTAAATAGATGATTTTTAAAAATAAAATATATACGTTTTGACATTTAAATAAAAACTTCACTAACTTGAAAAATAATATAAAAGCTACTTTAAACTCTTATTTTCTTTTTTTTAATAAATGATCTTTAAAAGCAAAATTTAAATATTTTTATATTTAAATAAAAAATTCATTAATTTAAAAAATAACATAAAAACTACTTAAATTTTTTTAAATAAATGATTTAAAAAAATAAAATATATACGTTTGACATTTAAATAAAAACTTCAAGTAATTTAAAAAATAATTTAAAAAACTTTAAAATGCATTTTAAATTTTTAAATATTTTATAATTAAATTAGGTATTCCTATAAACTAAAATTTAAATAAATTTTCGCAAAAAAAAAAATGCTACACTTAAAAAACCTTACCTGGAATCTCTCGCTCCATCCATCTCCGTCGCCCCGTCGTTCTTCGTCGATCTCCATCAGTCCTTCTCCGTCACTCAATTCTGCAAGATTTCGATGAGGAGGAGCTCAATCGAGGTTTGAAGAATGAGGGGGTCCCTCTCTTTATATACGAAAATTTAGGGCTTCAAAATACCACGATCGAGGTATGCTAATGCCACGTATCTCGATCGTGGTATTTCACATGCCACATATCTCATCGGTTCAGCATACCATGTACGAGCCACATACCTCGATCATGCTATATGACATGCAAAATACCTCGATCGTGGTATTTGACATGCCACATATCTCAGCGGTCTAGCATCCCACGATCGAGGTATGTGGACATGCCACGATACCTCGATTAAGGTATGTCAGCTGCTAGTGCAGTACGCTGAATAACATGTCGGATGCCACATACCTCGTCATGGTATTTGATATGAAGCCATGTCATCAGTCCAACATACCACAATCGAGGTATGTGGGCTAGCCACGACACCTCGATCGAGGTATGTCAGCTGCCATGTTGGATGCCACATACCTCAATCGTGGTATTTGACACGTGCCATGTAATTGATCCACGATACCTCGATCGAGGTATGTGGACTTGCCACGATACCTCGATCGAGGTATAGTTGTCTTACCACAATACCTCAATCGAGGTATAGGCTTGGTTCGGTGGATTAAAATGGAAGACCTCAATTGAGGTATTTGCTTGGTTCGGATGTCCGCGTGTGCCAATTTGATTGGAGACGGTACCTCGATCGAGGTATTTCACACTGAAGCAAATCCTTTGTATTTTCACTCGAGGGGGTGTCACACTCCCCCGCAGGTAGTTCGGAAGTGGACACCCTTAGCTTGCTACCTCCCAAGAATGTTTTGCATGCAATGCATTATTGGCCCACTCTGTTCAAGGTGTAGCAAGATATTGTAAGACATGTGAGTTTTGCCAGTCCTTTAGTAGAAACAATTTGTGGCCCAAATAGCATCACCTCAAAATTTCCATACACCATTTCCCAAAATGGAGCTCTATTGCTATAAATTGAATAACATTGAGAACAAACAAGAACTGAATGGAGAAATTCTTTTTAAAAATAAAAAATTTTCTACTTTTTAAATCAATTAAAAATACTAGTGCACAACATGATTGTGTAGGTGTGAATGTGAGAACGGAGACTCATTAGCCCACTAGAACTCTACAATATAAACTTTCATGGATGTCTTCAAGAAAGAACAGCGTGAAAATTAAAAATATGCACTTCGATACCGCTTTGAAAACAATGACAAACAATATTGTCAGTGAATTGTTCTACCAGTGGTAGTGTGCTTTAAATTGAGCTTCATTGGGCACACAATGTTCAAATACTTATTTGTTTAGTTCTAGATGTGTTTTTTGGTGGTGCACCTGTTCAAAATGCACATATTCACATGGTTCCATCCCACAATCATAAATTCAAACTATAGTTATATGCATATCTAAGTGGACCAGCGATTGAAAAATTGAAGAACTGCAGTAACAAAGAACATGATTGTGTAGGTGAAACTCCAAGGAGAGATACTACATAACCCACACAACTTTGGACTATAGGCATTGATGGACGTCTCTAGGATACTGTAGCAAGAGAAGGAAGAAACTACTAGAATCAGTATTATTTATTTCACAAAATGTTCAATGCCACGTTAAAGGGGAAATTTAACATACAATAACAACAAAGATTTTAGAGAAATCAGAAATTCTTTTAGAACAATTTTGCTGATCATAATAGAAAATTAAAATTGTTCAGAAGTAGCATGACAACATGGCAGAATATGAGCTTCGGTTTGAAAACCATGAAATGTGTTCATATCAGGACCAAAATGAGGGTAGGCCATCCTCTTTATTTACAAAGTCACATAACAACACTACCAAAATGAGGGCATGACATCCTCTTGATTATAAAGCAACATGACAGAAAGAAGTGATCACTATGACATATGAAAGTCACTCTACATCATAAGCAATGATGTGGCTAGAGCTGTTGATAGTGAAATATTCTGTTGGCTTCAATTCCGTAGCATGGAGCAAACACAAAAGAGGTTGTCATCATGAAGCACAAGAACACGAGTCTATAGGGACAGAACAACATCCACATGTGGTCCACTAATCTGTATAGAGATATCAAATCCATCTTCCATTAGAATCCTTCCCTTCAGGCATGGTACTTTCACTACAACCTACAGTGCATCACAAGTATAGCAAAAAGGACTAGTTGGGTCTCTGCGGATGCAGGTTCCGAAGCAAATTGAGAATTGGTAGTTGGCCATTCAACCCAGTGAAATGCAGAATCCCAAATACCTGTCATAGTTCATAGTACATATGATTAAATTTAAACACAATGGAAGGCACACACAATAATGTGGGATTATTTAGACCTTTCTCCCATATCCCAGAGGTCTAAAACTTAGGTGATAAAAGATTGCTTCAGTTCTTGCCTCTGCGAGCTGTCACTAACATCACCCAAGATGGTGAAATCATAGACATAAAGGCAATCGTGTACACGCATGTAGGAAACGTTCTTCAAGGTGTGCATTACTATCCCATCCTAATGGAATTCATGGATCAGTTGGGCTTGCATGCTCTTGCGCTCGTTCACAAATGGTAACTACCAATGAACTTTGTGTTAGGGACTTCAGTGAAGCTAATTTCAGGCTAATTTCATGAAATGAGAGCATGTGCTATCAATGCACTTCCTATCGCTCCGTCCTTATTACACGGTCCATTTACAATAATCAATTAGCTGTTTATCAAACTTGGGAATCAACTTTGATGACCACAAATGCAATGGTAGTAGCAACATTAAATATGTTTCCAAAATTGAACCTCATCTATTCAGAAACTCATGGGATGTAGCATGCTATAGTAGTCTCATGCAAGAAGGTAATGGTGCCCTTGAAAGGCTCACCCCAAATCACTACGGTTGTAGCATTCACATGTAGCGAATAGTTTGATGTTCGACCCTCACCACTAGCTCTTTCAACTAAAGTTGCACCCTCGATACGATAAAATGACTCAACCTCTAGGTACTTTCTATACTTTTCCACAAAAGAGTGGGGGACAACAAGTGTTATTGTTCCATAATATGTTCTATCTGTAAAATTATCATGGATACATATAGGATAAGTAGGGTTCCTAGTCTTGTAGGTCATCTACTTAACTAGCATCTTTCCCTCAACTGCAAAGCAGTGGTGAATAAACTCACACAAAATATTAATCGGTAGTTTCGAAAGAAGTTGCCCCCCCCCATAAGATTATTTCCCAATAAAACTATGACACGAACATTAAAATGAGAATTATCCAAGGGAGGTGCATGGTTGTGCCTATCCTTTGAAGATGAAGCATAGGTGGCATCATCTTCATATTGTTTCTTTAGAGATGAATGCTTGCTAGCTAAACATAAACAAACAGAATGCAGTTAGCAACAACAAAGTTTCTTCCACATAATGTAAACTTGAATTTTAGAACAATTAGTTATTACATTTACACATCCACACTACCAATTCATAGAGGAACTCACATTGCACAACATCCTCACACCCAAATTTGTAAGACATTATTTCGGACAAAGTTGTGCCTATGAATAAAGACAAAGTTATGCTATGAATAAAGACAAAAACAAAGAAGAGGGATTTTTGGCCAATAACAAAAACTGGAGTCAATTGTTTTAATGTTGACAAGCAGGAGTAAGCACTTGCCACTCCTATTCATACATTCTAATGTCATTAATAACAATAGCCAGCATAAGGTGTGCAATATGCACTAAGTCATTGGTTTTTCAAAAAATAGCCTGAAAATTAGAGGAGGCATTAAGCTACAGTGTGAAAGAATGCAGGATACATGAATGTAAAGCAATCCAAAGGCAAAGCACTGAGACAAAAAAGCCCACACCTTCGTCATAGGCATATTTAGCCACTGCCTGAAAGGATTTCTTCAAAGATGTCTTCGCACAATTTCCTACTATAGATTGTTTAAGGCGACCACGTTGCTTCAAATATCGTGAACTACTGGCAAAAATACCAGAGACACTATGGGAAACGTGGATGGCCGTGGCAATGGAAATGAGAAATATGTCACACTCAGATGAAGAACATCCACTTTCAGAAGTGGATATATAGAGTATAGACAATTCACATGTGAATGTGCTTACTATATAGAAGATAGACTGTGGGCAGATCTATTCTGGGGCAAAATGTCGGCTTCCTCTCCATCATCTCTATCATCATTCTTCTTTCATCGTCTTTGCATGTTGCTTTCTTGAGTTAGAGGTCCGTTCATCATCTTTGCATGTTGCTTTCTTTTATCATCTTTTTCAGCTCTCACCTCTGTGTCATTGAGTATGGAGCCTTAGATCTCCCTCAGGCACCTTTTGGCTGGCACGTGTTGTCTTCAGAGCATTTTCAAGACTTCTCTGTATCTAGCCTCAAGAATGGACTCACCACCTCAGGAATCCGTGGGAGAAGAGGCGGAAGCTCGCATCTCTCTAATGCGACGATGGCTGCGACTATCACCAAGGAAGAAGACCTACGAATTTGACTAGAAGAGATAGGGGAGTTACATAAGTAGGTGACAAAAGCGATGTTGAAGCTCCGACCACAGGCTGTCACTATTGAAACGATGTCGAGAGTAGGAAAGAATCCAGGAGGAACATAGATGCTCTAGGAGAGAGCAACAACCCTCCTATAGGTAAACTTGTAGCTACGGTCTCATAGATAATAGCCTTCAATCAGACTCAATTGAGTGGCTAAGTACTCATGCACTAATTGGGCACTTGCCTAGAGCTAGACCTCCTTTAGCTGTTATTGAGTACTGGATAAGAACAAACGGGGTTAGGAAAGGTCTCATGGTTGCTTTGTCAAAATTGTAAATTCTTATTAATGTGAATTTTAAATGTAAGATTCCTTAGAAATGGATTTTTTGTTTTCCTTTTTGAGAAACCTAGCATATCTGCTAGTGCTCTGCAGTATGGCATGTGGACTATCTTGCATCAACCTTTGTATCTTGAATGGTGGTCCCATGCTTCTCTCCTGATCATCCAAGGTCCATTGTGACCCCTATCTGGGTGAAGCTACATGATCTGCCTCTCTCTCTATGCAATCAGTTATCTTTCTTGTGCAATGGATTTGGGGAGATTATAGATATTGAGAAGCAAAATTTTGTTAACCAAAGAGGTAATCCTCATATTTGCATTAGGATGGATATTGCAAAGGAGTTACCAAGCACTCTTGTAATTCTCAATAGGAATGGTAGTGTCTTCAGAGCAACAACTCATGTACAAGAATCTTCCAAATTCTTGTTTCCTCTATAGGTTGGCTAGCCATGCTGTTAAAAAGAGCCCTCAAAAGCGGGCGGTCTAAAGCTAAGTCTAAAGCTAAACCTAGTGCTCCCCCTACTCCTAAAGAGCCAAGAGCCAGAGAAAAGTGGATATCCAAGCCTCCTAGCTCTTCAGCTAAGGCTAGTCCTTAAGTGGGAACTTCCTCCAGTCCTAAACCATTTGTTGATAAAGGTAAGGACAAGATTCCCTCTCCTATCCTATCAAAAAATGTCTTTGAGGTACTTGTTGTGACAAAGAAACTAAATATTGGATTAAGGAAAACGAGAATGATGACATGGACATTCAAGCGAAAGCTGGTTGGTCTAAGGACTTTGAAGATGACATTAACAGAGATCATGAAATGGGGAACAAAAGGTTAAGTGAGAAAGAGTCAGAAGATGAACATGAGATCCTAAATGCAAGAGAAAAAGAATTGTCAAGCCAAGGGAAATCTTTCACTCTTGTTCAAAACAAGAGAATAATGTCTCCTAACAAGGTGTCCTCACCTTAGGTGAACGGCCCAAACCCTAAGGCTAAAAAGGGGCAAAGAAAAAATGGTAAATAAATAGATCTCTTTTATATCTCTAAATGTTAGAGGTCTTGCAGACCCTGGTAGAGGTTACGAACTGGCTCACTGGCTCAAATCTAATAACCTATCCCCTACTTTTCTTGCTTTGCAAGAGGTCAAAGTTACTAGGTTAACTCTAGAAAGTAGATTGAAAGCTGTGGATAAAAGAAGAGTTTGGTTTGTCACACAATAATGGTATCAATAGTGTGTTGTTTTGGATGATAATAATAGGTGGCTCATTCTCAATTATTCAATCAAAGAATAGGACTTCAATTTAATTTCAGGATACAAAAGCCACTTGGTAGTCTCTAATGAATATACATGGCAATACTTTTATTCTCAGAGACTTCACCATGGTTGAAAATAGTACACACAGATCACTTGGGGGAGAGAAAGTCATCGTCGAATGTGAGCACTCAGCCTGGGAACAATTCAAAAGAGTCTCTATGCCTTGTGGGGACATTGGCGTCAAAGGAACTTTTACTTGGTGCAACAATCAAACAGATGTGAGCAGAAGGGAGGCTAGGCTAGATAGAATATATGTCTCTTAACATCTTCTTAGTTGAGTTAGTTCTATTAAAAGTCATACTTTCTCTTCTTTCTGCCTTTCTGACCACAAACTCGTTCTTCTTACTTGTGATTTCGGACTGGGGTAGAAGTCCTCTTCTTGGTTCAAAGCTGACCCCAAGTTGTTTGAGTTGAAAAGTGTTCAAGACAGTGTCAAGAGTGTCTGGCAAAATGCCTTGACTGATTCTAGAACTACTTCTAACTCCTCACTAACAATAGAAGAGTAGACTCAACAGATGCTAAAAAGATAGGGCCAAAATCAGAGCTAGAAGAAGGTTGCATGATACAATTAGCAGTTTAGAAGTTCTTGTTGGATAGGGAGTTCCTTAGGCTGAGGGCTAATCTTTTGCTAACAAGAAAGGAGTTGAAGAGACAAGAGAAAATTATCCTCAATGATTCTAAGGTGTACCTTAGGGACTGGTGGCAGCAAGTAAGGTAGACAGGCCCTCCAAAGAATACTTTAAAATTATAAGAAGAAAAAGAGAAAATGAAGAAGTACCTCTACTTAGAAAGATAGATAACACGCTAGCTGCTTTCCCTAAAGAGAATGTGGAGCTTAGATAATTACATTTCAAAAGTTACTCTCTTCCTCTATAATCCTTGATGATGAGGTCAACAGAGCTAGGTACACATGCAGACTTACTAGAGGGAGAACTGTGCACAACTTTGATAATGTCTACCTTGAAAACCCCCTCACCTTGGAGGAGCTGAAGGAAGCAGTTAAAGTAATGGAAGATGGCAAAACCCCAGGTGAAGATGGACTTCCAATAAAATTCTATAAGAATTTTTGGGAAATTGTTGGACCACACCTTCTCCTTCTATGGAAGAGAGTGTAAAAAATGAGGCCCTTCCTCCTCATGTTAATGGTGGTGACATTAAGTTGATTCCTAAGTATGGAGTTAAAGAGGAGCTCAGAAGCTAGAGACCTCTAACTATGCTTAACTGCATTTACAAAATTTTTGCCAAAGATCTTGCACTTAGACCCGAGGGGGGCACTATGTTAAAACCCCATATAGCTAGCATGTGCGATCAAGGGGTATTGAAAAACCCCTACTTATCGATTTTTATAACCTATATACACCTCTTCTATAACTTTTGAAAAAATAAAGTATCCTTTATGTAGTGAAATTTTCACTTTTTGAATTAAGAAACCCCTTATGTATGTATATTTTTTGTAACTCCATAAAAATATAAAACCCCTTTCGTTGATCACACGTGCTATCTTAGATATTTCTTAATGGCCCCCTGGGCACTTTGAATTCAAAAAAGAATGGACACTTGGATCCTACAAGAGTAGAAAGGCTTCATCAAAGGGAGACACCTATTAGAGGCCATAATCATCATTTGGGAGGGTTGTGAGTATGCAAAGGAGACTAAACAGGATATTTGTTTCCTCAAGGTTGACTTTGACAAGGCTTATGATAGATTGGAATGGAATTTGTTATTCAAGCTCTAGCAGACCCATTCTGTTTATTTATTAAAGCTTCTATTTACTAATGTTTCAATAAAGATATATGTAAATGGAGGTATGAGCCAACCCTTGCTCCTAAAAGATCCATCAGATAGGGCTGCCCCATAGCTCCTCTTTTGTTTGCTATAGCTGCTGACTCTTTGGGGTGGCTTCTCCAGATTCATAATAAAGCTAGAGACCTGAGAGGTATAGAGCTCCCTTCTAGAAATCAACACTTTGCAGATGACACCAACCTGTAAACCTAGGAAAAATGAGCAAGATATCAAAAGGGTTATGGCCTATTTGGGCACTTTTTACAAGGCCTCAGGATCCAAGGTCAACCACACTAAGACTGAAAATGCCACTTTAAGAGGACGAGTAGGAAGCTCTGCGGTGTCACAGAATCAACCAAAGTACTATTTTCAAATTCTTGGGGATACCTTTGGGATTTGACATTTCAATGAAGCAGAGGTGGGACTGGTTCATGTATAGATTCCAAAAAAAGGTAGAGAGAAATGGAGAGGCTTCCAAGCTCACTTAGCTGGCAGAACGATTGTCCTTAATCATTGTATTTATCCCATTGCTATTTTCTACCTAACTTGTTAGGGCCCTTCAAAGGCAAGTCTTGACAGATTTATTAGAATATGCAAATCTTTCCTTTAGGGTGGGAGTAAAAAGATAACAAAGGTTAGATAGAGCTTTTGTATAAAACCAAAAGAAGAAGGTGGACCTCAGGTGGTCTAGGGGTCCTAGATATAGAGCTAGCTGGTAGAAAGCATTCTGCCACCTGGGTCATTAAAGCTATTCTCCACCCATAGGGGGTTGGGCTCAGCTTCTTCTTAGAAATTTCAATCACCTTAGACCTCGAAGAGCTCCCAAGTGAAAAGACTATCCTACCCTATCTGCTATCTACAACCTGAGCCTGCAAATTTAATTGGAGCCAACTCTGGTAGTCCTTATGGAAGTCTTTTGAGGAAATCAGTTGTCAAATTGTGTTCTTAAGCAAAGGAGCTTTTATATCCTTAGACTCTATCTAGGTTTCAACAAATTTCAAAAGCTCTGTTCTCTTTGAGGAGTTCTTAATGGCCTGTTTTTTATTCAGAGTTGTGGGCATCTTTGGAATAGAGAAGAGTACAAATGGAAGACTTAGGGTGAGATAAGAAGGGACTTTTTCCTCAACAACCACCATTAGGACCTTGTCATGACTAGAATTCAACTGTGGGAAGGAGACACACAGTGGAAGGGTGGAACCTTCCTAGTTTATAGTAGGGAGTTTAGCTGGGTTGGGAGCTCCTCTTTTTTCCCTTTCCCTACTCCTATTGGTGACATTGATGATCTCTTAAATGCTAGATGGAATCTGCATGATTCAAATTTCAAATGGAAAGCCAAATTCAGATGCATTTGGTTGGAATGTGTCCCTGATAAAATGTTTGCTTTATTATGGTTGATTTTACACAAGGCAAATGCTAGAGGTTTGAGGATTGGAAAAGGAGATGGGAAATACATGAGATGCCATGCCTTGCATGAAGACATCTTTCATCTCTTTGTTGCTTGTCTCCAAGCTAGAAGAGTTTGGAAGTTTATACAGTTAGAAACAGGTGAACCTGTCAACTGGAAAGCCATCCTTTTAGGTGATGCTGCAAAGACAAAGCAAGACACTTGGACTCAAGTAGAAGACAATGCTCTTTGGTACATCTGGGTTTGTAGGAACAATTCAAATTGATTTTTATATTGACATCTGTTTCCTTTCTTGGTGGCATAGGAAAAAACAAGAATTGAAGGGTTGATTGCCAATTATAGAGAAGACTTCACCAATATCAAAATTGATTTGGATGAACACATGCATAGCTGCCCTATGGCTAGGCATAATACAGATCCTCTTGATGCAATCCACTTTGATGTTGCTGGTACCAATCTGGAAGTTTCTGGGAGCCTCCCCAAGAAAGAGGACTCACACTCCACCCCTATTCCTGATGCCGATGATTCTTCCTCTGATGAATACTCAAGTTATGAAGACACCTCTGAAGATGACCTTGATTGGGACTCTGAGGATACCTCTGATGTTTCTTTTCACTAGCTTTATATTCAACATCTATGGCTATCTCCCTTCTTACCTCTTTTAGTGGTTTTTCTACTACTTGTTATGTACTCCTACAAGCTTATACACCTTTTTGGTTTAAGGTGGTCTATGTACAAAGATATGACTTTTAATTCTAATATGAAGGCGAACTTTTTCTCTGCTCAAAACAAAAAAGTCGACTTCCTCCTTCACGATTTCTTAACCATGGGACAAAGCAATCGGACAATTTTTGCTCAGAAGATGTGGCCAACACTCTGCGGGTCGATGGATCACTTAGTGCAGTGCAGATACAGAAGAATCAAGGACAAAGGACATAGTCATTTACTTGATTTGCAATCAATGATACCCATCTTGGTGACAAATTTTCCACACAAGATAGGGGATGCATCGTCGACCACAATATCCTCCATGTAATAGTCCGACTAGGAAGACCATCCTTCTTTTTCTCGAAAACAGGTTCGCCTAAGAGGTAAATAACACAGAGTTTTAAGTTTGATAGTCCAAAAAACATCAGTACATAGAACGCAACATCTACATAACCATGTACCATTCAATATATCTCCACCTCTGTTGCATGATGCAATCGCCAATGCATGTGAGGCTTTTTTATCAAGCAATGATACATGCATAGGATCGACGGTTGGCACGCAAGGAAAAGAGTTTGCTGAATACCCTGCACAAAGTTTCAGCTTCCAATCTCCATGGAGTCAATAGAGAACTCAATGGGAGAGGCCATAATGACAGGAGAGGACAAATGGAAAAGCAAGCATTTACAGATACGAGAGGCGATGCAATACAAGACTCTTCCATCGATTATATAGGCAGAGGAATGGTGCAGAAATACCTTACGGGATTGCCCCATAAACCACACCAAATCATGGCAAAACCAAAGAAGAAAGACCTCCAATCAATCCTTTCATTTTGTTCAAGCGGCAGCAACAATCTTCCCTCACACTCAAACGTAGCGCGGCGAAGAAAGATCTCCAATCACTTCTTTCATTTCATTCAAGCGGCAACAACAATCTTACCTCACACCGAAACGAAGCAGGTGAGAGGTTCATAGCAGTGGAATTCACGAGACAGTGCCGAATGAAGAACCTCTTCCTAGATGGAAGGACAAAGGGAAGACAACCCTTTGACGAAGGCAAAAATGAAGGACTAGAGAAGGCAATATTGAAGAACTAGATAGGATGGAGCAAGTGAAATGCTTGTAACACAGAGGAGCACCAACCTATTCCGACATTGAAAGGGAGACAATACACAGAAGGACACAATACAAAAGAGAGGCTTAGAGTCCCACCAATACATGGTCCTCTGACCTTACCAAAATGTTGTACTACTATCTTGCTGTCACCTCCAGATCCCTAATACTGCATGCTCCACTGAGCTTATGTAGACTCTGTCAGTGATCCCTTCCACCTTGCTATCTAGGTACCCAGCCTAGGTGGGCAGCACCTTGAGCTAAGACTACAGCCCTTGTATGTCTCCTTCAGCTCCTAAGTATAGGCCCAAGCTGGACCTATTGCTGCTGCTCCTTGCTATTGCATTGCCGCTCCTTCCTACTCCTGGATTGCTGCTCCAAGTGATGCCTTATGAGCCCTAGAAGGGCCCTTTTATAAGGCCAAAAACCAACCGACCCAGTAGGGGGAAATGGGCCGACCCAGCAGCCCCCCCTATTGGCCGACCTGCCTACTGGGCTGAGCAAGTAGGGCTCTATTTAAGGCCCCACGGCCAGCCCTTTTATTGCTGCTCCCGGCCACCTGGGTGCCTAGCATATCTGCCCTATCCTAGGGCCTATTGCAGACCTGCCACCTGCCCTATCCTAGGGCCTATTGCAGGCCTTCCTACTCTTGGATTGCTGCTCCAAGTGATGCCTTATGAGCCCCAGAAGGGGCCCTTTTATAAGGCCCAAAACCAACCGATCCAGTAGGGGGAAATGGGCCAACCCAGCAGCCCCCCCTATTGGCTGACCTGCCTACTGGGCCGACCCCGTAGGGCTCTATCTAAGGCCCCATGGCCAGCCCTTTTACTGCTGCTCCTGGCCACCTGGGTGCCTAGCACATCTGCCCTATCCCAGGGCCTATTGCAGGCCTGCCACCTGCCCATAACCCTCGCCTATCTGCTCCATCTTCCCAGCCATCTGTCCAGGGCCTTTCCTGCCCCAAACCGTGGTCCAATGCAAGCCCTAAGGGTTTGCCAGACACCTATAGATCTCCACCACAGCTGCACCTCCTTCCTGCCTTGGATCCGCCTTTTGTCAAGCCACGTGGACCTCTGTATAGTCTGCTCCAAGCATCCGTACCAAGCTGTACCCATGCTGACAACATCGTGGTCTTTCTCAGTCTCTTTATGCAGAGCCTGTTGTTGTCCATCTTGGTGCCAGGTACTCATTTCTTGTGTTGCACACATGGCTACCCATGTGCTGCCCATGTGGTAGTCCCCTTGCTCTGCTGTGAGGTGCCTGGAAGATGTCCTATAGACGCCAAGGATGAACCAGATTCGCTGCTCCTAATCCTAGCCTGACCTCAGCTGCAGAATACTACTGTTGGCTGCACTCTTCAACCCTGGAAGTGAATGACGAAAGAGGCCAAGGCGGCTACCTTTTATAGGCTCCCTTGGGCCTTAGAAATGACCGACCAAGGCAGGCAACCCCCTGGCCAAATCTGTCCCGACCAAGCTGGTCGGGCTGCATCTGCTCCAATCACCGACTCCCATGTTGCCGATGTGGCTATTGTGCACTAATGTGGTGCTGTCTGTATGATTGTCTGCTGTCGTTGACTACCTATGTGACAGCCGACTTGGCTACCTATGTGGCAGCTAATGTGGTTGCTTGCATGGCAATGTGTGCTGGCTGTAGCCAGCATGGCCACGGGCTCTGCAGATGCTTCCATCACTCTTTGTCTCTCTCCTTTCCTCACTGCTTCCATCACTCTCTCCTTCTCTCTCTCTCTACATCTCCCACTCTTTCAAGGCACACCCACAGATCACTGCATCCAAAGGGCCACCCTCGTGTTGCATGCATTCAAAATAGGCTGTGAGAGAGAGAGAGAGAGAGAGAGAGAGAGAGAGAGAGAGACTTTCAATGCATTCCAAGAGAGACAAATTTCGCAGAGGCAGCTCCTCAAGCACACATAATATTTTGCACGATAATATTTTGCAGACAGCTCTCTCTCGCAACTACCACAGGCTTTAGAGATGCAAGCATAGGTCATTGCATTTGGAGGGATGCCTTCATGCTGAATGCTTTCAAAACAATCCAGTGCTTGCTTACCTTGACCTTGTCAATGCATTCCAAGAGAGAACATTCTGAGCTGGAAGCTGTTGGGATATCTCAAGGTGTATGCCTCAGGCACACCTTATGTTTCTATGTGTGAGTGCTAGAGGCACAGTTAGGTGCCCACAAGCACAGTTAGGTGGTGGAAAAGCCACATAGGATGATTGAGTGAATCTAGGAGCAGATTGAGGAGATGATTGAGGAGCTTTGAGGTCATCAGTGATGTCAGTGACCTTGTATGAGGTGCCTACTTAAGGACCTCTTTCTTCTTCATTCTATAAGCAAGTATTCTGAGTTTGTGTCCACTCTACTCTTTCTTTTCAGTATTCCAACATGGTATCAGAGCCCTTTGATCCCCCTTGAGCCCATTTCTGCCACATCATCATCTTCTTCTTCATCTTCTTCTTCTCCATTTTCCTCTTTCTTCCCAAAATCTTTGAGAGCTTGGTTCTCCATCTACAAACAGCCATTGCCCAAACCCTCTGAGCTGGAAACTCCTCTAGTATGGGCGAACTTCCACCTGCAAGCAATTGAAGAAAAAACGTCTGTGGTGGCTGCCATTCTCCAAACAGCGAATTTCTTCTGTTGTTCAATACTCCCTGCATACTCCGCCATTGCCTGAGCCCTCTTAGGAGTAGATGGGCGACCTCAAGACGAAGATTTTGAGCCATTTTTCAAGTCATTTGGTTCAGTAACGAGGGAGAAATCGTCAAAACTCAGTTTCAGCCTGTAGCAACTCTCCCGGGCAAAAGTGCGCACCATTTCGTCCAACCTCTGTGCTGGACCTTCTCTGGTATATGAGCTTTCTTTTGCTTCAGAAAGCCCTCTTTTTCTTGCTTTGAAGAGTGAGCTACAAGCCCTCCAAGTTCAGCTTTTCAGTTTTGACAGTTTTGGACAAGTTTTTGAAGATGATGCTACATAAAATGCTACTCTAGCATTTCTGGTTTTTTGAAGCTTTCAATAACTTCAGTACAAGTGTGGATTCAGTTTTGTTTTGACTTGCTAGACCTGGTTTTGATTGGAAAATGTTTATTTCATCCACTTCTATGAAGCATGTAAGAAGAAGCATCATTGTTTGAAAACTAGTCACTACTATTTGCTACAACAAGTGGCTATACTTTGGAAGTATTTCAGTTCTTTTTGCCTTGTAAGAGAGAAGACACTACCCAATACTTGGGTTAGAGCCTCTCATGGCTTGCTTATGCCAAATATGTGAAAAGCCAAAACATAAAGCAATGTCTTGTTATGCTACAAAGGATGAAAATGCCAACCTGACTTCCTTATTGAAGATTGCCAAAACAATGGTTGCCAAAAAGGAAGCAAATACAGAGATCTACACTCTCATGGCATTTTTATTTGACTCCAAGTACAAGAAAAAGATGAAGGTCAGACACCTAAGATATGCTTCTCTACACAACTATGGAGATGACAAGATAATTGTTCTCATGAAGGATATGACTTTCAGATCCACTTGTTCTATCATAGTACCATCTTATAAGGCACTAGACACTGCCCATGTGGTAAGACCTTGCCTTGACATGGATATTTTGCCTCCACAAGATGAGGCATCCCATGAAGATTATGCATTTTAAACTCATCTCTATGTATGCTCCAGATCACTCTTTTTATGTCAAGGTACCCAGCCTGGATAGTCCTCCAAAATGAATGAAAATAAACTATTGTGTGTTGTGTGTTTTGTAAACACCTCTGGTCACCTTATGATGTAGGCCATGTGTATGGTTTGTTCCATGGTACCTCCTACAGACATTGTGTGCATGTACATGTAGGAGAGATAACCATTGGAAGGTCTGTTTGTATCCCTTTCTGTTTACCTTACACCCAAGGAAACCCTTGCTAGCATGAGAACCTAGCCATAGATTAATCCTTGACCACCATGAGATGGCATGAGAAACTATGAGACTAGATGTATCCTTGACATAGCCTGAGGCATCTCCTTGAGGGGGGGTTTGTTGGGATATCTCAAGGTGTATGCCTCAGGCACACCTTATGTTTCTATGTGTGAGTGCTAGAGGCACAGTTAGGTGCCCACAAGCACAGTTAGGTGGTGGAAAAGCCACATAGGATGATTGAGTGAATCTAGGAGCAGATTGAGGAGATGATTGAGGAGCTTTGAGGTCATCAGTGATGTCAGTGACCTTGTATGAGGTGCCTACTTAAGGACCTCTTTCTTCTTCATTCTATAAGCAAGTATTCTGAGTTTGTGTCCACTCTACTCTTTCTTTTCAGTATTCCAACAGAAGCTCCTCAAGCACACGCTTGGCATACATGTCCAAAAGATCATTGCCAAAAGACCATGGGCTTGGTCCTATTGTGTTGTTCCTGTGAGATCAATGCATTCCAAGACAGCGAAAATTCCGAGAAGGGACCTGTGCACTGAGGGGGAGAGAGAGAGAGAGAGAGCACGACATTTGCCATACATGTCCAGAAGAGCAATGCCCAGCACAGTATTATATCGTAGCCCTCATGTTGCATAAGTTCAAAAACAGTCCAGTGCTTGCTCACCCTATCTCTGTTATACGTATCATGTAATGTATACATGTCCATAAGAGCAGCACAATATGATATCATAGCTCTCATGCTGAATGCGTCCATTGCCTGCTCACCTTGGCCCTGTTATGTGTATCCTGCGAGATCAATGCATTCCAAGAGAGAACATCCGAGAAGGGCGAGATTTCCAAGACACGATGCCCTAATCTTAAAATGCAAGCAAAAGCTTGCTGACCCAAATAAAACGAACATACTATGGATCAATATGAAACAAATATCCCCATGGATCTATACAAAAAAAAAATAACCCTGCTGAAATGAATATACTATACATCTCACTCTTGACTCCATACAAAACAAATATACTGGCTTCAACTTTATACAAAATGAATTTACTCCAAAGCCTACGCAAAATGAATATATTGGCTCCTAGATCTATACAAAATGAATATACTCCCCAGTCTATACAAAGCATATATACCCTTGCTCCTGGGTCTATACAAAATCCATACACTCATGGGGTGAATATACTCCTACACCTCTGCTATAAACAACCACCTGTGACATCCATGGTCTAGTAGGCCCATATGTACAATGTGACCTTAAGAGGAAAGCAGACCACGTCAAGGAGTAGAAGCTGCAACACACCATTAACAAAACAACAATGCAATGTTATTCAACCCTCAAATGCATACAGCGAAAGACTACTCATGGCAAAGGGACATAGAAGACAAACGCTGTATTTGCCTATGACCACGCAGTACTGGTTCTTCATCTGCAAGACCATCTATACGATATAAGTGACTTGAATTTTTGCTTTGCCACAATTACTTTCTTGCACTTCTATCTATAATTCACCAATGCCCTGTTGCAAGGCATTTTTGCCAAAGATCCTACCGACCTGATAGTTGCCCCCATGTTGCATCTGTTCGCCATCTTCCTAGGCCTGTTTTAGCCCTGATCTCTTGCCCATGGTCTACTCTTGCCAATCGCCTATCAGCTCCAGCCTTCTACCTACTGTTTCACATCTGTACCAGTGCTACATCTTGCCCTAGATCTACCGTACCAGCCTCATACATGCTGCTGCAGACACCTGTCATGAAGGCAACTACAGATCCATGCACTTCTGGGCTGTACCAGCTCTTCCAATCCATCCAATCTCAACTTGACTGCTCCAGGATGTCGACACAGTCTTGCACAGGCCTCCATTCTCCAGTCAACATGTTCTAAGCTCCAGATCTTGCCCAGAACTACTGTGAATAGTTCCACCTTGTCACATGTTTGCTCCATACAGAATCTCTCCACCAAGAGCTCCACTCATGGCCGGGTAAGTCTATCATTGTGCTGCCCCTATGGAAGCCTATGTGCTACCCATGGGACAGCCCCATATTCCTTTTCTTGATTGCTTGTATGCTGCCCGCCTGACAGCCTAGATGTTGCCGATGTGGCAGCCCCCTCTTCTTTGTATTCCCTCTAAGTTTGCTACCCACATGACAGCCGCCGATAAGCTGCCCATGTGGTAGCCCTAACCCTAGGTCCACCTCCCCCATGCTCTCCTCATATGGAGGCTTACACATGGGGAGGGATTTCCCAACACCCCCACTTACCGACACATCTCATTCGTATCCCAACTCATCGATGAAGATGCTCACGCAGCGCCCATGGCTTGGTAAGAATGATCTTCTATGGTACATTCCTCAGATAATCAAATACTGTTGCAAATACGATCGCTGGTCCTCTATGATAAGCGGAGCTACAGAAGTTAGTGGGCAACCACAGCCATCTGTTTGCTCGGCTCTCTCTTTTTGGAGACTTCCTTCGTCTGTGGATCCTCCTCTTTCCATCTTCCTCTCACTACTTTCCCCGTCAAGGTGTGTATTGCCCCTTTCCATATTGGTCCCTTTCCTCGGGCCCGGTACCTTTCTTCTCAGCTCAGATTTTATTCATGTCAGCCCGAATTCCCTTTTCTTTCTTATGGGCATCTTCATGGTACATAGTTGCCTTAGACGTAGACGTGAGGATTTCGACCTTTTATGCCACAACCTGAGCATTCTACAATATCTCTTGCTATTTTATCAGCAGTTCTCTCAAATAAAATTTACCGCTTTTAAGGAAAAGTAGTCTTCATCTCTTCTGTCTCCCTATGTCAAATGGGAGACAATTTATAACCTGCATACTGATGAAATTTACACAACTTGGGTACTTGTTGGCCATATCCGAGATGTAAACAAGATTAAATCAAACTACATGTCTGATTGCATATACCTAGATGAATCCAGAAACATTCCCAAACTCATCCTCTAAAAACACAACATAGTGCAGTTTCAATCTCATGATAGTCACTCACAAGGTTGAAAACCATAAACTCCATCATGCATAGCAGGGACTAGCTACTATGACATCCCCACTGACGTCATCAACGCCCAACAGTGGGTGTAGACCATAGTATAAAAATATGCTCTCACACATACAAATCCACACACCCACACATACTTGAGCATCAATTGATACAAAGTCTTCGTACTGAGTTTCTGTCGGCACTCCGGAGGTGAAGGGCAGACTCAGCCAGGATGAAGGCTAGCACTAAAGGAGAAGGCTAATCAAAAGGTAGTCCAAAATCTCTTCATTCAAGCTACAACTGCTTGTGAAGTCTAAACAATTTCATTTTAGTCTCTCCCCAACGAGCATCTAAATCTAAATCTAGCTGATAGGGCAACGCACCATTTAAGATAGAAAGAATTATCACAATACCAGCAGGCCGCAACTTGGACAAAAACTTCACAAGGTGAAATTTGCATGTCCGCTAATACGGCAGAAGCATATACCTAGATGAATCCAAGAACATTCCCAAACTCATCCTCTAAAAACACAACATAGTGCAGTTTCAATCTCATGATAGTCACTCACAAGGTTGAAAACCATAAACTCCATCATGCATAGCAGGGACTAGCTACTATGACATCCCCACTGACGTCATCAGCGCCCAACAGTGGGTGTAGACCATAGTATAAAAATATGCTCTCACACATACAAATCCACACACCCACACATACTTGAGCATCAATTTATACAAAGTCTTCGTACTGAGTTTCTGTCGGCACTCCGGAGGTGAAGGGCAGACTCAGCCAGGATGAAGGCTAGCACTAAAGGAGAAGGCTAATCAAAAGGTAGTCCAAAATCTCTTCATTCAAGCTACAACTGCTTGTGAAGTCTAAACAATTTCATTTTAGTCTCTCCCCAACGAGCATCTAAATCTAAATCTAGCTGATAGGGCAACGCACCATTTAAGATAGAAAGAATTATCACAATACCAGCAGGCCGAAACTTGGACAAAAACTTCACAAGGTGAAATTTGCATGTCCGCTAATACGGCAGAAGCATATACCTAGATGAATCCAGGAACATTCCCAAACTCATCCTCTAAAAACACAACATAGTGCAGTTTCAATCTCATGATAGTCACTCACAAGGTTGAAAACCATAAACTCCATCATGCATAGCAGGGACTAGCTACTATGACATCCCCACTGACGTCATCAGCGCCCAACAGTGGGTGTAGACCATAGTATAAAAATATGCTCTCACACATACAAATCCACACACCCACACATACTTGAGCATCAATTTATACAAAGTCTTCGCACTGAGTTTTTGTCGGCACTCTGGAGGTGAAGGGCAGACTCAGCCATGATGAAGGCTAGCACTAAAGGAGAAGGCTAATCAAAAGGTAGTCCAAAATCTCTTCATTCAAGCTACAACTGCTTGTGAAGTCTAAACAATTTCATTTTAGTCTCTCGCCAACGAGCATCTAAATCTAAATCTAGCTGATAGGGCAACGCACCATTTAAGATAGAAAGAATTATCACAATACCACCAGGCCGCAACTTGGACGAAAACTTCACAAGGTGAAATTTGCATGTCCGCTAATACGGCAAAAGCATATACCTAGATGAATCCAGGAACATTCCAAAACTCATCCTCTAAAAATACAACATAATGCAGTTTCAATCTCATGATAGTCACTCACAAGGTTGAAAACCATAAACTCCATCATGCATAGCAGGGACTAGCTACTATGACATCCCCACTGATGTCATCAGCGCCCAACAGAGGGTGTAGACCATAGTATAAAAATATGCTCTCACACATACAAATCCACACACCCACACATACTTGAGCATCAATTTATACAAAGTCTTCGTACTGAGTTTCTGTCGGCACTTCGGAGGTGAAGGGCAGACTCAGCCATGATGAAGGCTAGCACTAAAGAAGAAGGCTAATCAAAAGGTAGTCCAAAATCTCTTCATTCAAGCTACAACTGCTTGTGAAGTCTAAACAATTTCATTTTAGTCTCTCCCCAACGAGCATCTAAATCTAAATCTAGCTGATAGGGCAACTCACCATTTAAGATAGAAAGAATTATCACAATACCAGCAGGCCGCAACTTGGACGAAAACTTCACAAGGTGAAATTTGCATGTCCGCTAATACGCAGAAGCATATACCTAGATATATCCAGGAACATTCCCAAACTCATCCTCTAAAAACACAACATAGTGTAGTTTCAATCTCATGATAGTCACCCACAAGGTTGAAAACCATAAACTCCATCATGCATAGCAGGGACTAGCTACTATGACATCCCCACTGACGTCATCAGCGCCCAACAGTGGGTGTAGACCATAGTATAAAAATATGCTCTCACACATACGAATCCACACACCCACACATACTTGAGCATCAATTTATACAAAGTCTTTGTACTGAGTTTCTGTCGGCACTCCGGAGGTGAAGGGCAGACTCAGCCATGATGAAGGCTAGCACTAAAGGAGAAGGCTAATCAAAAGGGAGTCCAAAATTCTTCATTCAAGCTACAACTGCTTGTGAAGTCTAAACAATTTCATTTTAGTCTCTCCCCAACGAGCATCTAAATCTAAATCTAGCTGATAGGGCAACGCACCATTTAAGATAGAAAGAATTATCACAATACCAGCAAGCCGCAACTTGGACAAAAACTTCACAAGGTGAAATTTGCATGTCCGCTAATACGGCAGAAGCATATACCTAGATGAATCCAGGAACATTCCCAGACTCATCCTCTAAAAACACAACATAGTGCAGTTTCAATCTCATGATAGTCACTCACAAGGTTGAAAACCATAAACTCCATCATGCATAGCAGGGACTAGCTACTATGACATCCCCACTGACGTCATCAGCGCCCAACAGTGGGTGTAGACCACACATACAAATCCACACACCCACACATACTTGAGCATCAATTTATACAAAGTCTTCGTACTGAGTTTCTGTCGGCACTCCGGAGGTGAAGGGCAAACTCAGCCATGATGAAGGCTAGCACTAAAGGAGAAGGCTAATCAAAAGGGAGTCCAAAATCTCTTCATTCAAGCTACAACTGCTTGTGAAGTCTAAACAATTTCATTTTAGTCTCTCCCCAACGAGCATCTAAATCTAAATCTAGCTGATAGGGCAACGCACCATTTAAGATAGAAAGAATTATCACAATACTAGCAAGCCGCAACTTGGACGAAAACTTCACAAGGTGAAATTTGCATGTCCGCTAATACGGCAGAAGCATATACCTAGATGAATCCAGGAACATTCCCAAACTCATCCTCTAAAAACACAACATAGTGCAGTTTCAATCTCATGATAGTCACTCACAAGGTTGAAAACCATAAACTCCATCATGCATAGCAGGGACTAGCTACTATGACATCCCCACTGACGTCATCAGCGCCCAACAGTGGGTGTAGACCATAGTATAAAAATATGCTCTCACACATACAAATCCACACACCCACACATACTTGAGCATCAATTTATACAAAGTCTTCGTACTAAGTTTCTATCTGCACTCCGGAGGTGACGGGCAGACTCAGCCATGATGAAGGCTAGCACTAAAGGAGAAGGCTAATCAAAAGGTAGTCCAAAATCTCTTCATTCAAGCTACAACTGCTTGTGAAGTCTAAACAATTTCATTTTAGTCTCTCCCCGACGAGCATCTAAATCTAAATCTAAACAATTTCATGTCTGATTGCATGCCTACTTCAACTCTGATGTTCTTGAATTGATCATCAACTCAAACTTTACCAAAATCAAGTCAAGAATTCAATCGTTTTCGCGTTTTAAAAATCAAAGTACGGCCCAAAAGGCAGACCCCAAAAAAAAACATCCACGGAAATCAGCACTCAGTAGCTATAGAAGGACCTTCCACTTGATTGGTGCATCCTTATCCGTAAGAATTACACTACATCGGAATTGAAAGAGCACCAAATTAGCCCTTTTTTGCCACAACCCGAGCATTCGACAATATATGTTGCGGCTTTATCAACAGTTCTCTCGAATGCAATCTCTCGCTTTTCACGAAGAGTAGAGTCTTCATCTTTTTTGTCCCAATGAAGTTCACAAAGAAAGCCTCTAATTTCCATTTGTGACAAGGACATCTATTTGAAATCATGAGTATAAATAATATATAATATAGTCATACAACGCTGCCCATGGAGGGCAAATCGTATGTCACGTAGAGTTCGCCCATAGACTGGGAGCAAAAAGGCCCTTCTTCTGCATTATACATGTGAGCAATATGAGCCGAATCATCTTCATGAAAAAGCTATCTTGCCCTCCATGCTTAGGATGGCGTTGCGCATGATAATGCTCAAGAGTCTTAAAGGGAACAGCAATACAAACTCTAGGACTGCCCTCATCCATGACTCCGCTGGGATGACTCCTCTCATCAATACACCTACTAAAAACCCGTCTATGCCTGTTGTCACCAGGAACTCTCCGTTCTTCACTGCTTCTAGAGTCGCGACGGCGAGTTTCTTCGCAAATTTAGCACTCTTTTTGTCCTCTTGGAGGCATTCAGCTGCGGCGGGACACAAGGCGAGGGGAAAAGACAGACCAAGAAGGAATGAGAAATGACATGCATGGGGGGGACGATCAAGAGAATTGATTGAGGAAAAAGACGTAACAGATCCGACGAGCTTTCGATTATGCAGCTATTGTCACACAAAAGCAGGATGCTTGTGGATTGCTGAAGATACCTTGACCTGCAAGGAGAACAGATGCTCCAGCACCTGGACACACGAGGTGAACACCCACATTATGCTGTAGTAGCTCAAACCTCAACAGTTCCGCCAGTCCCTTCAGTGCGTAATCTGTGATGGAGCCCACTCTTGCTCCTCTTGTGACAGTCTACCAAAAGACAATACGCAGGACTTTTCAAAATAGAAAACTAGGAACGTCAAGTACAGCAGCTACTGCGAAAATTGTTTCACTTACCAGCCCAGCAACAGAGCTTATGAACACGAGAGCGGAGCGGTTCTTCGAACTGCGTTGTTTCATTAAAGGGATGGCTGCATGAGCTACGTACACGGCACCCATGAAATTAGACGGAGTTACATCCCCTATCTCGTCGATTTTCATCTCGTCGAACAGTTCCAAGTTACTGGTTCCGTGATTGAAGACGATGATATCGACGGGCTTCCATCTGAATGCGGCTTCAATTGCATTAGCGGCTTCCTTCGGATTACATACGTCTGCTATCTGCAAAAGCATTTAAAGAAGTAAATAATGACTGGTATAGATTCTAGAACAGCATAGTGAATGGAGAAAAGAGGTTGCGTGAAGGACTGAGAGCACGCGAAATGAGGTAGTAGCTTGTGAGCAAGGAAAGACTGTGAAGGAAGAACGCATGGAAAGAGCTGGTGCATGATCCCAATCAATCCCATGTGAACTCGCGAAAAAACGGAGAAAAGTGGAGCAAACTGGCAAACAGAGACACGGTTGAGCGAAGGAGCAGAAAGGGAAGAAGCACGCATTGAGCAGGAGGGGGGGCGGGGGCGCAGGTTCTACTTCTCACCTGGGAGAAGATGCGCTGGTGGGGATTGGAGAAGGAGGCGTGGAGGTCGGCAGAGGCGAGGAGGGAGGAACGGGCGGAGGAGAGGCTCCGGAGGTCGGGAGAGAGGAGGGAGACGAAGGCGTTGTGGTGGAGGAGGGAGGATTTGGCGATGGCGAGGAGGGCGGGCTGGGAGCAATCGGTAATGAGGATGTGTTTACCGGAGAGGGAGGCAAGCGAAGGAAGGTGGGGGTGGGAGAAGAAGAGGCGAGAGAGAACGCGGGCGAGGAGGAGGAGGAGGAGGAGGAGGAGGAGGAGGAGGAAGATGGCGAGGGGGAGAGGGAGCGCCATAGCGAACCCCAACGATATCTTCTCAACAATACTAATACACGATATAGATAAGTCTCTTCTTCTCAACAAGAAACGTACTACATGCCATAACACAAGACACTATTACACGACCTAAACAGATACTATCGTCGTCTCGTCTTTCGTCGTCGTAGAGTACATGTACTCTCTTCACTCTCTTCCTCCTCTTCTTCTTCCTGCAACTACTGCAAGCCGTGCTTTGCTCTGTTTTTCCATGCTACTCATCAGTACGCACTCTCTCTCTCTCTCTCTCTCTCTCTCTCTCTGTCGTGACTTGTGTCAGTTGCGTGATAGTATCCATCTTCGATCCTTGAAAACATCCGGGCAACAGATACCATAGCTCTACAGACGTTTCACAATTTTGGAGGCATTGCAATAACGCATGAAAATAAGGAAGAAGGACTCGTATTGATGAAATGTACCTAGAGAAATCTTAGCAAAATATCTTATATAGCTTATAGATCAAACATACATATAGAACTTTTGCCAAAGCTCTCAGCAGTAATACAGCTCCAAACATCTGGAAGTTGTTATGATGGGATTTTGAGAACACCACAAGCAACATGTGCAATCTGATTCTCGCATTCCACATCAATAGAAGAGCCCGGGTGAGTGGTAGTAGATGATACAACTCCAAACATCGGGAAGTTGTTATAATGGGATTCTGAGAACACCACAAGCAACATGTGCAATCTGATTCTCGCATATTCCACATCAATAGAAGAGCCCGGGTGAGTGGTAGTAGATGATACAACTGAGAATCCATGGGAGAGGAGTGGTGGGATTAGGTTAGAGACAAAAGGGACAAGGTTGACAATGTGGACATTAATTGGAAACAGCAAGGGGAACATAGCTAATTGAAAACCATGGTGGCAAGATACAAGAATGAGGCTAAAGGAGGATTCACGATTGCATCAAGCGATTGCGTCGTTTTTAATAGCCAAAGCAATGGGCCTCGACATGCATAGTATGGCATGGGCGTCTTCCATGTGACAAACTAAGCTATCCATCCATGATTGTCACATAAGGAAGCCCCCTATCCCTAGGCTAAGGTTCCCAATTTTATGTTCTCGTGAGCCGGGCTAGCAGAAAGATTCTTGCCACCTCATGAGCATCTCATCCTTTTTTCCCCATAAAATACCCATGTGGACAAGTGGAGGGTTGGCACAATGATGTTTTCCACCTCTTCCAATCTTTGGCCTCTTCTGGGGTAACCTAAGCAATGGCTACAGTTTGCCAAAACTGAAATTGTGGATTTTAGAATTCAAATAATGAAATCGTGAAAACAAAATCTTGATTGGTTCATATTTTGTTGCATCTACGTGTCTTAACTGCAGTTGATGGCGGCTTGCATGTGAACTTTGCATGGCGCCATTTGTGGTTCGTTTTTCATGGCGTCCCTTCCAACGTGCAAAATCTGGGATTCCCCTCTCCCTCCATTCGCTTTTCCGTTCGCCTGCATTTTGAGCTCCTCCTCCAATTGCTCGGCCAGAGTCGACCCACCTTCCAGTCTGCCATGCATTGAAAGTCATTCTACGGATTCCCTCTCTCCAATTCCTCTGGACTACAGCCTCATCGGTGTATTCATCTGTGTTTCGAGCTCCCCTCTCCAATTGCTTTGTCAAAGTCGACCCACCTTCCAGTCTGCCATGCATTGAAAGTCCTTTTACGAGATTCCCCTCTCCAATTTCTCTAGATTGCCAGCGTCGATGAAGGCTCATCGGTGTTCCATGCACTGAAAGGTAATAAGAGACCTCCTCTCCAATTCCTCTGGACTGCGAACGTCGATGAAGGCTTGTCGGTGTTCCATGCATTGAAAGGTAATAAGAGACTTGCTAATTCGACGGTCGCCTCTCCAACACCTCTGGCAGCGTCGCCCAATTCGTCAATGCGCTAGATATTTAGTTCTCCAGGCATCGTATTTCGAGAAATGACTGTTTCATTTTCAATTACTTCATGACTTCTTACTTGAATAAGTTAATGTCGGCGAATAGTTCGCAGTGGGATACACCCAGTCACCAATGTCTCTTCAATGGCATATGATGGGTGATTGCAATTTCTCTGGATAAGAGCACAACAAGGTTGCACCAACTTGCACTCCGCTGTTGCTTATTGCAGCCGGAGTCTCGTTCAGCCATAGACTTTGTGTCACAACCACCACCTCACAATTTTCCTTCTATTGCGAAAGCCATAGTGCCATCAAAGGAAAACTTCGAAGGTGGGGGCAACTCTTTCGTGCAACTTAGCATTACTCAACTCTCAGATTGCACTCGGCCCCATAGATTTCTATTTGCGGGAAAGTTATTGTGCAAACATGATACTTACAAGGTAGAAAATCCAAAGTATCCCACATTCTTGAAAGGTGATCTTACTGATAGGTTTTGTTCGCACAGTGTCACTGTAAATTTTCTGCAAGTTGGTGAATTTTATAGAATAGAAGGAGCAAGTGTTGTAGTAAAAGGACCAACACAGGGTGGAACCTCCAGATTCTCTTTGCTTGTTGATGCTACCACGTGCATCATTAGAGGTGAACCATTTGAAGGAAACCTTCATCTATTGCCCGATCATTCTCTATGCACATATGTCTCTTGGGCAGTAGAGAATATAAACTTTAGCAAGTTGAGTATTTCAAATGTGATGGCCACAATTGCAATTCTAATAATCAAAGTGGCAAATGAAGAAGGGATGGCCGATCAGAGTATTGTTGCAGATGGACTAAGAGACGAAGACCAAGTTGCAGTGAGATAATTTCAAAAGTTTTTCCTTTTCTTTCTCATGAAGTATGCTTTTACTCATGTTCTTTTTTTTTTGTAGTTGACATTTGTGAATGAGAGAAAACCCACATTGACTCAGCTTGTTCAAGAATTCAATGATGAAGGAGTTGTTATGTACATCTTAAAGAATGTATCATTCTTAAAGTGGCCAATGAAGAAAGGATGGCCAATCAGAGTACTGTTGTAGATGGACCAAGAGACGAAGACCGAGTTGCAGTGAGTTAATTTCAAAAGTTTTTCCTTTTCTTTATCATGAAGTATGCTTTTACTCATGTTCTTTTTTTTGTGTAGTTGACATTTGTGAATGAGAGAAAACCCACATTGACTCAGCTTGTTCAAGAATTCAATGATGAAGGAGTTGTTATGTACATCTTAAAGAACGTATCATTCTTAAAGGCAAAGAATACAATTTGTGTATTTGACTTTACCATTTTGGCGGAGGTTCCCGATGGTCCAACCAAAGATGCTTTGCAATTAGCATTTTCTAGCCAAGTATCTCGACTAGGCTATGGCACAAAGGTGCATATTCTTGCCTCCTCACTTTTAGTAATTATTCAACCATTAAATAATTGCTACCAAATTGTCGCACAAGTGCAGGTATTTGGAATTTTGTACTTCACAAATGTGAATGTAGACCTTGTGGAGTATGTATGTGAGACTTGTGGAGGATTTGGCGTTAGTAGAGACCCACTTCGACCATATTGCTACTCTTGCAAAGGCCCTCAAAATGTTGAGCAAGTTGCTAGCTTGATTGGTGATATAGTGCAGTGCAATGGGGAGGTGGTTCCAATTCATGTTCGAGGTCCATATGTGGACATCATACTTTCCTTTAGTGTTCCTTTTCTCCAAATGTACGAGGAAGATCTTATGATGGCATGAAGCAAGCTCAAAACAACAAAGCCTAGCGGAAGCTTTACCATTAATAGTTCTAGATTTGTAATTGCATTTGAGCCAAATGCACAGTATTGCATTTCCTTAATGCACTACTTTTGTTGTAATGCAATTTGTCAAGAACATTTAGAATTTGTTGTTCTTTTGACATCATTGAATGAAAATTGTGTTTATTTGTCAAATGGGCTTACAAGCTCTTCTTCATAAAAAGCAATTCACAAAAGATGAAGCTTTTAACAATCAATATCCCTTCAATACAAATCTCATCGTTTGTCTTGTTCGAATTTTCCAAGCTTTACTCATGAGCAAATATTGACAACTCTATTCAAGAACATTGTTTCTGATTTAAACCATTTTGGTGTTTCATGGTATTCCTTCCAGGCAATGTCTAACAAGTCATGTTTAATAATAAATGACACACAAAACTTAGTTAAAAGTTTGTCCACATCACTTGCATTAATTGTTGATATTCTTATGTTTGATACATCATTTGCTTTGCTGCTTCTTCTGAAGGATTTTCACCCCTAAGTATTTTTAAAGACAAATATTGTGAAGAATTAGCATACCCCAAACTTTTTTATGGGCAAAAAAGAAAGTATGCAATTCCTGAGTGCACTTCATACCAAATTATTGCAAGTTGGAAATTATTAAATGTGGACCGCCGATTTGCAATGTCCATAAACCACCTCTTTTTTAAAACAATGAAAATATTAGTCCGTCAAATTCTTTCTTCATCTTGGGTTCGTATCCGTAAAGCGCAAACAAAAGGTAGAACATTGCAAGTAAAAGACGCTCTTTTGGATACTAATATTGAAAAACATCTACAATCAAACATTGGATTTCGTGACTTCACAAATCTAACATTGATTACAAGCAACAACTCAAAAGAAACCTATTTGCAATGTTAAGACAATTAGGACCACCATGTTTCTTTATAACACTATTTGCTAGCAAAAAAACTTTGGGAACCACTTCTACAATGTTTGAGAAAACTAAATCCTCCAAAAGAATCCACAAATTCTAACTCAAACATAGAAATTCATAATTTGATAAGACCTGATCCAATAACAACAGGACAATACTACGTACACAAATTTCAAGCCCTTAAGAATTTATTAAAAAAAGATACAACAATTCTAGGCAAAATAAATGACTTCTTCTTTGTAACGGAATTTCAAAATAGAGGGAGTCAACATGATCATGGCCTCTTGTGGGCCCGAAATTTCCCTAGGTTTGGAATTGATTCCAACCATGACATTGAAGAATTTGTTGATAAATACATTTCAACAAATATCTCCAAATTCCCCCATGAGAAACACATAAACATCAAAAAACTTGCTTTAAAAGAAAAGATAAATGTAGATTTGGATTTCCACGTTTTCCTATGCTGCAAACACAAATCTTGGAACCTTTGGAAGATCATATCAATAATAAAACCTTCAAAAAATCAATGAGAAAAATAAAAAATGTGCTACTAGAAAAACATACATTAACACTGGACTACACAAGCTTTCTAAAGGCATTGACTCTGTCGGAAGAGGATTACATTCATTCAATTCGTTCTTCTATTTCTCAAAAGGGAACAAAAAGACATTTACACAAATAACTTCAACCCAACAATGTCAAAGTTATGGGAAGCAAACACAGATATTCAATTCATTCTAAACCCACATGGAGCAACAGCATACCGCACAACATACATAACTAAAATAGACAAAGAAACAACAGAAGCTGTGAAACTAGCACTCACAACAAGTATTGCTTCCAACATTCTAGCAAACGAGCGCATTCATAAAGTGGGCAATGCCATCTTGAATACTCAACATATTAGCTCTCAAGAAGCAGTTTCTTTACCATTACCATCATCCACTAGACAATTTCAATATATTAACACAAATCCTCCTGAAAAATGCACTTACCTACTAAAACACCGAGAGCAATTGGAGAAAATGCACCCTAAAAATACCAACATCTTCTTTGATGACATTATGATGAAATACTTGAAACACACAAATAATCTTCTCGACATATGCCTAGCAACTTTTACAAGCGAATACACAATTATAGCTTCAAATACAAAGAAGAGAAAGAAACCTAAGATCATCCGCTCAAACAACTACAACCTTCAAAAAGACCCTGAAAATTACTACTGTGAGAAATGCATTCTATCTTCCATATCACAATAATGAACTTACTCTTGATGAAAATTATCAAACATGGCATGACATGTTTTTTTCCAACAAACACATCATACAACCCAATGAAGAAAAGTTTATGAATCTCATTCCACAATTCCCCACAAGTCAAAGAATACATCAACAACATCATCTTTGATATCAACCCAAACATTAAAGAACATCGACAAATATGACATTGGGTTGGAAATGCCAAAAAATACAAAAACTTGTCAATATTTTGACAAGTCTTTGCCCAAATATTCAATGATCCCTAACACATAATATTACTATTCCTTGAGGTTACTAAACAATGAACAATGTCTACTTCTCGAAGACATAATGCTTAAGAAAAGATGTGCTTTGAATGAGCGACATCATCTCTTTCTAATAGGGAATGCAGAAACAGGAAAAACATTTACACTACTACTCTCTTTTACGACACTATTCACACAAACAATCATTAGACATAGAGCTCCCAAAAGTGTTATTGCTTGCATACACAGGCAAGGTAGCTTTCAACATTGCCAGCACAACCATACATGCTGCAGCTCATTTACCACTAATGGTATCTCATTACACAAGCCTCTCCACTAAAAAATTACAAGAACTATCTCAACTATACAAAGAACTCGAACTAGTACTGTTTGACGAGGTTTCTTTAATTGGACATAGTACATTTGTGGCTACTGACACGTGTCTCTGTGAGATTGAGCACAATCACTCACAGCCCTTCGGAGGAATAGACATTATTCTTTGTGGAGATTTGTGTCAAGCAATTGAATTAATAAAGCCTATGCGCCAAGAGGATAATACATACATAGAAATTATAAATCGCATTAGAATTGGAGAACACATTCTTGAATACATATCATATCTTAACAATAAATACTTTCATCAACCAATAAAAAAGAAAAACATACCTTACTTGTTCTACACAAATGCAAGCAAGGATGCACACAATGAGGAGGCCTTCTCATTGCTTAAGGAAAATCCACACATCTTGAAAGCAATTGACAAAAGGCACAAGACATAGATAATAAAAAACCACACAGTTTCCCTTTTTAGAGCTCCTCAATCTGAGCTACGGATCTCAAGTTATGGCCATGGGAATCTCCATGGACATAACATGAGATCTACAACTCGGATCAAGGAGCTGTAAAAGGGAAAAGTGCGTAAATTTTTATTATCTATTCAATGAAGTTATTTTACTTTTATAAAATATTTTAATTTATATTAATATATTTTATATTATAATTACTATGGTATTTATTTAGTAATATATTTACTAAAGCGTTTACTATAGACTTATACAAATGATGCACTACCAAGTTATTGATATTAATGGTTTATAACTTTATTTCATTGAATTTATTCATAATTTATTTTTTCATATAAGAATAAATTTTAATTTACTCATATAAGAAATAAATTTATTTCACAAAATTCATTCACGTAAACTTTTTTTACATAAGAAATAAAGTAGTATTTATTCACATACGAGAATTACAATTACAACCCAAACAATTTGCTTATATATTTTTTCAAAAAAGAAAGAACACAAATAATCACATTTCACACAAATGACTTAAACTAATATAAATAAATACATAATTTACAATTTACACAAGAGATGAAGATCTCAAACAAGAGATCCTAAGAACTCTAATAAATAAAAACAAAAATAATCTACACAAGAGGTTCTAAGAAATTCAATAGACAAAAACACAAAAACAATTTACATAAAAGATATTAAGAAATAAAAAACAAGAGATCCCAAGGACTCTAACAAACAAAAGCACAAAAACATTTTACACAAGAGATCCTAAGAAATCTAATAAACAAAAACATAAAAACAATTTACACAAGAGATCTTAAGAACTTAAAAAAGAGATTCCAAGAACTCTAACTAACAAAAACACAAAAATTTATCACAGAAAAGATCCTATAAACTCTAACAAACAAAACCACAAAAACAATTCACACCAGAGATCTTACAAGCCTTAAGAAAATCTCCTAAGAACTCACACATACAAAAGCAAAAATTTCATTTTATTTTAGACCTTAGATATTGCTTGAGCAATCTAAGAGGCCTTCCTTGTTTTCTTTTCCTTCTTTGATCTCTATTGCTTAGCTAGAGAACCAAGCATGAGATGAGCAAACTACAAATAACTCTTGGCCTATATAGGAGAAATTATTCGTACTATTAGCTTTATTCATACGAATAAGCTATTTGTATGAATACTTTTTATTCGTACGAATATTGATGGATGACATGGCTGAAAGCCATTGACAGCATCTAAATGGACAAAAGACTTGCTTCAGAGGACAGACCCTTCAAATCCAAAATTCGAATTTTTCTACTTAGGCTGCAAGAACAATACATTGTTCACAAGGTCTATCTATGGACTATCTTCCTTGTTTTCTTTTCCTTCTTTGATCTCTATTGCTCAGCTAGAGAACCAAGCACGAGATGAGAAAACTACAAACAACTCTTGGCCTATACAGGAGAAATTATTCGTACTATTAGCTTTATTTGTATGAATAAGCTATTCGTACGAATACTTTTTATTTTACGAATATTGATGGATGATGTGGCGAATTGTGAAAAAAATGTGACGTGGCAGCGAATTTTGGCTCGTTTTTTTTCCCAGACGAATTATTCGTCCGAATTTCTCGAATTTTTTAAATCACAAACTCGAATTTTTCTACTTAGGCTGCAAGAACAATACATCATTCACAAGGTCTATCTATGGACTATCTTGCATTTGATCCTTCTTTCATCCAGATGCATTTGAAGATAAAATCACAAACTACTCTCCCATTAGCAATAAGGAGAGTCATAACTTCAGCCCACTTGGTGGCCTATTGTGTTGCCACCAAACTGTACTTCTTTCTATGTGCTGTCTCATTTGAATTCTATATGAGTTGAAGTTTAGAGAATGGAACTAGTGTCATCCTTCTCTAAAAGAAGGAGACCATTTCTTCTCTCCTTCTCAAGCCCTTCTACTTCAATGTGGGCTAGAAAGTTCCTTGGACAAGAAAAGTACAAGCTATTAGATTTTACTCTTGAATGCAATAAAGAAAGACCCAAATGCACTCGAGATTGGATGATCTATTACTATCTGCCTATACTTGCTGCCAAGGTTGCACATTTGCTTGGACCATCATTTTCTCATGTATGTCTTATGACTACATTTTAAAAAATACGTTGAATTATACATATACATCTTTAAAATGTATCAAAAAGAAAAAGATTTATAGAATGAGCATAAGGGCTTACTCTTCAAAAAAGTAAAACATTTCATCAAGGTTGAGCTTTCGTGCCTTGTTGCCCTTGGTTATTGAAAGGATGATCTTCTTGTCCTTCCTTCCTTGCATAGATCTCTAAATAGTAATTTTCATTTCCTCTGATAAATATTTTAGAGAAACAACAATCCTTTTATTTTTCATCTCAAAAGGATGTTGGGATCATCCTTTGCCTTCAATTGTTTTTGCCACTTCACCTTGCCCTTTTCCCATATCCCAAAGATCTCATCCTGTAAATCCCATATTTTTTTGAATTTGAATTCCAATTGCAAAAATTTATCATACCTTCTACACTTTGTCAAAAACTAAATCTACTTCTTGGACTTAGGAGAGGAGGAGGAGGGAGGGAGGATAGTTGAAGGAATGGGCTAGAAAAGCTGGCAAATGACCTGTCTATCGAGATGGCATTGCATCGATCAAAGACTTCAAAGAAAAATAAATAGACCCTCATTCTATAATTGACATATGATCTCCATTTATTTTCTTTTGCTCTTAGCTTTACTAGTTGAACCAGGTGCATTTGGAACTTCAAGCTCTTGTCTTGTCTTTCGAGACATAATAGAAAAATCTTTTTTTGGAGGATTTTTTAAAAAACGTGTTTCTTGGCAACAATGGATCTTGAATTATAGAGTCACCTTATCATTAGTTCCCATAAAGTCTAGGTATATATTGTGGAAGAAATTGATTCTCTAAATGAATGTCATACCTTGCTAGCAGTCATTGTCGTTGTTGTGATCCCATGCCAGAAGAGTGGATTCTTCCTTAGTTAGGACAGCGTGAATTATGCACTCTACTATTTTAAAATGCAGAGAGTCAGGATACTCATTGCATTGTCTCCTGGCCTCTACACTGTAACACCCACTAATAACAAAACATTCATAGGCATTTGTTTTGGAAACATCAAAACTTATCTTATCAGGATCTAAATCCACCATGACTAAATTTGGGACCACATTGGCAAAAGGGTTTATCTTCATTCTTGACCTCAGATTGGACACATGTAAATGGTGAGGTGGTTTGACCTGAAGTAGTCTCCTACTAGTCTTTGGGTCCACAGGAGGCTTAAGAAGCTTTCTTTTATGAATAAAGAAATTCCTAACATCAATAAGCTTTCTATGCTTTATCTTCTCTCTTAAAGCATTTTGTTTAGTATGAACATTGTCGGAAGTCTATTACATGCCAAGAACACCGATGTTAAAATACACATCCTTTGACCTTGGTGCTGAGTTAGAATCATCCTTTTATAGAGTGTGCTTTTGTTTCTTATAACTGCCCCCCTAGCACTTCCCAGTAGTGGCCTAGGCCTATCACTCTTGTCATCGTCTTGCTCTCAAGCTTTGGAGACTTCTTGCTTTCTGCCTCCATTGAAAAAATGTAAGGAAATATTTTTGGCAAGAGATTAGAGTTAGTCCTTACTACTTCCTTTATATATGTTTTCAATTGGGGAGGCTTAATTTTATCATAATCACAATCGATCCCAATTACTGAGACCTCCTTGATAGGTGATCCTGCATCCTTTTACACTAGAAAGGTCGCAAATTCATTTCCATCTTCATTGAAGGTAGGTGTCCTTACAAGCCACAACACATACTTTTTCTCATCCTCTAAGAAAATCAAACACTTTGCTAAGAATGATAATAAGTCTTTGTCTATAAACTTGAAAAGCCATCTGTTGTGAGTATACTGCTAGATGACTTTAGAAATATCTTGAGGGCCTTCTTGCCAACAACTTCTAATGAGCATGTTTGAGGATCCCTCTTTGCTGGCCTCTAGAGACAAACAACCTCTTTTGTACTGTAGGTGAAGAAGGTTTAGACATGCTTTTCTTGGTCACTTTGGTAGGGGTTGGATCAGGAGAGGAACGTAGAGGGCTAACTTCATTAATGGACTACTTAATTTTTAGCCTGATTGGTATGCAAAAAGAGAGACATGAAAAAAAAGCAATTGTGTTAAAAAATTTGAATAAAACCCTAGAACAAATTCTATAATAGTGCAAGACAAAAGTTTTGGACCATAAAAGATTTCTTTTATTACCAAAAACCTGAAAAAAACCTACACAAACACTATATTCTACAAAAGAGAATGACAAAAGAAAACTCAAAATATGCTAGAAAACCACAAGTTTTTCATAAAATTTCATGAAAATCAACAAAAACAATCAAAAATCGATCCTTGGGATTGAAAATCTAAGAAATTCAAGCAAATCTAATCCCAAGGATTGGATTACCTTGTGCACTCATGCAACTCTAATCCCTAGGGTTCGATTTGCATGTGGATGTAAGCTAATCTAATCCCAGGGATCGGATTAGCATGCAACCCACATACGAACTACATGCTAATCCAATTGCAAGGATCGTATTTGTGGGAAAACTAGAGCTATCCCAATCCTCGGGGATCATTTAATGAATATGTAGCTCACTGAGGGACTACACTCTAATCCAATCCTAGGGATCAGATCAACACCAACCTTCATGCAAATCCACTCCTCAAGAGTAGATTAGCATGAAGATGCCCAATCCTCAAAATTGAATTAGCATGCAATCACTATGTGGATTGTATGCTAGTCCGATCATGGGAATTGGATTACATGCAAATTAGGACTGCAAGCTTCATGCAAATCCTATCCCCTAGATCAGATTTACATGAAGCTTTATGCAAATCCCAATCCTCAGGATCATATTTGCATCAGAGCTTCCTTTTTTTTTTAACGATCTTATTTTGATAACAAAATTTTTTACATGTGCAAGTGCATTGAAAATGAAAGAGCATCTAAAATTAATCTAATGATTCCATTCACTTTTTGGGGTTCGAAGACACTTTGGATGCTGGCTTAAATTCTGAAGGCTATCACAGTTGAAACAAGGGGGATTAGGTTTTAGGGAATGGGAATAATGAGGAATTAGGGTTTAGGACTTGTATTTTATAGTCTAAGATAATCAGTTCAACTTAATTATTTCAGTCTAGGATTTTTAAAAATCTAAAAATATTTTTTTAATAATTACTTAAAATTCCATTTTTCATTATTGACTCAAATATGAATAACTTTTTCATGTCCAGGGTTTTTTAGAAATAATATATTAATACCTATTTTTCTAATATGGACCTCAAAAATAATTTTTCCAAAATTATTTTGGTCATTTTGGGTTCTATTTTAGAGTTGGTTTAGGGTGTACATTAAATAGACTTAAATGCCTTTATCTATATATAATGCTAGGATTTTGTATGGGCATTTCCTTATTGTATCGTGATCTTCAAGACATTAATCTTAGTCTCAACCTATGGTCCTAGAAGTGCATCTTCCTTTGAGTCATCTCAAACTAAAAGCTTCATCAGCCCTCAAGAGCCTTCAGTCTCTTCATATAACCCAGATTTTACTTGTGAGAATGTGTCTATCTCCTCATTTGAACATGTTAGCGGAGTGAGTGGATCTTTCAATGTCCTCATATGAGCCAGAGTATTTCACAAGGATGGAGCCTAAAGAAGCAATGCATCAGTTTCAAAGACTAATGTTCATTCTACTACCATGTAGGACATGGATGTAGAATTGTCACCTATGATTGCTCCAATCACATTCGTGCCATCACCTTCAATAGCTAAACAAAGTGCATCTACTCCTCCCAAGAACTTAAGAAAAAGGGGAATGATGCACATTGATAAAACATCCAGGAGTTATGGTGGGAGAAGAATGCAATTCCTAATATCTGAGGCTTAGTTGAAGGAGACATGCACTACTATGTGTTGTGTTCAAAATTGTTTAGGGAGAAAAGGTGTGAGAAAGTTGAGAGCTGTGAGGACATAGTAGTTTCGTTTGAATCATGAGGAACAAGATTGTTACTTGAATGTAGCAAGCATGTAGATTTATTGATTAGCCTTCACAGAAATTCATATTTTGGGGAATGCAAGGCTTACACATGTACAAACGAGAACAAGGCATTTTAAGAATCCATGTCTAATTGGGCCTATTGGACATATGGTTGTATCATGGATGAAAAACTATTTTTCTTTGAATGTAGAGGTGATGCCCACAATAGGAGAAATGCACTTGATGGATAATTACAAAAGATTTTAGGTTTTCACACTACACAAGGAGAATATGTTAGGGAGCAATGAATGGTTTGCTAGCTATAATTATTTCAATAGATTGTCGATGAGCTTCTTTAGACTTTAATAATGTGAAGATCCAAAACAAGTGAGAATGAGAGTATGTAGTGTATGTGCAAACCTAAGAGTCGATGACAAAGTGCATCAACCTTAAGCGAATGAGGTTCCAAGGTGTTTTACATGTTCAATGTGATTCTCTAAAATAGTTTGGGTGTGTATAGTAGAATTTGTGTGTTTTGACATGCAAATCAAATAAATAGTTCTCTTAAGCACTATAGAGAGCAACAAGACCAAGAACAACCAAGCTTTTGTGTGTTTTGACATGCAAGTCAAATCAATAGTGCTCTTAAGCACCATAGAGAGAAACAAGCCCAAGAGTGATCAAAGTTGGCAAAGCCTATAAGAAAGTGCTTGAAGAATCCGAATAGGTATTTCTTCAAGGTGCTCTCCCATAAGTGCATTGAGCTTCGTCATTGGCCATTGAAATATCTATTTTGTTGTTTCCATCCATACACATTGCTGAATAATGGATTACAGTAAGCATTTGGAAGGATATGATTTTAGCAAAACAAAAAGCCTTCAATGATGTAAACAATTGCAACACAGACGTTCTCACTTGCTTGCTCGACTTTCTCCCACTACACATACAATAACATGCTCCATGACCTATGTCAATGTATTTCAAATGGTGATAGAGTAGAGAAGTGCGCTTTCTTTTTGCTGGCTAGGCCCCTTAGAGAATATGAATGACATTAATGTCACAAGACATCATGTTGCAACATTTGTGTGCAAAGCAACATCATCAAGACATATCAACAATCCTTCAAGTTTCATATAGAGTCCTCATTGTTTATGGGGACAAGCGGTGAAAAATACTTTTAACATAAACACAAGTACTTATAAGCAATGCAAACTTATAATTGATTGTATCTGTTTTAAGACTGGAAGCCTTGGTTGTACTGACAATCTACAAGTTGTAGAACCTTGGTTGATGGTTGGCTGGAAAAAGTTTTGTTTTGGTTGTTGGGATGATCTTTTGTTGTAATAGCGTTGGCCACGGGTTGTTGCCCTTTTGAGATGGCCTAGTAATAAATTCAGCTCTTTCATTAAAAAAAAATTTAAAAGCACAAATCTTTGACATCCATGGACTATAAGAAGACACACAATAATATCCAAATGTGTAATTCTTGTGTGTTATGGATAGGGTTTTGCATAATTGAAGAAAGGCTATCAAAGTGCTCAAGGTTGAGCAGAATGGAACATGATAGAGACATATTTTGTTGGGTATACAAGAACTGGGATAAGACTAGGATACGTAGTGTCTTTGTTGATGCCAGTAGATTGTTTGAGATTAATTCTAATTGATATGTCAAACATAATCAAAGAGAAAAGTCCTCAAAATGATTGTCATGGGGCTGCTATAGGATACTTTTCAAATCTCAAATAATCTATAGGCATTAATACATACCCTTATATCCCAACTGTTGAAGACCAACCAAAGACATCTCTATTAAATTCCATGTTGCTCAACCTTAAGCGCTTTTGATAGCCTTACTTTAATTATGCTTGGAGTCTATGCATAAGCCATATATGACCTGTAGCGTTACTTGCCAAGTATAGTCTTGGGATCCACCATTCATTACCTCTCCTAATCTTAGATTATGTGATAATTCTTAAGAGGAAGGGAATATTAATCAACCATAATCATGGAACCCTAGGGTTTTGTTATGGTGTGGTGATATGGATTTATACCATCCTTAAGGGGAAGGTAATGTTACATCAACCATAATTATGGAATCCTAGAGTTCGTTATGAGCAGGTAGGGAACCACATGAGGGCTTAACAATGCTTACAAGAATGAAACGCTAAGACCGGGGGGGCATTCCTAGGTCTAGGTGCTACTAGAAGGATGCATAGGTAATCCCATGAGAGGGATAATATAAAAAGGCACCTACGAATGAACACAATTGTAAGCATTGGGCTAGGAGGGAGGATTCTAGAGGAAGCTCGATGGATTATCTCATAGAAGAAGAACTCGTGGTTGGGTGATGAAACCCCTCAATGATGTTTGTGTAATTGCTATAGATGTTGTAGACACTTTATGACAAGTGTGACACCCATATAGACTACAACCTCTAAAATTTAAAGTGACTACATCATCAATAGTTTCACTTTATGCTCATGAACATTACATAAAAAATAAACGTAGTCATCAAAATGAGGCTACATAAGTGCATTGAATAATGGAATTAGGTCTCGCCTAGGCAAGAGAGGTATAAAGACCTTCTAGGCTTGAATTCTCACATGCATATTGTTGTGATGTTTTATCTCAAACATTTCTATTTTGTGCTAGATAGAAATGTCAACAAAGTTCAAAATATTCTCTTCTCAAGTATATAGCATTGCAAATTATCTTTTGCAAGAAATCTCAATTGGTGTGTCTGTTAAATTACACAGCGCAACAGAACAGAAACTGAACAAAGAATAGAGAGTACACAGCAAACTGGAGAGGAGCAAAATTTTCCTTCAATACTGATGTAGTACAGATGATGGCTCCATCCACCCGTGCACTCCCACAGTGGAGCTTAGATGGTGATCTAGACAGATACTAGGTGAAGAGCTAGTAGCTGGAAGATCTGATATGGGGGCCTTACAACTTGAGCACCTTGGACCACTAGTGGTTACTAGGAGGGTGGAGCATTGAGCATATCTAACACCCCCCCCTCAATGTCCACCTGTAGGTGAACTACCTTCTCGGCCCAATGCTGAGTCTCTGAAGATGATCTTGAAGCTAATCCTTCCCAAGTGCCTTGGTGAAGATATCTGCTCCATTTTGCTCTATTGGACAGTAGACCAATTCCACTATCCTGCGTCCTCGATCAAATCATACACATAGTGATACTGAATCTCTATATGTTTTGTGTGTGCATGAAACACTAGACTTTTAGCAATGGCCATGCAACTTTGATTGTCGCACTTTAGCACAGTTGCCTCATCCTCTTGCACTCCCATGTGCAGTAAGATCCTCCTCAGCCACACTACTTCGCAAGCAACAAAACATGCTGCCTTTGTACTCAGCCTCGGTAGAAGACAATGCCACTATTGGTTGTTTCTTATTGATCCAAGAGAAGATACCTAAACCTAAGAGAAACAATATCCAGAAACTAATTTCTTGGAATCAACATCTCCAGCCCAATCTGAGTCACAATGACCAGCCAAGGAAGTGCCCGTAAGCTCCTAGGACAAGTACATAGTGAATTACCTCTTCGCTTGATGATAAAGTGGAAGAGCTCTTGTCTGCCTCCACTGCATGTGGCTGCTCCCTGAACACCACATCGCGGCTCGCTATGATCTTCTTTGCCTCTCAGTCATACAACTTATAGGCTTTCTTCTCATCACAATAGCATACAAAGATACATTTGGTGCTTTTTGGTTGTAGCTTGTTTCTCTCTTTGTCTAGTACATGCGCATAGCATTTACACCCAAACGTTCTAAAATGGGAGACAGATGGCTTCTTACCCGCTGTAAGCCTCATGTGGTGTTTTACCTTTGAGTGCCTTTATATAGCTGCGATTAAGGATGTAAACCGCAGTATTGACAGCCTCAGCCCAAAAGTGGTTTGGCAGTCCAACACCTTTCAACATACACCTCCCCATCTACACAGTGGTCCACATTCGGCGTTCAACAACCGAATTTTGATGAGGCATATGTGGTGTCGTCGTTTGTTGCTCGATCCCTTTGCTCTTGCAAAAATCTCCAAACTCTGCAGAAACAAACTCACCACCACCATCTGATTTGATTTTCTTCACTTTTCTCCCTGTTTCATTTTCAACAAACTGTAGCCATTCTTTCAATTTACCAAAAGCTTGAACCTTTCTTTGTTCAGTTTCTGTTCCACTGCGCCATGTAATTTAACATGGTATTAGAGCCTAGGTGGCTTTAAGGATCGAAGAATAGAAGAGAAGCGAGGGCTTCAACAGCATACGGAGTGATGGCAACAGGAAGCGGCTCAACAAGAAGCGGCTTGAGTTCAGCAGAGCTACTACTGCACCAACAATCTAGGCGTTGAGGATTCACCCACCAACCTTCACTGAAGGCAAGCTAGATGGTACGAACTACACTCTGTGAAAGTTTAAAATTACTGTTATTCTGGATTCATATGAGCTTCTGGAGACAATACTGGGGACTGCTGACCTAGAACCACAAGGAACCCCTGACCCAGCAAATCTGAGGAGTACGATACCTCCTAATGCTGACCTTCTATGAGCCTAGAAACGCAAGAACGCAGATGCTCTGTGTGCCCTGGTTACAAGTACTACTGATAGTGTTTTGACCTTGATTCAACATACATCCAAGGCAACTGTGGCCTGGAACATATTGAAGAGTTAGTATGACACGCACAATCAGATAAGGATCTAGAACCTGGAGAATCAGCTCGTAGTTGAGAAGTTTAATCAAGGAGAGACAGCGGAGGCATTCATAACCTGAATCAAAAATATGCATGACCAAATGTCTGGTGCTGGGATACAAAAGACTAGCGAAGAGCTAGCTCGGTAGTGTCTCCGGATATGTCCACCAAGGTCTGATGGACTGGTAACAGCACTTAACACTCAGGTGAGACCCCAACCATTGTCATTCGAGGAGTTCTGTGCTTTACTTATGGAGGGGGAATTGAGGCTTAAAGCTCGAGATGGAGGCGATAATGGGGATGCTACGTTCTCTGCCACTGCGAAAGGCAAAGGTGGTTCCTCCACCAAAGGTGAGTCCTCTACTAGTGGTGACAAAAAGAAGAAGGGCGGCAACAAGAAGTTTCAGGGAGAATGCTTCTACTGCAAGAAGAAGGGCCATGTGATTGCAGATTACCAGGTCAAGAAAGTAGATGAAAAGAATGGTACCCTGAAGAAGACAGATAAGGGGAAAGAGACAGCTAACACACCAAAAGCAGTGTTGGATCTATTTCTGGCCATTGAGGAAGAGTGTTCCTTAATTCAAGAAGTGTCAACCACTGATTCATGGGTGTTGGATAGTGGTGCCTCCCATCACCTGACCTGCAAGAAGGGTCTATATTGTTCCATGTACCCATCACTCTGACGGTTGGAAATAATGCAAAATGCCCTGTTGAGGGTACATGTATGGTTTCATTTGTTTTTGTAAATGGAGGTGTTAAGAAACTATCTAATGTGTTGTATGTTCCACAAATCAAGAGAAATTTGCTATTAGTTGCTTCCATAACTGACACCCGTGCACTCCCACAGTGGAGCTTAGATGGCGATCTAGACAAATACTAGGTGAAGAGCTACTAGCTAGAAGATCTGATCTAATCTAAACTAATATGATACAATGGACTGGGGAGGTCGCCTCTTTATAGCTATGAGGGCAATAGTCGGATCAACGTAGTCAGTGGAACCAACTAGTCATCCTTGGAATATTCAAGGAATATTCCCTATACCATCGCCTTGGGGACTCTCACCCCCAAACCCTCACCAAGGGGGCCGCTGGGCCCTCTGGGACCCCCAGGCCCCAGCAAGAATAAGGGGTTCCCACACAATCACCTTTCTACCATCAACGATCTCATTGATAGACCTCATCTGACATGCAAGTCAGGATCCATCCAATGCCCCGGGCTCATACATGGCTTCTCCTCATATGGGGGCCTTACAACTTGAGCACCTTGAACCACTGGTGGTTACTAGGAGGGTGGGGCATTGAGCATATCTAACAGTGTCTTATATAAATTGATAATGGGTTATTCGTGAGGATGAACCAAGTCTAGATTGAAATAAAAGTTTCCCAATGGAGGATTATAAACCCCCTCCAATTTTTATGTTCATTAGTAACTCTTTGCAAATAGGTTTACCTAAGTTCTTACTATATGCAACATTGTGAATTCCCAAAATCATCGAGGCATCTCAAAATATACTTTAGTAGCATCAATTTAGTTATTTTCTTTGAGGCTTCCTCTACAATTGATAGAGGTTGCATAGAAATTTTAAAAAGATAAGCTTCAACAAGTGGTTTAATATGGAAATTTGCCTTTAGCTTAATCTAAAACTTATCCTAATTTTATTCAAACTAATAGGCATACACAATGGAAATACAAGGATAAGAAGTTCCATTGAGAACAACTGGAGTGCCACTCAAGGGTTTAGTATGTGCAGTCAAAACTTTGAATTAAGTAGAAGTGATCAATACTATAAAATCTCTCATGTGTCCCTGACTTGGTTAAAGCTCATTTGTGAACCTCTAAGAAAAATCAAAATCCTCTTATTGTTCATTCACCACTACTGTTATGCAAGCTAATAGAGAGGCCTCCCCAACATATCGACTTTCTTCTTTACCTGTAGTTGAATAATATTATTTGGTCGGTACTCCAAATGATCTCAAAATATTTAGTATTAATAATGGGTGGAGATGTTAACAAAAAATTATGCTATAAGGTATTGTTGTATCTCCATGCTTTTCTTTTCCACTTCAATGTACTAATGTGACATGGCAACAATGAAACCATATACAAAACATGGTCATCAAAGTATGCACTAATATCTATGAAAAGAAGGGGCTAGATTACGTGATTCTCTTCAAGAGGGAATATTTTTAAAAGTAGTGGATGTCCATTCATTGGCACAAATGAATTGGAATGGTAATAGGCAAGACATTTTCCGGACTTGGTGGAATTTCCAATTTCATGAAAGGAGGGAGTAAACGAATAAATGAATATAACGAAAAAAGGCGAATATGATGTTATCAAAAGATCCATATACAATGAATCCTATAGTATAGGATATTTGAACCACCCTATAAATGCAATGATTAAAGAGTTTAAGTCCATGTTTTGCGAGGAGTTAGTTATCATGAAGTCAAAATGAGGCACAATGTAGTGTGCTCAAATTTTCAAACTTATGATGCATGAGATAATAATGTGTAAAAAACAATTAGGGCTTTCAGTTCAATCTATCCTCTTGAAAGGATGATATGAGATAAGGTTGCCAACTAATTCACTTATATCTATAGTGCTCTCATGGGTGCGATTTTGATTCGTGCATGGCTCTATAATTGTCTCTTTCAATGGTATGCTAAGGATGCTTCTTTGAAAAAGGTTGTGACTAGTTAAAAAATCTTAAGTGCATTTCTATTCACGATTGGGATATCTTATATGGTTGTCAATGTGATGTAGGCTTCCATATTAGATCTAGTAGTGGGGGTAGGAGGGCCATTTGTCACTTGACTTGATGTGAGTGTCACCAAAGTCAGGGTTGTAGAAGAACGAGGTACAAAGTAGACTTTGTTCTTTTCCTTGTGGGTGGATGGTAAATGACTTCTTCAAAAGTTGATTGATAGGGATGGAGAGGGATCCGTGTAGATAGGGGCACCTCCAAGGCCACATCACGAAGGAGAAAATTTTCCAAGGAGAGGTAACCCATGATCACTGTCCATTATGCATGCATTGCTTGAAGTAAGGTTAAAAGGAAAGTAATGTAAATGAGCCTACACATGTTTGACTTAAGGTAGGTTTCATCTAGCTAGAGCTAGTGTTAATTCCGAAGCATGCATGTGCTCATTGGAGTCTAGTAAGGCACCTAGGGCCCTTTGTCTCAAGAAGGCCTTAAAGGGGGAGGTTATAAAATATGAAAAAGGATCCAATATATTGGCTTCAAATACTATGGGAAAAGTGACTATGAAAACTTTGGCAAGTAGTCTTAGCCTTTCAAGTATTACAAATTCTCAAGGAAAACAAATAGTAAAGGATTTATGAATTCCTAAACCTACTAGTTAAAATCGTTGTCTTCGGGGATGGTAGTTAACAAGTTAATTGCTTGAGGTGGGGCCTAGTTGCCATAGCCTTCCAAAAGGTTATCTGACCATATGCGGTGTGGTCAGCACAAAAAGGATAGTGTTCATGTGCAAGGTCAAGCTCTGTGGATCTCCCAATCCTTGTTGGTCTCCCTAGATAGTGAAAGCGAACCTCTCTTCCCTCTTTTATCATGATTTGCTTCATATGACTCTTAATTACCCCACTCAAGTCACAAAAAATAACAGCCCGCCCTCTAGCTTGGGTCTTGGACCTCATTTCATTCCCATGTGAGAGGACAAGATCCTTGGCACCTAGTTGCATTTGGCCACTCACCAATTTTTTAGATAGGATAGATAGGCGGATGGCCGCAAATTTGCGAGGAGGTGGATGGTTGCAGATTCTCGAGGTTAGACAGGTTCTCTATGGATGAGTGGCATTGTTACGGGTTGTAAATACAGAGACCATGACAAATTAAAAAAGAGAGGGAAAAAGCACCCCTTTTTTTGGGCGACGACAAAAAAGGAGGGTGTAGAAAGGGGAGTAGGTGTAAAGGAACCCAAGAGCGAATTTATTTTGTGCACGGACGGGGGGACGCTGAGTTTCGACGCGTCGAATTCTTCTAGGAAATGGATGTGGCCCGGGGGGTGACATGGCGGAGACATGGTGATATGGCACGCGGGGTGGGGCAACGGGGTGGGCATGGTGACATGGCGGCAGGCGTTGTGTGCGGTCTGCAAATAGAAAGCGACGTTGGTTTCACAATTCCCAAGATCTAGTGGCCAGCGGGCTGGCAGTAGTGGCCGGTGGTCGGGGGGGGGTCCGGACACCGGACCCGAGGAGTCCGGCACTCTGCGTCACCAAAAGTTGACGGGGCGATGTGGACATCTGTGAAAGTTACCGGTCGGTAAAATACTACCTGCCGGCAGAACATTCCGGCGCGATGCGGGGTTCGCGTGCCGAATCGCGCCGAATCCTGGACTCAATTCTTTAAATGAGCTCATTAAAATTAAAAACCGGCGTCGCTAGCAGTTGCCGGCACGTTGCGTCCCGGCTTGAACGAGGCTGGAATGTTCGTTTGACTCCCTGTCCGAAGGCCACCCTCTAAAGTTCTATCATAACCCCTCCGGTCACCCGTCCCCATCCACCCATTTTTCAAGATACCTTTTTACCACAATTCTGCACGTATCGGCGCGATTTGCCCAATGCCCTTTCTAAAATCGCTTTGTAATCCTCGAGAGGACCGATCCTCACTCCCATGGCAGCACACTAGACCCCACTATCACTAGTAAGGCCCCACTAAACCCCACTATCGGTAGTAAGGCTTTACGATCGCCAAATTTACCACAAAAAAAAAGATGCTTGCTGGAAATTAAGTGGTTCCCATGCAAGCCCACTTTCCACCGTGAGAATTCGATTCGCTAACAACAAGCTCCTGTATGATGAGTCGCTATCGTGGTTGGAAGTCTTGCTTGTCCATGGAACCTATGTCTTCCTCTAATTCATTGATCATGTATGCTGCCTAAGAAAAAGAGAAAGTGGAGACTTTTTCCTAAGAAGATGTGGTAAGGATCAATTGAGAACTAGAGAACGAGCAGTGGAAGGTGCTATTTATCTTTTCCATGTTCTATGACGCAGTCTAATCCGTGCTCTCCTTTTGTTTGCTTGTTTTCTTTTTTGAAGCTTTTATACTTCTTAAACTAGATGGATGGTGCAATGAACATAGTTCCTTCTTAGGGCCACCACAGTTTTCAAGTTTTTAAAACCTCAATCAATCTAGGAAGTGGTATATCTCCATTTCTTGAAGGTTGAAATGCATGTCTTAGTGACTCTGGACAAGTTTTTGATTGGCTTCTAGTGTACCAAAACCATTTCATTAATGTCAAGGAAAAAAATCACAATGGACTAGTCAACTTTGTACCAATTTAAAAACTTGCATTTTTGCATATGAAATTACATGTTCCTATTTGGAGCAGTGGCAGTTCGTTTCTCACGAGCCTGATCATCCAAGTCATTATTTTAACACATTAAAAAAATGATGATAGGTGTGCTTAAATCAAAGGCGTAAATTTTGGTGGCTTAAACACCTTAACAATAGTGCCAATAAACAACTGAGTGGTTATCACTAGTATCATGTCGATGATGCCATTATCAAGGTCACATCGAGTAGGATGGGTTACATAGTGGTATCATGACATGAGTGACTAGAGAGGGATTATACGTGAGGCCTTTATGGCAATCTCATTGAGTAGAAGGCTCCCATAGACACCTCTATGCCCGTCGCAAGTCATTGAGCGAGCCATCATGAAAATTAAAGCCACAAGGAGCCACAAGTCTATGATGTATACTTCTTCCAAAAAAATCTTTTAGAGCATAGAGATACTGCTAGGATTGAACTTTCAATATCACCCATGAAATTCCTACCTTATAATCACAAAATGAACAGAAACACTACATCATTACAACATAAGACTCAAGAGACAACTAGTTTTGAAACCTTGATAATATGAATTGATGAACATTTGTTAATAAAATAATTGCTTCTTACTACTTTTAATGAGAAACAAAGTACATGTAGATCAATGATACTCTAATTATTCATCTTCACTACTTTCATGTGTACATGTCCGTTGATGATCCTCTTTCGATATGCGTCATGCTCCTAAACAATTTTTAATATGACAATGTGACAAGTGACAGAAGTAGCAAATGTCTTTAAGCAAAGTTTCTTAACATTGTCCAAGGCTCACTTGTCCATCTTCCCAAACATCTTATTTAGATTAACAAATGCATATTTTTCATGGTCAAAACAAACATTATAAGAATGCATTTAGTTGGCTTGCAATTAGGATTGTTCTAAACATAATGCTTATTAAAAACCAATTGATACCACATGAGGTGTAATAAACCAAGCAAAGCAACAAGAAGCAAAAAGTATATGGGAATTGTGGTGCAATCAAGGGATGATAACTAGACAAGTAACAAAAAGTGTAAAAATATGGAAACAATTGGACACACACGAGATGAAGTTGGCTTGGAACTAGACAAAACACTAAGGTAGTTGAGGTTTATTTTAGGGGAGGACAATAAGCCTATCTAATCATGTCTAAGCAACTTGCAACTTTTGGCTTTAAGAAAAAGTGTCTCTACAATGTAATCTAAAACTGCACCTTTAAATTGTTTCATAGAAGAGAGATTATTGCACCATCTCCTTCACCAAAAATTGAAGGGCTTGTAAAACTATGTTGTCTAGCTTTTAAGGGAAATGTTTGACCTAGCAACAAATATTAGATCCATTTTCTAATACGTACTTTTCATAATCTTGTCTCTTTCCCCTTGTATCCATATTTTATGTATATTTAATTTAGGATGCAACCACATGACCACATCATGCCTAGTCAATGTGTCTAGAGAGAAAATGCCAACTTGTGAAGTATACTAATAAAGTCAATATGATGATATCCTTTTTTCACTCACATATAACAAACTATGTCAAGAAAGATTTAACAATGCATAATTTGGAGATTTTTATATTCTAGTCCTTGTAAGAAAACTTATTCTATTTGCAATCATGCAATTTGCTTCTAGCCCCATTTTTAACGTGCTTGAACTTATTTTGAAAGTTGTTTCTAAATATATAAGTAGCTACATGGATGATAGGGAGATTAGCTTTGGAGTAACATTTTGAAATGCATTTAGTGTCTTCATGGAAAAAAAAGAAATGCGTTTAGTGTCACTTGGACTAAATACTTACAAAATCATGGGAACACACCCTTGGATTTGTCAACTTGATAAAACATAGTGGTCATTGGTGGGGTTCGTGATGTGGCATACACACATAATATAAATCCCATATCACGAACATATTTGATGACATATACAATTTAAAAAGTATTGATTGGACACCAATGTGAATTGGTTGGATTAAAAATATGGATGAACCATTGAAAAGAGAATTTCCACTTATTGGAAAATTGTCCATAGGGGAATTGATCATTAATGTTTCAATTTATAGCGTGCATTGAATCTATATCAGCCTTTAGTTAATGAATCAAGCTGATTGGCTATGATAGAGGAAAGCACTCAAAATCACTAGTGGATGGAAATCTATTTGGTTGAATCGAATTTTGTGAAAAATAGTGCATGCTTCCTAATGTACATGTGCGCGGGCGTGCGCGTGTGTGTATACATAAACGTACGTACATACACATACATGAGAGAGAGAGAGAGAGAGAGAGAGAGAGAGAGAGAGAGAGAGAGAGAGAGAGAGAGAGAGAGAGAGAGAGAGAGAGAGAGAGAGAGAGAGAGAGAGAGAGAGAGAGAGAGAGAGAGAGAGAGAGAGAGAGAGAGAGAGAGAGAGAGAGAGACTTCATATGCATGAAAGTGGGAGCATACAACTTAAGCTTGGAAATGCAAACATCTTAGCTTTTTGGTACAAAGGGAGGAGCTTTGTGAGGTGGTTGAAAAGGACCCTCAGCCGATTGAGAAACTAGTTGACGTAGACATTGGGTTGTCGATCTTGCTTGTAAGTAAGGCGTGGTAGAGTGAACACTCTTATCAAGAATGAGCTAAATAATTAAATGTTTGTGGTTTTTATGGAGAGAGGAGATTTGGGGTGTGTGTGTGTGTCAGAAAGGGAAGGTGTGAGAAGTGATGTGGAGAATGTGACATCGGAGAGAGATCGAGATGCATCAACATCATGTCGATGTCATGGGTGAGGAGTGAGGCTAATGGGTGAGAGCTTTTTGGTACTCACAAAAGTGTGACCCATCAACATGTTGCCAACAATCAGTGGGTTGAGAAGTCGTGATAATGGGGAGATCTTTTTGTTGCCCTTATGTTTTGGGTTCATTAAAAGCCAATACACATGGTGTTGCCAATGCAAAATCAATTTGTGCTTTGGCTACTAGGTTCTTTTGGTCTATGTTTGTCCATGTGATGATGCGATAGACTAGCTTCAAATGGCATTGGGCATTTGTGGGAGTACCACCTTCTTTTTTGTTTTTTTTGGGGGGCTTTTTCGAAGATTACAAAATTCGGTCTAAGAAGGGGCTCGCTACCCAAGACCTACGCTACATACAGCCTAGCTTGAGGTGATGCCAAAATATAACTCTAAGAGTGCATGATTGACTGCTGGATCCTGACTCGATGTCAGAATGCTGAGGTCTCTGAGGTAGAGGGCTACCCCAGCAATTATGGTGGATGTCTTCAAACTTATCGCAGCACCACATTGGAACACCATGTAGTTCCTCGCCTCCCAAATAGCCAAAAAGATTGCAGATCAAATCAGCGGCCACGTCGAGGGCTAGCGTAGATGGCAGTTTGCATGTGTCCCTAGGGACTAAAGCGCAGCGTGGCCTGGTGGAGCGAAGATCTGGCGGTGCGGTTGCCAGTAAGAGGCAAGATCGCTAGGATGCTTCAGGTAAACCCTGCTTACCACGGGCTATTTTAGTCATGATGTTGTTATGCTCTTTGGATGATTATGGCCAAAATGGCTTTTCTTGAAGCTAAAATTGTGCTTGCTCGGCGAGTCACCTTAGCTTTTGAGCAAGGGTGCTGCGGGCAGAATGCATAATTAGTTTAGTTGGTGGAGGGGGTGCGTGGGAAACACACACATGCGGTTGGTTCATGTGAGTGGGAATTTGAATAGGGTGGGGAAGGTGAAGTTGAAGAGGTGTTGTAGGATGCCTAACACCTATGATCATCTCTTAGAGACTATTCTTATGTAGCCATTAACGTGTGTCTGGATTGCGTAATTGAGGACTAGTTGATTGGAGCTCGAATGAGTCGTTTTTTATTCACGCATGAAATGTTTACCACCCATGAGGTCATTGTCATGCATCTGTCTACAACCTACAAATCTTATCTAGCAACAACCGCCATGTGGTGGTGAGTGGTGGTTGTGTTGGCCTGAGGCAATGTATGGCACCCTTGTCGGAAAGGGGCAAATGAACGTGGCCTTCTATTCTGATGTGTGGCAGAATGCCAAGCACACAGCATTGCTGGATGGGTTGGGTGGGCAAAGAGAGAGAGAGCTATAACTTTGAGAAGTGAGAAAAGAGAAAAAACAAGGTGAATGATAATAAATCATTCATAAGGCCTGCTGGAGTGAAAGAGGGCGCAGATGATGAATTGAAAGGGATGGAGAGAGAGAGAGAGAGAGAGAGAGAGAGAGAGAGAGGCCTTGAAAAAGTGGAGGAGAAAAATAGCAAGAAAAAATCATGATTTTTAAAAAATAGAAAAAAAGGTCATTTTCGTTTTCTGAATCGCCTTGCCTTCACTTTATAGGCCTCCTGTGGCCGGGCCATGGCAGGCCAAAGAAAAAAAAAAATCTTGGGAGACCGTGCGAAAAGTGGGAGGAGAAGAAGGAGAGAGGGAGGAGGAGTGGTGGTGGTAATATAGGGACTAGGGAGGAGGGCATATTAGCGAGGGGCCCGAAGGGAAGTTAATGTGAAGGGTGGCCGACCACGAGGGGGGCGCCGGAGAAGGACGCCGGCCGATAACGACAGGGCCGGAGATACGGAGAGACAGGCGTAAGTGATATGAAGAATAACGTATAAGATAAGAAGGCGAGGTTTTGATAAGTAGTAGGGATAAGGCAGTTGGGACTGATAACGCGGAAAGGGCAATCGAGATTCGTGATAAGGGTACGGGGATACGGAAGTGCAGTTATAAGACGGACAGCGCCCGCCACTTATTACCAGTTAAACAACGCCGTATGGAGCGTCTTGTCGATGGTTGCCTTCCTCTTTTTCTTCTTCTTCTTCGTTCGCATTTTGGTCCCTTTTCTCGTTTTCCGGACGCCTGCGCTTCCCACATCAAAGCTCCCCTTCCGCCATAGCCTCCCCCCCCCCCCCCCAGCTTCCCCCCCTTCCCCCCTTTTCCCCCCTCCCCTTCCTCCCGATCTCCCCCGCCATGTCTTCCTTGAGCCGCGAGCTCGTCTTCCTCATCCTCCAGTTCCTTGACGAGGAGAAGTTCAAGGAAACCGTCCACAAGTACTCCCTCCCCCCCCCCCTTCTGCTTTCTCCTCCTCCTTTGTGGTTTTCGCCCCGCTTACCCTTCTCTTTTTTGCCTTTTTGCCCAGGCTTGAGCAGGAATCCGGCTTCTTCTTCAATATGAAGTACTTCGAGGACCAGGTCCAGGCCGGTGAGTGGGAGGAGGTCGAGAAGTACTTGTCTGGCTTCACCAAAGTCGACGACAATCGCTACTCCATGAAGATCTTCTTCGAGATCCGCAAGCAGAAGTATTTAGAAGCGTTGGACAAGTGGGTATGCGTGGCCGTAAGTAAGCGATGCCTGTTGCGCGTCGGTAGTCGCATGCGGCTCTCAACTCCTTGTCGTTTGTCTGCCATTGCAGGCAAGATCGGGCCAAGGCCGTTGATATCCTTGTCAAAGACCTCAAGGTTTTTGGTTCGTTCAACGAAGAACTCTACAAGGAGATTACACAGCTTTTGACCTTGGATAATTTCAGGTATGTTTTTCTGCATGGTCTTCTCCCGTGAATTGTCCTTGTTATGTCAACTGCAAAGGCTGGATGCTAATTTCCTGCAACTGCATGCTCATGCAGAGAGAATGAGCAATTATCGAAGTATGGCGATACGAAATCCGCAAGAAATATAATGCTTTTAGAGCTCAAGAAGCTTATTGAAGCCAATCCTTTGTTTCGTGACAAATTGGCATTCCCCGCATTGAAGGCTTCTCGGTTGAGGACTTTAATTAACCAAAGGTGATCTTTATGTCATTCTGTTGTTCTGCATGTAGTCCCTGGAAAGCGTAAGACAGCCTCTCAAACCTTCTGCGATGGCCTATTAAGAAGAAGCATGCCCATTGTCGGAGCTCAGATGTGTCGGCACTTTTCTTCTTTTCTTTTCTCCGTTAGATGCCTCCTAAGCCGCTCAAAATCATGCGTTTTTGCAGCTTAAACTGGCAACATCAACTTTGCAAAAACCCTCGGCCAAATCCAGACATCAAAACTCTGTTTGTTGACCACAGTTGTGGCCCACAAAACGGGGCACGTGCACCACCTCCTGCCAACCCTCTCGTTGGAGCTCTACCCAAAGGTGGAGCATTTCCTCCCCTAGCGCACGGTGTAAGTGATTTTCTTCCTCAGCTCCTTCGACGGTTGATGGCGTGTTGGAGTCTTTCTGGCGATCATTCAATGCGCTTCATTTTCTTAATGTGCAGCCATTCCCCC